>NC_091305.1:26352740-26495447 GCF_038502225.1 Cherax quadricarinatus
TGTGTGTGTGTGTGTGTGTGTGCAAAACAACCACTGTGAAAGAATAGAGAAATTCCAAGTGCTTTCGTGACTACTCACGAAAGCGCTTGGAATTTCTCTATTTTTTCACAGTGGTTGTTTTGCATATTTTTTTATTAATTATTAACACACTGGCCGATTCCCACCAAGGCAGGGTGGCCCGAGAAAGAAAAACTTTCACCATCATTCACTCCATCACTGTCTTGCCAGAAGGGTGCTTTACACTACAGTTTTTAAACTGCAACATTAACACCCCTCCTTCAGAGTGCAGGCACTGTACTTCCCATCTCCAGGACTCAAGTCCGGCCTGCCGGTTTCCCTGAATCCCTTCATGAATGTTACTTTGCTCGCACTCCAACAGCACGTCAAGTATTAAAAACCATTTGTCTCCATTCACTCATATATATATATATATATATATATATATATATATATATATATATATATATATATATATATATATATATATATATATATATATATATATATATATATGCAATAAGATCACAGTAAACAGGTGGTTTCAAAATATGCAAAACAACCACTGTGAAAGAATAGAGAAATTCCAAGCGCTTTCGTGACTACTCACATTATCAAGGAACTTGATAATGTGAGTAGTCACGAAAGCGCTTGGAATTTCTCTATTCTTTCAGAGTGGTTGTTTTGCATATATATATATATATATATATATATATATATATATATATATATATATATATATATATATATATATATATATATATATATATATATATATATATATATATATATATATATATATATATATATATATATATATATATATATATCAATGCACCACACAGAAACAAGCGGGTATATGCAGAGAAAGAACGCAGTCAGCAGGACTCGATACTTCTACTGGGGACGGTCAAGATTTCCAGGCAGCGCTATCATCCACTCAGCCACAAATGCCGCATAAGCTGGGTAGCCTTGTTCACCAGCCATGTTTCTTTCCCAGCTTGTTTCTGCGTGGTGCATTGATATAAAAATCGATTAAGAGGTCAGAACAAGCAGGAGGAGATTGAAATTGCTTAAATCCATGATTGAGGCTGACTGACGTGCCCGGGCTGGGAAAGAAACATGGCTTGTGGACCAAGCTACCCAACTTATGTGACATTCCTAGCTGAGTGGATACAATCGCTGCCTGGGGAATCTTGACCGTCCCCAGTAGTAGTATCGAGTCCTGCTTACTGCGACCTATGTGTATATATATATATATATATATATATATATATATATATATATATATATATATATATATATATATATATAAAATTGTGTATGTGTGTTTGTGTATAAACTAAGCTGCACATGTATGTCTCGCCTGAATAACTATAAATAATAAATGAGAATGGAAACGTTCATATAGATACTTTAGCATTTTTAATTCTACACTCTGTAAGTCATATAAATATCAAAGCCGTTGCTTACATAATACATCACTGTACATATAAAACATTAACTCATAAAACAGGATCTTCATAACTCTGAAATACTGTTTAAACTGCATATATATACACTGGCACAGTTTGTGCAGACAACTCTAAATAAGTTAAATATATTGGTTAACTAAGTCCAAGTTTAATTACTCTATAGAGAAATATAAAAGAATATATATATATAATTTTAGTAATTAATGAATATAATGATCATCATAAATTATAAAGGATAATTTACAAAGAGAGATTGTTTACTCCTCTTTCCCCCCTCTCCCTGTGGCTGCCCTAGGTGATAAGTGGCCGGGTGGAGGCTCCTCTGCTGCCTGTACCCAACCGCAAGGAACCCCAAGACCAGGCTGTAAGAACCTAATATTCTTACTTCACGCTCAATTTGAAAGCCTTTCATACTCACAGTCAAGCTCTTGCCTCCAAATGTTTTCCTTCAAACTTGAACTTCCATTCCAGAGAAATAGGTGAGTTACAGATGGGCAGTGTCTGCTAGCGATCAGCGAACGGAGGATCGAGCCTTGGCCAGTTCTTAAGCTGAATGACATGCGGGTTCAGCATTTCGCCTAAATATATTAATCATGCCTGAACCCCCAACCTTCAACCCCTATATTCTCTGTTGTCTATTCTCATATGCAACTTAAGTCTGTAACGTCACATTATCACTCACCATCTCTTCCCTTCCCCAGTAGACCACAAAATCCTCATAATTTGGGTACATTAAAAGTGGCTAATTTTTAATTAACTGGATTTGTAATTACTGATTTTGTCGGAGTAATGAAGTACAGTTATGACGTGAGTAGAGATTTCATTTTTTCATGCTCTTACACATGTTCTGGTGTCCATATTACAGAATGGACATAAATTCGTTAGAAAACATTCAGCGTAGGATAACTAAATTAATACATAGCATTAGAAATCTTCCTTATGAAGAAAGATTGAAGACTCTTAAGTTACATTCACTTGTTAGACGAAGAATGAGGGGAGACCTGATCGAAGTGTATAAGTGGAAGATAGGTATTAATAATAAAGGGGATATTAATAAGGTCTTGAGGATGTCTCTCCAAGAGAGAACCCGCAGTAATGGATTTAAATTAGATAAGTTTAGATTTAGAAAGGACATAGGAAAGTATTGGTTTGGAAATAGGGTAGTTGATGAGTGTAACAGTCTACCTAGTTGGGTTATTGAGGCTGGGACTTTGGGTAGTTTCAAATTTAGGTTGGATAAGTACATGAGTGGGAGGGGTTGGATTTGAGTGGGACTTTCACATCAGAGCTTATTTTTTGGGTGGCATTGAAAATTGGGTTGGGTAAATGTTTTGTTAGTGGGATGAATTGTAAAGGACCTGCCTAGTATGGGCCAACAGGCCTCCTGCAGTGTTCCTCCTTTCTTGTGTTCTTATGTTAAGAAACTGTACACTGACTCAGTGAGGTGTGGGTGTCCTGCTCTGGTGGGGGTTTAGGTGAAGAAAGATCCAGTTAATACAATTTGGAATGATTGTTCCCTTTTCTGTTTTTGAAGGGAACGCTTCCCTTCCCAGTCTTGTGGTTTGTTACGCTAGGTAAGGTTATTTTCCTCCTTTGAGTGAGCTACACTGCTTAAGCTGTTACGATCCATAAAATTCTCTTTAAACAACAGCCTATTATGTACATCTGTAACACTAAATACATCTATTCTCCGTTCATATTAAATGCCCTTTTCAAGTCCACAAATGCAACATAGAGTTCTTTTACCAAGTCTTAAGCACTGCTGCTCACTTACATGCTTATTTGGAGGGTATTCCGGGTATCGACGCCCCCACGGCCCGGTCCACGACTAGGCCTCCCGGTAGATCACGGCCTGATCAACCAGGCTGTTACTACTAGCTGCACGTAGTCCAACGTACGAACCACAGCCCGGCTGATCCTCCACCGATTTTAAGTATCTGAATGCAGTTTTACAAAGAACATTTTATTATGGCAACGTTTCGCTCTCCAGGAGCTTTGTCAAGTTCTCTTACTTCCAAACTTAAATAGAGTTGCATTTCCACTATAAAAGAAATATGTGAGAAGAAACCTTAGTTTGACTGGCAAATGGTGGCGATATGTGTGGTAATGAGACGGTTTACAGAACAGTTTTTTTATGATGACAGCATTTAGCTCAGAATAAACCAGAACAGATTTGCTCTATAAACTGCCTCTCTTCACTGTATGAGATGAAACCTGGGAGAGTGTAACTACGTCTCTCAGACGTACAATGGAACGTTTACATGTCTCCAACATGTCTCCAGTTTCTCCAAGCAAGGAATCTGACTTCTCAAAATAGAGGGCAACAAACTCTTGCGTTCTGGGGATTGAATGATTTACCTTTTAAGTAGAACTGAAACTTTCCTTGGCTCTGAAGTAGTGACAAGACGGCATCTTCGATGTGAATAAACACACGTCTGTACGTGAGGGACTCTTGTGTATCTGGACAATACTTTGAGGTAATCAGAAAACTAATTACGTGGTTGTAGAAAGAAGTGCGTTAATCCGGTAATAATTATAGGTCAATGAAGAAGGGAGCTTAATAACGAGGACGAATCCTGGACCTGCGTTCATATATCCCTAAACTAGTAATTATTGAGCAATTTGTATTTTCTTTGTAAGTGCTACAGAAATGTAATCCAGTCTCATGATTAGGTTATATGACCGAAATAGTATCCCTTTACAATACCCGCAAAAATATTATCTAGTACTGCATCATCGTGACTTTGAAAATATGCTCTCGTACGATGTAAATTGAGACAAATTAATTGTAACAGCCCTGGAAAGGAACTCATCTGGGAACAAATTAATTGCACTCCCACTTCTATAGGAAACCTGCCTGCGAAACTTTGTGTCTGCAGAAGAGAAGTCGAATTTACAATTTTATTTTTCATCTTACACTCATCATGAGTCGATTCCAGGAAGATTCTTGCAAAACTTTCCAAGCCTCCGTGTTAACTCCCTGGCACCTTGCCGAAGAGTTAACTCGCTTGTATATCATCTAGATAGATTTAAGGTCTTATTACTTTTGTTATATATAAAGCAGAAACGTTTATCTCCACTCGGGAAATTCTTACCTGAAATGGGAAGGATTTCTGTTATCGCTTTGTAAATGAAGTGCCTAGTGTACAACACTTACCAGAGACTGTGGAAGTTGTTAAGGATCTTCTATATCACTTATGAATTAAAGTGTAAGAGACAATAATAATAATCATAAAAATGATCGGCTACTCGTAACTTTATACATATTTAACACACAAACTCATGGCAACGTTTCAGTTCGACTTGACAAGTCACACTGAAGCGAGAAGGATGGTGTATGCATATTTTCTGGGCTTCTCCCCTGGTCCAGATCAGACTGAAACATCGTTGACAGTTTCCCCCTCTCATTGTTCCAGCCACGTTATGACTTTTTTATTATTATTCTTAATAACTTTTACTATATATATATATATATATATATATATATATATATATATATATATATATATATATATATATATATATATATATATATATATATATGTCGTGCCGAATATGTAAAACTGGTCAATTAGCAAGAACTCACTAAAAATTAAGTCCTTTCTGAAATTTTCTCTTATACGTTTAAATATATATATTTTTAATTAATGTTAATGTAAAAAATTTTAGTTTTGCACGAAAAGAATCTTTAGAAAACTTACCTAACCTTAATGTAACAAGTGTAATTTATTTTAGCCTAACCCAACTAAATATATTTTAGATTTGTTTGCAATAATTTAATACTAAATAAACCCAGTGAAATATATTTTTTTCGTTAGGTTCAGAATGATTTTGGCGAAATTATTGCATACACAAATTTTCACTTGTCCTATATGGCAAGATGAGCGTTGCTATTTAAGCCAAGATCGCAAGTTCTGCCTATTCGGCACGACATATATATATATATATATATATATATATATATATATATGTCGTGCCGAATAGGCAGAACTTGCGATCTTGGCTTAAATAGCAACGCTCATCTTGCCATATAGGACAAGCGAAAATTTGTGTATACAATAATTTCGCCAAAATCATTCTGAACCTAACGAAAAAAATATATTTCATTGTGTTTGTTTAGTATTAAATTACTGTGAACAAATCTAAAATATATTTACTTGGGTTAGGCTAAAATAAATTGCTTTTGTTAAAACAAGGTTAGGTAAGTTTTCTAAGTTTCTTTTGGTGCAAAATTAAAAAAAAAATTACATTAACATTAATGAAAAATATATATCTTTAAACGTATAAGAGAAAATTTTGGAAAGGACTTAATTTTAAATGAGTTCTTGCTAATTGACCAGTTTTACATATTCGGCACGACATATATATATATATATATATATATATATATATATATATATATATATATATATATATATATATATATATATATATATATATATATATATATATATATACATATATATATATTCAACAAGTCGGCCGTCTCCCACCGACGCAGGGTGACCCAAAGAGAAAGAAAATCCCCAAAAAGAAAATACTTTCTTCATCATTCAACACTTTCACCTCACTCACACATAATCACTGTTTTTGCAGAGGTGCTCAGAATACAACAGTTTAGAAGTATATACGTATAAAAATACAAAATATATCTCTCCAAACTGCCAATATATATATATATATATATATATATATATATATATATATATATATATATATATATATATATATATATATATATATATATATATATATATATATATATATATATATATATATATATATATATATATATATATATATATATATATATATATATATATATATATATATATATATATATATATATATATATATATATTCTTTCTTCTTTCAACGTACCGGCCGTATCCCACCGAGGCGGGGTGGCCCAAAAGGAAAAACGCAAGTTTCTCCTTTCAAATTTAGTAATATATACAGGAGAAGGAGTTACTAGCCCTTGCTCCCGGCATTTTAGTCGCCTCTTACGACACGTACGGCATTCGGAGGAAGAATTCTGTTCCACTTCCCCATGGAGAATATATATATATATATAAATATATATATATATATATATATATATATATATATATGTGTGTGTGTGTGTGTGTGTATATATATATACATATATATATATATATATATATATATATATATATATATATATATATATATATATATATATATATATATATATATATGTGTGTGTGTGTGTGTGTATATATATATGCATATATATATATATATATATATATATATATATATATATATATATATATATATATATATGTATATGTATATATATATATCTATATATATATGTATATATATATATATATATATATATATATATAGATATATATATATATATATATATATATATATATATATATATATGTCGTGCCGAATATGTAAAACTTACGATCTTGGCTTAAATAACAACGTTCATCTTGCCATATAGGACAAGTGAAAATTTGTGTACGCAGTAATTTCGCCAAAATCATTCTGAACCTAACGAAAAAAATGTATTTCACTGTGTTTGTTTAGTGTTAAATTATTGTAAACAAATCTAAAATATATTTAGTTGGGTTAGGCTAAAATAAATTGTTCTTGTTATAATAAGGTTAGGTAAGTTTTCTAAGATTCTTTTGGTGCAAAATTAAAAATTTTTACATTAACATTGATGAAAAAATATATCTTTAAACGTATAAGAGAAAATATTAGAAAGGACTTAATTTTAAACGAGTTCTTGCTAATTGACCAGTTTACATATTCGGCACGGATCAGAGTGTAGTTGCAGCTACATTTAGAGTAAGAGGTAGATGGGAAAAGAGGAAAATGGCAACAACAAGTAAGAGGGAGTTGAAAGTGTATAAACTAAGGGAGGAGGAAGTTCGGGTGAGATATAAACAACTATTGGCAGAAAGGTGGGCTGGAGCAAGTATGAATAGTGGGGGGGGGGGGGGGTTGAAGAGGGTTGGAATAGTTTTAAAAATGCAGTATTAGAATGTGGGGCAGAAGTTTGTGGTTATAGGAGGGTGGGTGCGGGATTAAAGAGGAGTGATTGGTGGAATGATGAAGTAAAGGGTGTGATAAAAGAGAAAAAGTTAGCTTTTGAGACGTTTTTACAAAGCAGAAGTGTTATAAGAAGAGCAGAGTATATCTAGAGTAAATGAAAGGTAAAGAGAGAGGTGAGAGAGTGCAAAAGGAGAGCAGATGATAGAGTGGGAGAGGCACTGTCAAGAAATTTTAATGAAAATAAGAAAAAAATTTGGAGTGAGTTAAACAAGTTAAGAAAGCCTAGAGAACGAATACATTTGTCAGTTAAAAACAGTGTGAGGGAGTTAGTAGATGGGGAGATGGAGGTTTTGGGTAGATGGCGAGAATATTTTGAGGAACTTTTAAATGTCGACGAAGAAAGGTAAGCGGTAATTTCATGCACTGGCCAGGGAGGTATACCATGTTTTAGGAGTGAAGAAGAGCAGGATGTGAGTGTTGGGGAGGTGCGTGAGGCATTACGTAGAATAAAAGGGGGTAAAGCAGCTGGAACTGACGGGATCATGACAGAAATGTTAAAAAGCAGGGGGGAGGGGATATAGTGTTGGAGTGGTTGGTATTTTTGTTTAATAAATGTATGAAAGAGGGGAAGGTACCTAGGGATTGGCAGAGAGCATGCATAATTCCTTTATATAAAGGGAAGGGGGGCAAAAGAGATTGTAAAAATTATAGAGGAATAAGTTTACTGAATATACCAGGAAAAGTGTACGGTAGGGTTATAATTGAAAGAATTAGAGGTAAGACAGAATGTAGGATTGCAGATGAGCAAGGAGGTTTCAGAGTGGGTAGGGGATGTGTAGATCAAGTGTTTACATTGAAGCATATATGTAAACAGTATTTAGATAAAGGTAGGGAAGTTATTATTTCATTTATGGATTTAGAAAAGGCATATCATAGAGTGGACAGGGGAGCAATGTGGCAGATGTTGCAAGTATATGGAATAGGTTACTAAATGCTGTAAAAAGTTTTTATGAGGATAGTGAAGCTCAGGTTAGGGTGTGTAGAAGAGAGGGAGACTACTTCCCGGTAAAAATAGGTCTTAGACAGGGATGTGTAATGTCACCATGGTTGTTTAATTAATATATTTATAGATGGGGTTGTAAAAGAATTAAATGCTAGGGTGTTCGGGAGAGGGGTGGGTTTAAATTATGGGGAATCAAATACAAACTGGGAATTGACACAGTTGTTTTTTGCTGATGATACTGTGCTCATGGGAGATTCTAAAGTGAACATAGAAAAGAGTAAGGTGATGAGGGTATCAAATGATTTAGATAAAGAAAAATTGGATTTCGAATTGGGGAGGAGTATGGAAGAAGTGAATGTTTTCAGATACTTGGGAGTTGACGTGTCGGCGGATGGATTTATGAAGGATGAGGTTAATCATAGAATTGATGAGGAAAAAAAAGGTGAGTGGTGCGTTGAGGTATATGTGGAGACAAAAAACGTTATCTATGGAGGCCAAGAAGGGAATGTATGAAAGTATAGTAGTACCAACACTCTTATATGGATGTGAAGCTTGGGTGGTAAATGCAGCAGCGAGGAGACGGTTGGAGGCAGTGGAGATGTCCTGTCTAAGGGCAATGTGTGGTGTAAATATTATGCAGAAAATTCGGAGTGCGGAAATTAGAAGAAGGTGTGGAGTTAATAAAATATTAGTCAGAGTGCTGAAGAGGGGTTGTTGAGGTGGTTTGGTCATTTAGATAGAATGGATCAAAGTAGAATGACATGGAGAGCATTTAAATCTGTAGGGGAAGGAAGGCGGTGTAGGGGTCGTCCTCGAAAAGTTTGGAAGGAAGGGGTAAGGGAGGTTTTGTGGGCGAGGGGCTTGGACTTCCAGCAGGCGTGCATGAGCATGTTCGATAGGAGTGAATGGAGACGAATGGTACTTGGGACCTGACGATCTGTTGGAGTGTGAGCAGGGTAATATTTAGTGAAGGGATTCAGGGAAACCGGTTATTTTTATATAACCGGACTTGAGTCCTGGAAATGGGAAGTACAATGCCTGCACTCTAAAGGAGGGTTTCAGGATATTAGCAGTTTGGAGGGATATATTGTGTATTTTTATACGTATATGCTTCTAAACTGTTGTATTCTGGGCATCTCTGCAAAAACAGTGATTATGTGTGAGTGAGTTGAAAGTGTTGAATGATAATGAAAGTATTTTCTTTTTGGGGATTTTCTTTCTTTTTGGGTCACCCTGCCTCGGTGGGAGACGGCCGACTTGTTAAAAAAAAAAATACAGTACCCACTAGGTTTTTCCCTCTTGTCTCTCCTGATGTATGTCTTTAAAACACAATGAGCTGTTTGCTGTCATCTCGCGTGTCGTAAGAATTAGTGTAATATATACTTAGTAAATTGTTATGATATATGCGCACATAGTAAATTTTATTGCCATACAGGTTTATACCCTTTTTTACCGTCTTTGCCATGTTGTCATTTCTATTCCTGGCAAGTTGCTAGATCTTGACATTTTAGCACGGTTTGCAACCGTTATAAATATATATATATATATATATATATATATATATATATATATATATATATATATATATATATATATATATATATATATATATATATATATATATATATATAAGTGGATAAAAAGGCTTCAAGGAAGAATATTTGGATTTCTTCCTGAAGCTATTTGAATATTCCACTTCCTCTACCACCCCATCTTTTCATTCTGTTTTTTTTTTACCAATAGGAATATTTTATTACATAATATGGTACAGAGGATTTAAGAGATACATTGTTGATATAAAGGTGGCATATACGGTACATTTTGTTACGTGTGTATCACCGATTATAAGGCGAAAATATCATCCAGCTCCTCAGAGCTGGAGCGTGTGCCCAAAATACAGCAGGCATTACCCCTTTGAACAGCCGCAATGAGCCGCTGGAACAGAAAACTAGCTGCTCTGAGATCCCTAGTTACCCTGATGAGTCTTTTTCCCAGCTCCTTAAGGAATTTAGATGCACTCTTTCCCCATGAGCCAAGAGTCTCTGAGCCTATGGGAACAAACATATAGTGATGGGCAAGTTCTCCATATTTTCTAGACTTTTGGGACTCCCTGAAGCTGGCAGCTGCCCCTCCTTCCTCCCTGGTGTATTGGAGATAGGTATCAGCCAAGGTAGATGCACATGTATGGTCCCACACAACCTGCTTCCCATCTGTCCAGGCTTGAAGGATGATACCATCTGGACGCTTCTGGCTGCCATCAGATCTGCATAGCTGGGGTGGCTCCCTTACTTCTGGGCATCCGACTGTTGTGAGGCTCCTCTTGATAATGTTATTAACCTCCTCATGTCTTGCAATCTTTCCCTCGGATTTACGGCACACAAGACCATGGTACCCGAATCGGTCTGCTGCTTCACTGCCACAAATACACCTGTGTTCGGCGAGAATAGGGGCGGCAAGTCGAAGGGCAACACCGATGCGGATGGTCTGTGGGTCGAGGCGTGTGCCAAGGCTGGAGTTGGGAACAACCAACAGAAAGTTTCCTGCATGAGGGACTTTCACTGCCAGGAGGCAGGCTCTATCCTTCCCTGACACACTCTGAAGCATTGTTGAGGCTATATTTTCCACTATTGGACCATCCCAGTGCGATTGTTTGTAGTTGTTGGGGGGAAGCAGGTCTGGTTTCAGACCCCGTTAGATTATCCCAGATCATGGCTCCGCCAATGAACTTTTGGCCCTGAACTCCAATCTTGTCCGTAAGATGTTCAGGGAGAATCGCTGCTACAAGCCTACAAGCCCCCTATATATATATATAGGAAGGTACCACCTCTATAACTGGACTGGGGACCCTCATCCTCAGAGAAGACAATAAACGTACCTCAGGGAACACTCAAGGAGTGTGTGTGTGTGTGTGTTAGTTACCATTTTGTTACCATTTTGTTATAGGCACATGTCGATTAGACACTAGGCCTGTTGTATATGCGCGCGTGTGTGTGTGTGTGTGTGTGTGTGTGTGTGTGTGTGTGTGTGTGTGTGTGTGTGTGTGTGTGTGTGTGTGTGTGTGTGCTGAGGTGTGTGCGTGTGTGTGTGCTGAGGTGTGTGCGTGTGTGTGTGTGCGCGTGTGTGTGCGTGCGTGTGTGTGTGTGTGTGTGTGTGTGTGTGTGTGTGTGTGTGTGTGTGTGTGTGTGTGTGTGTGTGTGTGTGTGTGTGTGTGTGTGTGTACTCACCTAATTGTGGTTGCAGGGGTCGAGACTCAGCTCCTGGCCCCGCCTCTTTACCGACCGTACGTAGTTGTGTACGCAGATGTCGAGTCGTAGCTCCTGGCTCTGCCTTTTAATATCGACTGCCTTGCTGATTTCTAGCCTCTAGGGTCAATTATACTCCTTGAATCTGTGTACAGTGTTTGCCTCCACCACCACCTCATCTGATGATGGTAGCGATAATGGTAGGGATGGTAGTGATAATAGCAATTAAATACACGATGCAATTGTGTGTATGTGTTAGTTAGTTACCATTTTGTCCTAGGCACATGTCGATTAGACACTAGGCCTGTTGTATATGAGCACGTGTGTGTGTGTGTGTGCGTGTGTGTGTGCGTGTGTGTGTGTGTGTGTGTGTGTGTGTGTGTGTGTGTGTGTGTGTGTGTGTGTGTGTGTGTGTGTGTGTGTGTGTGTAAAAATACATCTCATAATATTTATCACTGAACTGCATTTTATGGTGTCAGTCGCGCAGTAACGGTGTGCAGCTGTATTAGCTGCACCACCAACTGTTCTATTAGCATCTGTCCTCTCTCGTATGTAGGATTCTTGTTTACTTTCAGAAATGCGACCATTACATAAAATAACTTTTCCAGATTATCTACCATTATAAACGTTTTTATTCCGGTAACTCCTACCCCGCAAACAAGCCTTGTTCCAGCAGGTCTTATACAAATCAGTATTACTGTAGTGCATCTGTTGCAGTGCATCTTTAATCATTTGATCTTACTCCAAGTCTAATCCCATATAGTCCTCAATAGGTTTTTATCTCGGCAAGCCTTGCTCAGTGTCACATTTCAGCAGGTTTTATTCTAATACGTGAATTTATTAATATTTTTTTTCCTGGGCTGAAAATCCAAGTGGTGTACATGTGAAATCACAAAAAAAATATATATATATATATATATATATATTCTCCATACTTGGTGTAAGAAATTATCTGATACGGGTCATGATTTACACCTAAGTTGCGCCTTTAAATATAACATGACCATTCGGTCTCTGACAAATATAAATAACAGTTGAAGGAAAGTTCATTGGTGAGAAAGTTTTTCTGATTAGAGTGGCAACATTTACAATAGGAGATTTACACCAGTGATTACGAATCTTTATATGAACAATTATACCAGTGGTTACAAGCCTTTAAATAACGTTTATACCAATGGTTTTTGGCCTTACATATGAACATTTAGATTTTTATCTCAATGAAACTAAATATATTTACTCTTCAATCATTTCTGCCAGACATAATCACGAAGCTAAAGCATAAATAAATCTAACAATTGTAGTATTGTTCTGACACATTTCCAAAGAATAGGCTTCGTTTTACTTGCCAGTGATAGTCATCAAAACAGTAAATAACAAAAGGACTTCTTGAACTCTCACAGATACGAGTCATCCGAGCTTTCCAGTCCGGGCTTGAAGACTGTGTGGACTCGGAAAAAACTTGTCGAGACAGAAAGCGAAACCTGGGAGGTCGTCAGGGAGGAACCAGAGCAGCAGAACTCGACCGCGACTCCATCGATCTCTTCATTGACTCCGAAGAGTTTAACATGCCGGAAATCGCCGGATCCCGATAGAGGAGCCCTCTTGATAAAGGTAAAATTTTCAATAGTAAATTCCGCAGTAATTTCCCTTCTGGCTGTCCTCCTTTCATGGTAAATGATACTCCTGCCATTATGTATTGGAATAACTCATTACCACTGTAATAAATCCAGCAAGTGATCGTTAAGACAGTTTCTAGACCAGTAATTTTTAGCGTGCTGCCCACGGGATGGATATTGGGTGCATAATGCAGTTACTAAATAAAATCAACTTTGCAGGTACAGGAGGTGGACAGCCAGTCACACTCGAGGAGAAGAGGACTTCCCACCCCTGAACTTGAACTAAATATGCCAGTGTTAATGCCCATGGGACGTGTTCAATGAACAGTGAGCCACGTTCAACACCCATGGGACATGTTCAGTAATCAGACAAACTCTCTGTTGTTGTACAAATATTATATACTTTATGTGAAGCGCCAAACCCGTGTATCATTCATCACAAGGGTAGTGGTAAAGGCTCGATCCTCCGTCCATTAACTGAGAGACAGACACTAACTGAAGGACTTTAGAGTGCACTGGTGGCCCTATCAAAGCCTCACATTTAGACTAAAATTTTTCAAACGATGTCTGAAAATAATATATGCAATGTATCTGCCATATAAAATAATTGTAAAAATATTTTATGATTATCACTACAATTAAAATTACAATACTTCAAATTCATTTTGCTACAAACTTGAATTAACATTGAAGCTGGTCTTTCAATTCTTTTATTTGCTTCTTTTACTGTTAGGCTTCTCATAGTGAGCACAGTGATTCAAGTACAGTATTTATTTTTCATGCAAGACGAAAGGAAAGTATTTCTCTGAATATTCATGGTTCACTGTACCTAGTGGATGGAGTAATCATATTCTGTATGGACACTCTTAACTTAAAACATTTCCTGACATAATGTGATAGCTAAATGTAAAGAAAAAAACTTCTTAATTGATTAATCACGCCTTTCTTTGTAATCTCTCCAGACACGGTGGGTCAATTGTACAATGCAAAGGCAACACTTGGGTATCTTCAATGAGGAAACGTTTCGCCAAACAGTGGCTTCATCAGTCCATACAAAGGAGAATGGTAAAGAACAGGAAGAGTTTGAGGTAATCAGTCCCTCAGCCTTGAGTCGATGTGGTTAGTCCATTAATCTTCCTGTTTTTCACCATTCTCCTTTGTATGGACTGATGAAGCCGCTGTGTGGCGAAACGTTTCCTCATTAAGGATTTCCAAGTGTTGCACATGTGTCTAATTCATCAACTTGTCGGTTCTCTGAACCATTCATCTACATTCACTATGAAAAGGGTTTACCCGGTAAGCCTATTATATTTTTCTGTTAACCAATGGCTGTTTGTATGCAGTCCATATTAATATAATTGTGTTTTTAGTTGTTTTATAACACTTAATTTCCTGCGTATGCTGCAGTTTGTATTATCGCATAAGATGCGTTTCTGGTATGAGTGTGTTTAAGAGGTATTATCATAACTTTTCTCTGACAATCAGCTCGAGGAAGAAACTTTACAACGCATCATTATCGTATCCACATCATTATCGCATCCGAGACAATCAGGTTTTCATGCAAGGAGGATAAGCAGTGTTAATTCTTTGGATCAAATGCCTTTCGCCGGCGTCATGGAAACCCCTCTTCCCCACCGCACTGTTTCCAGAGCCGAAAGGAACGTTTGAGGGACAGTAATTCAGTATTTATTGTTGAAATGCGGATTACTATACCACAGTGCGTACAAATAAAACATTTTCTGAAGATGACGGGCTGGTCCATGATGCTTTGTAGTAAGTTGCTGAAATTACTGAGAACGTGAAGAAAAATTTTGTTTTTATTATGACATCAAAACAATATCCTGTGCCGAACGAGTTTGTCAGCTAACTAAACCTGCTTGGTATTAATATATTGGTATTAATATATTAAAAATATCAAGTGCTAAACCCGTATTGGTACTAAAAGTGCTCAAAATGTTACTCTCATCCGACACTGGTATATGATCGTCTGTGACAGGTTTAGCGATTATCAAGACGATCAGGTCTGCTGCTCGGGTGTCACGTTCTTCACACAGTATAATCTACTACCAGGTTCATCAGTCATCAGAAATGTTGTGGTTATTTTTATAAGGCAAAGCATGTATTCCTCTACATAACTTGTAAATAAGAATATATATATATATATATATATATATATATATATATATATATATATATATATATATATATATATATATATATATATATATATATATATATATATATATGTCGTGCCGAATAGGCAGAACCTGCCATCTTGGCTTAAATAGCAAGGCTCATCATGCCATATAGGACAAGTGAAAATTTGTGTATGCAACAATTTCGCCAAAATCATTCTGAACCTAACGAAAAAAAATATATTTCACTGTGTTTGTTTAGTATTAAATTACTGTAAACAAATCTAAAATATATTTAGTTGGGTTAGGCTAAAATAAATTGTTCTTGTTATAATAAGGTTAGGTAAGTTTTCTAAGATTCTTTTGGAGCAAAATTAAAATTTTTTACATGAACTTTAATGAAAAAAATATATCTTTAAACGTATAAGAGAAAGTTTTAAAAAGAACTAAATTTTAAATGAGTTCTTGCTAATTGACCAGTTTTACATATTCGGCACGACATATATATATATATATATATATATATATATATATATATATATATATATATATATGTATGTATGTATATATATATATATATATATCATAATAAACATCTTAGAAACAGTACAAATATGCACCGCCAGTAGTAATATTAAATTGATAGAAATTGTGGAAATTTGTGAGTGCTTGTTTGATACGAGGCGGTTGCTGCTTTCACAGATTAGTTGAGGTGATAATCTTATTCCTACAAATTCCCTGTAAATTTATTCTTTCTGGGATAAAAATGGATGAAGGACCAACTGGACCAGCGTCACCTGTGCACAAACATGGAGCGGACCTACTGGAGGTGTGGAGACCGTTCTTACCATAGGTCTTCCCCGAAGGTTAACTCCTAGAAAGGTTGACCCTAAAGTTAATCGTCTTGGAATATTAACCCCCATGCTGGTGATGACTTGTTATCAGTAAATGCAAGTTTAATGAGGGATCTGTAGCCTAAAGGCAAAAATAACAATTAATCCTATAAACCCCGGGATAACTGATCAATTTGAGGTGCTTACCTCTCTAATTTTATATAATTTTTTGAAGAGGTGGACCAGTGGAACTTTTGGTCAGATGACCAAAAGTTTCAGTGGCGGGTCATATGACTAAGACCCGAGTCAGGAAACATTTGTCCTGTTTCGTGACGAGTCCTACCTAACCTAACTGCCTCAATCATACCTTTGTTTAATGATAATCTATATATTGTGTGCTATACTACAAGACAAATTGTTCAATCACCAATGATCAGTAACAACACATTCTGACGCTCAGAGACAATGGCCTATTTCGCTGGTTAAGTATTTCCCAGATCGTCTCTGCACTTCTGTTGTTCATAGTTTCGCCAGGTAGTTATTTTGGCGAACAAGAGTGGTGTTTATAGGGTGCTGACACACACACACACACGTACACATACACTATCACAGCTCGAATTCCGAGAAGCTCCGACCCGCCCTCCCGTAGTTTAAAATTATATCATGGCAGTTCCCGCCTTTGTCTAATGGGATCTACTACATCTGTTGTATGAGCTACCATGGGCAGTAATTTGCTGATGATTCTAATGGTCTTGATGTCATTTATTTCAACCCTAAACATCCTAAATCACTCTGCGTTCTTAGGTGAATCGAAACTACCAAACCAAGTGGCCAGTTTGCCTTCGACGTTTCACATTCCACTAATATAAGATTCGCTGGGTTCAATTTTAGCCGAGTACTCTCCGGATCACCAATGTAAAAGGGGTCTCTTAAGTCTATTGTAATCATCACTCAATACTTAATTCACTTCTCTCACACCTTCATCAGTTTACTATAGTTCCTAGACTATCGTAGTCCCCTGGGGCTACGATAGTCTAGGTCTTCAGGTGACCTGGTCAACACTGTAGAAAAGAGTTTGATTCTTCTAAAAAGCATATGGTTGAGAGTGAAAGTTTTTAATTCCTCAAGTTCATTCCTTACACAAGTTAGGGGTCTGTTATTTATTTTTGCCTTGATTTCTGCTAGAACTGTTTGCAACTCCTCGGCATTCACTCTTTCACCATGCTGCATCGTTTTGCCGTACCTACCACTCTCTCATAGAAACAGCCCTGCCAATATGCTCGCGGTGCTATGACCTACCATTCGCACTGTTCCACAGGAGAAATGCAAACGTGCACCTTTCGAGGGTATCTCTCCCCATTCTCTTGATTTGTTTTTCTTGTGATCGTGCCTGTGTAATCTATACCTACAGTTACATCCAGTTTCTCTGTACATTTCCTGGGGTAGTGGTGGTAGCCTTCGACACTTCAATGTTCTGCCATCATATCGCCGGCAGATGCTGCAACCTTTGGGCTTATTTTTTCTGCTGCAGGGCCTCGGTTACCCAGTAATTTAGGCGTTGGTATGTAAGGTTTCTACCATTCCACGCACTTCCAGCACCATTAAATTAGTCAACCAACCATCCAGTTTCTAAATACTGGATGTTCAGTATCATACTGATCTTTGTCTTATGTAGGGTTCCTTTACATTATCAGCTCTGCGTGATACACGAAGAACCCTGAAACGTGAATAAGTTTACGGGGCCCGAGGGTTCTTGGGAGCAACTATAGTCCTTCCACTTCACTTGCTCTACCAGTTGCTAATAGCACTAGAATTTCTGGATATGCCTGTGTTTCATTTTGCAGGATTCAGTAAACTTGTGGTCAAGCAATGGGCAACTTATGTCCGCATCTCACTTTGGTGTACGGTTTACTGACAAAGCAGAAGACATATTCAACGACCCTGATTAATTTCCTTATTGAGGAGAACTTGGTGGATTGAATAATTCAGCTGACAACACCTCTATTTTCTTCACGACTTCTACCACAAGGCAAGATAACTCCTCAAATTTCTGCTCGGGCCAGTCATTCTACGATACCAACCAGAGCTCAGACTTCCTTAATTTCTTATCAGTCATTCCTCTGCTATTTAAATGAGCTAGAATCTAGTCAGTGGGCACCTGCAAGACCCTGAAGTCTGACTGCAGTTCTCTGATTTCTTTCACCCTATTTCTGATACTAGATAATTTAAAATTGTTTTAATCCATTGCAAGGTTAGCTCCGAGTCTGGTGAAACAGATGTGGGTATTACATTCTAGTGTATTCAACAGTATATTCACATATTTATTTAACTTCAATTCTGGTAACAATGCAGTTAACTGCAACTTTAGTTTGGAGCATTCCATTAGAGGCGCAACTTGTACGTGGCTGGCAACAATATTCGCATGAGTATCAGACTCCAGATGAGCTGCTACCACGTATGGCAGTGATGAGGCATTGCAGAATAAATGCAAATTATAATCTCTCCCCGATCTTCTGAGTGGTCTGAGAAACATAAACTCGCTCAATCTTTAGTCCTTTGTTGACGTTATTTCATTCATGACAGAAGGATTCAGGAAGCTGGTTATCCCAACCTACTTTAAAGTCGCATGCACTAACACCCTCAAACTGACAGATTGAGCATCATTCCCAATAGATCAAAAATGGCTTGATTACGGGAAATTTGTAAGTGAGAGATATGTAGCCCAAAGATAAAGTTAGCAATTAATTCCTATTATAACTAAGCCTAACATTCTCTTCACACAGATCATTCTCGGCATAAGCTAAGTGTGAATTCCTTGTATATTTTTCGTGTGGTTTACCCACGGCATTGACGAAAAATCCTTGGACAGTGTGTAAAGTTTATGCAAACCATTTTCCGATTTCTAGAATGGATTTTTTGGTTTTCAGTTGTCACGGGACTTGTGAACCTTTATCAGGAGATTATGAAGGAGGTTTTAAGTGGCAGGGGCTTGAGCATCCAGTAGGCGTGTGTGGATGTAAATGGTTTTGGGGATGTGAGGTGCCGCTGAAGAATATACAAGGTAGAATCTCGGAAGTTCAGGGTAACTCATAAAAGGTTTAATTAAGCGGTATAATATTCTGGCAGTTAATTTATAAAGAAGCCATTGACTGGCAGTTCTGGTATGACAGTGAAGTGCATGTTATCACATTATAAAAAAATATAATATCTGACGGCACATAATGGTAAGTAATCTACTTTCATATAAGCGTTAAGATTATAAATTAACTATTTTGAGTTATATATATATATATATATATATATATATATATATATATATATATATATATATATATATATATATATATATATATATATATATATATATATATTATATATATAAATTATTTTATATATATATAATATATATATATATATATATATATATATACATATATATATATATATATATATATATATATATATATATATATATATATATATATATATTATGTATATATATATAAATTATTTTCTATTTCTTGTCAGTGGTAATAAAAACACCGCATAAGGGCAAGCCTTTATGCTAGACAATGTTTGACTTGGCCTGACCAGTAAAGGGATATGGCATCACTGAAAGGGGAGAAAATGTAATTTTTTAAAATAAATGCTTGTCCTTAATGTGTCCCCCTCTTCCCCCACGTTTCTGTAGGTAATCTTTATGTGTTAATCCTGTAAATACACTAGTATGTGTGTATAAAGCTTACTGGTATTATTAATACGAGTGCGGGATGTACACTTGTATGAGTAACATTAACTGCATTTTTGTTGTTGTTGTTGGTGAAAAATTCTATGGTTAATATAAATTTTTCAAGTGTTAATTATGTTATTACTGCTGTACAACGAGTTTCCTATATATATATATATATATATATATATATATATATATATATATATATATATATATATATATATATATATATATATATATATATATATATATATATATAGCAATGCAGCCATTCGAATGGAATGAGTCTTCGTATGATTTTTTCGGAAATTTCATAAATGTGACATCACATACAATTTACTTTTTGTATTTTGTCCTAAAATGTACTTAGTAAATAAAATAAATTATTTTAGTGTGAGTTTTATTGCAACAACAAATATTTATTAGCCTTTTTAAAATATTCATTACATGTGTATATTGACTGAGGGCTAACTTGACTCACTAGTTTAGCGATTATTCTTGACTAGTGGTTAACATGTTATGTGTTGCCTTTATGACCCTCGTGTAGTCGATAGGCTTTAAAACTACACTAACTAACCAGTATCAGATAATCTCCGGAAGACCTGTGGAAAATAATTACAAAACAGTGCAAAGATGAAGCTCCTTTACCACGAGAATTAGTCCCTGATAATGGGTTCCCTGTGTCCCTGCAGTCTTCCCACACGTCTCTCTTAGTAATACCACATGAATAAATTTATGCAGTGCTGACTGTATCAATTAATCAAGGTAACTACATTATTTAACAAATGCTGTATATGAAAATTTTGATTAAGGTGAACTAAATAAGGATTCTTTTTTTATGAGTGGACAATATAACAATTGTTATACGAGTGGATCGCATAGTGTCCATGATTCCCCAAGTCTGTGGCGTCGAAGTCTGATTATGATGCTAAGCTGTCTGTTTATATTTTCATCATTAGTTTTTACTAGAAGGAGGTTATCTGGAGTAGATTTCGGGGATCACAGCTTCCCCCTCCCTCCCGGCCTTAGATGTGGTTTTGTATTGGCTTCTCCTGAATTAATTGTCTGATCCCTACCTAGTGTTTAATGAGATTATTTGGTGATTCTGGTAGCGGGGAGTAAATGATACGTGTTCGGAGGCTTCTTACTTTAATTGAAAAGTCGTGGTGGGTACACAGGCTTGTATGTTGTGCCCATGGCCCTACCGGGCCATGGGCACAACACACAAGGTAGGGCAATGCCCACGAGGGAGAGAGCTAGTAGACCTTGACTACTGCTAGGCCGCTGAGTGAGAGCGTGTGGGACCAGCGTCCCACTGACTTTGGGCTGGCCTAGAGGGCAGCACCCGAGTGCCGCGAAATATGAACTAAGCTGGCAGACAGCATAGGCTGTCTGTGCAGACAGTACAGGCTCTCTACAATTATTATTGTGGAAAATATTTTCCCAAAATTATATTGTATAAATTTTATACTGTAAATGTACATGATTAATGCATTGCTGTTGGTCTAAAATATATTTGAAAGTGAATGCTGTGTATGAAAATTTTGATTAAGGTGAACTAAATAAGGATTCTTTTTTTATGAGTGGACAATATAACAATTGTTATACGAGTGGATCGCATAATTATATTGTATAAATTTTATACTGTAAATGTACATGATTAATGCATTGCTGTTGGTCTAAAATATATTTGAAAGTGAAAGAGAACCAACAGAGAAGTTCTGGGCATGCGCTGGGTTGGAGGGGGGACACCAGGGCATGGATAGGCAATCACGTGAGTATAGGCCTATGGTGTGGGTGTCCTAGTTAACATGGAACCGGGAATTGGTTGTTCCATCGGCCGAAACGTGATTAGTGGTCTCACTTCATAGTAGGAAGTGTTGTAACTGTTCCTGGTGAAGAGTGAGGGACTGTAATTTACGAAACCACTATAATAAGGTGGTAAAAATGGTAAATAGTGGGGGGCGTCTAGCCGGGAACGATGCGACGCACAATGATGAGTGTTTAGGGGCAAAATATCCGTGATTCACTCATCACTCATCGGGCTCAGATATTAATGAATCAACTTCTAATGAGTGTAAACTAATAGGCCATTAAGTCGTCTTGTGAATTGTGGAGTAATCGGTGATAATAACACTAAGTTAAGGGAATGTGTGAAGTGAAACGAGTCACCATTCCCCAAGTAAATGAGCACATGTTAAACACGTGGCCCTGTTCTGAGGACCACGGAGTTTTACGGAGTCTCGACTCCTAAATCGGAACAACAAAAGCGATATCATAATCCTGCTGGAAGAAGAATCGCATCATTTTAGCAGGACGTCTAAATCAGAGGAGGAAATACAGAAAGACGAATGCTGCCTCGTCGCCCATAGTGAAGTAAACCTTCCTATTATGTAAGACTCATAACTGGCTAGTTAGGTGTTATAATAGGACAGGTACTGTGGGCACTACAAAGATCTCCAGTGACCACCAATAAAATTGTGTAAGTAGTGGTCTCATTATGTTAACACACGTAACCCCTTTCCCTCTTCTAATCCATCCAATTAATCCATACAGTCCACAACTGATTAGTAGCACCATACCTGTGGGTGCTGTCCACTTCTAAGTTATAGTACTGGCTCAGGATAGATGTGCCTAGTATGTGTGGTATTGGAGGGATTATTATTATTATAATCAAGGGGGAAGCGCTAAACCCGGAGGATTATACAGCGCCTTGGGGGGGGATGTGGAAGACATTCAGGCTTAATTCGGGGAACTGGAGCACAGATCCAATTCCCTAAATCAAGAGCCCCTCACCAACATCAAGGAACCTTCCTTGAGGGGGTATTGGAGGGAGTAACTCAAAGTGGCCAGGAGTGACTCAAGTTTTCCCACACACTTCCTCGGGGTAACTACTGTAAACAATATATGGTTGTCGCCTCCCAACGAGATTACTTGTATGAATGCAATGGCAATGTTCATTCAGATAACCTTAAAAATTTCCACATCTGCCCGTTGGTCCTTCGAACTGGATGTAATAAGTGAAAATTAATTGAAATAATTACTTAATAATTAAGCGACTGACTGAAGGAAATAGGTATAGGGTACATAAATTTAATATAATTGTGTGCTGGATTATAATTAGCCCAATTAATTGCTAGAACATGTGTGGCTAGGATTATTCAAGAGTAGATCGACACCATCCCTAACCCTTCTAGGGTAGGGTAGGTGCCTGAGCCCGAGCCTTTAGCTCATAAGACTGTCATTCCCATTTGCCCCCTTGGGGCGGGGATGGCAGACCAGAGAGGCCTAGCTTGTGGCTAGGCCTGGGGACAGTTGGTCCCAAAGATGAGGAGGTACTTGTGCCTCCTCCCATGGGAGACTTAGGTCTCAGACACTCCCTAAAGAGGGAGCCAAGGCCGGGCCACCACTTGGAAAAGGCCCGGGCCGGGAGAATACCGGCGAATCTTTAATAATAATAATAATAATAAATTCAAGAGTAAGGAGTAAGAATTACCCTTATAAAGTGTCTACTTAATTTGTATAATCAGTGTGTTAATTGAATTTAATATATTCGGCCATGGATGAATCTGATGCAGTTAATGTGGCTGGCAAGTTCATAGATTTTAGTCATGAAAACATCATTACAGGTTATTAAAGGCCATGTTACGAAGGCATACAATAAGTACTTGGATTTAATGAATCAAGAAATTGTGAACCCTAATGAATTAAAATTACATTTAAATGCTTGGGGAAGTTGATATAAGTCATATAAATTGCATTATCAAAATAGTGAAAGAGATCTGCTGGAGAATTGTGCAGAGGGAAAGGAAATAGATGTTTTAATTAACCAATGTTACGAATTGGAAGAAAAACTGTGCTGTAAAAGTAAGGCTTTGAATAAATTAAAGGGTGTAAAGCAGGCAGTTAGTCAACCTATTAATGCAAAAGATGTGTTTGCCCGAAAACTCCAGAGTACGGTCTGGAGGAAATCAAACTAGGTCTGCAAGAATTAATTGTTCAATTGCAGACCAATCAGCCAAATAATTCTAAGGATATAACACATAATGACTCTGAGGTATCTGTCAAGTCTCACAAGGGGAAAAAAATCCCAGTGGCAATAATCATAATTCATCTCCTAAAATGAGTTACATAGACATATCAAGTGACAGGAACCAGTAATAGTGGTTCTTCACATCAAAGTAAGAGGAATAAGTACCCCAATAAAGGTAACCCAGTTGACAGAGGTCAGGCAAAGAAAAGAGAGATTGTCTCTTCTGCAAGGGTACTCATTTCTCTAAGAATTGTAATGCCTATAATTCATGGGATGTTAAAGTGGAAAGAATGGAAGAACTTGACAGATGTATCAGATGTCTAGGCAATCAATTGAACAATTGCTATCAGTGCAACAAGGGAAGGCACCATATAGTTATGTGCAAGGGTGTATATAATTCTAATAATAATGGTGACAATAATGATAATGTTAATAACCCTGACACTACAGTGGCTAATGTAAAGATTGCAGTTAATGTCAATAATGATGGCCTAGCTGAAGTAGCCTTGCCTGTATTTGATGTGACGATTAATAATAAACGGCGTAAAACCACCGTTGTAACTGCGTTGCTGGATCAGGGATCACAACGCACCTTCATCAAACGAAGTGTCCTTAATGAAATGAATGTACAAATGGGGGATCCTACTACACTAAAATTATCTGGCTTTCTCTCAAATAAGAGGACCCAGTCATATGGCACAGTTTACATGTCGGTCTGGGCAGGGAAAGAACCCTGGTTAATGCAGTAGTCGTGGATAGACTACCGGAGAAAATCTCCATCGTAGGACTTATTTACGGTACAGAAAGACTCTCCCGAAATAATGTGAAACTGGCACCTTCGGTAGTAACCGATGACTCGGTGGGACCAATAAGCGTTCTGATAAGCAGTGACTATTATGCCGCTCTTGGCGAAAGGTATGGTGAAGAAATGCGGCGTCACTCTCCTCAAAACTGGCGAGGGCCATGTAATTTATGGCAGACTACCTCGTAGTAATAATTAATGACTAGAGGAAGCTAGAAATACAGTCACGGTGTGTCTTACTCATGAAAGGTCACCTCAGTACAAATATTCTTCTATAGAGGATGATGTTGAACCAGTGTCTAAATTGTGGGAACTGGACAACATAGGAATCAATGTAAATGAAGAAAGTCCAGATGATTCCTTTATTCAGGAACAATACCTGGAGGATGTTAAATTTGGATCTGGACAATTACTGGGTGCGACTCCCGTGGAAGCTGAATCACCCAGGATTACCTACTAATTATAGGATGGCGTATGGACAGTTAAGGACGAACTGAGCAAGACACCAGAATTCTTCATAGGACATTCCCCTTAGCTCTGGAACTAACCTTGTCGCAAACCTTTGCACTATCTCTAATTTCTTGACGTGCTTGATCAAGTGTGGGTTCCAAACAGGTACTGCATACTCCAGTATGGGCCTGACGTACACGGTGTACAGTGTCTTGAACGATTCCTTACTAAGGTATCGGAATGCTGTTCTCAGGTTTGCCAGGCGCCCATATGCTGCAGCAGTTATCTGGTTGATATGTGCTTCCGGAGACGTGCTCGGTGTTATACTCACCCCAAGATCTTTCTCCTTGAGCGAAGTTTGCAGTCTTTGGCCACCTAGCCTATACTCCATCTGTGGTCTTCTTTGCTCTTCCCTGTTCTTCATGACTTTGCATTTGGCGGGGTTAAATTCGAGAAGCCAGTTGTCGGACCAGGTGTCCGACCTGTCCAGGTCTCTTTGAAGTCCTGCCTGATCCTCATCTGATTTAATTCTTCTCATTAACATCACATCATCTGCAAACAGGGACACTTCTGAGTCTAACCCTTCCAGCATGTCATTCACATGTACCAACAAAAAGCACTGGTTCTAGGACCGACCCCTGTGGGAGCCCGCTCGTCACAGGTGCCCACTGTGATACCTCATCATATACCATGACTCGTTGTTGCCTCCCTGTCAGGTATTCTCTGATCCATTGCAGTGCCCTTCGTATTATACGTGCCTGATCCTCTAGCTTCTGCACTAATCTCTTGTGAGGAACTGTATCAAAGGCCTTCTTGCAGTTCAAGAAGATGCAATCAACACACCCCTCTCTCTCGTGTCTTACTTCTTTTACTTTATCATAAAACTCCATAAGGTTTGTGACACAGGATTTGCCTTCCATAAATCCGTGATGGTTGGCGTTTATACTCTTGTTCCGTTCCAGGTGCTCCACCATTCTCCTCCAGATAATCTTCTAGATGACTCTGCAAATTATACATGTCAGTGACACTGGTCTATAGTTTAGTGCCTCTTTTCTGTCTCCTTTTTTAAAAATGGGAATTACATTTGCCGTCTTCCATACCTCAGGTAGTTTCCCAGTTTCAAGGGATGTGTTGAAGATTGTGATTAGTGGCACACACAGCATATCCACTCCCTCTCTTAGGACACACGGGGAGATGTTGTCCGGTCCCATTGCCTTTGAGGTATCAATGTCCCTTAGCAGCTTTTTCACCTCCTCAGTTGTATGTATGTCATCCAACACTTGTTGGTATATTCCTTGCTGGTGTCCCCTTCTGCTCTGTCCTCCCAGAGGCCTTCCTGTCTCCACTGTGAATACTTCCTTAAATCTCATGTTGAGCTCCTCGCATACTTCTTGATCGTTTCTTGTGAGTTCCCCACCTTCTTTCCTCAGCCTGATCACCTGGTCTTTGACTGTTGTCTTCCTCCTAATGTGGCTATACAGCGGTTTCGGGTCAGACTTGACTTTCGATGCTATGTCGTTTTCGTACTGTTGCTGGGCCTCCCTCCTTACCTGTGCATACTCGTTTCTGGCTCTTCGACTAATCTCTTTATTTTCCTAGTTCGTTTACCTCCTGTACCTTTTCCATTCTCTGGTGCATTTAGTTTTTGCCTCACTACACCTTTGGGTAAACCAAGGACTCGCTTTGGTCTTCCCATTATTTTTATTGCCCATGGGAACAAACCTTTCCTCTGTCTCCTTGCATTTTGTTACATATCCCATCATCTTGTTTACTGACTTTCCTACCAGTTCTCTGTCCCACTGAACCTCCTGCAGGAGGTTCAGTGGCATTTCCCATTCAGTTCCTGTTACCCTCTCCACTTGTAACTCTACTATGTATTCAAAACTCAGAACCACGTGATCACTAGCTCCAAGGGGCCTCTCGTAAGTGATGTTCTCAATGTCTGAACTTCTCAGGGTGAGCACAAGGTCCAATCTTGCTGGTTCATCCTCTCCTCTCTCTCTGGTAGTGTCCCTGACATGGTGATGCATGAGGTTTTCCAGTACCACATCCATCATCTTGGCTTTCTAAGTTTCGGGATACCCATGTGGCTCCAGGTTTTCCCAATCGATCTCCCTGTGGTTGAAATCGCCTATAACCAGTAACTGCTCTGCTCGAGTGAGCTCTTCTTGCCACCTCAACCAGTGTGTCCACCATCGCTCTGTTGTTTTCTTCGTATTCCTCTCTTGGCCTCCTGCAGTTCTGTATTGGGTTATACATCACTCCAATGACTACTTTATGTTCCCCAAACTGAAGTGTACCTACCTTTCTCCAATCTCGTCCATGTCTTCTATTTCCTCAAATCCCCATCATTTTTTTAAGAGCAGTGCAACCCCTCCTTCCCCTCTACTCCTTCTATCTTTCCTCAGGATCTGATATCCTGGTGGGAAGATTGCATCTGTTATTGTCTCAGTGAGTTTCGTTTCTGTGACTGCTATGATGTCTGGGGATTTCTCATTGATTCTTTCGTACTACTCCTCATATTTATTCATTATTCTGTCCACGTTCGTGTACCAAACCTTCAGCTCCTTTTCTATCACTGTGGTCCTGGGAGAATATTGGGGTTGGGGGAGTGGGAGCCCTGGTGGGGGACTATGGGGGGTTGTGGTGTGGGTGGGGTTTGTGATTAAGGGGGTGGGGTCAGAGTGCCCATAGGGGGCAGCTGTAGGGGTGAGGTTAGTGATGTGTTGTGATGTGAGGGTTGGTGGCAGAGGGAACAGTGTGTGGGTTTTGGTTTAGATTGCTCAGTTGCGTTCGGGTTGTCACAGTTGGAGTCCTTCTGCGGGAGTTTCTGGGGGGTGTGTCCTGGGTCTGGGTCCTGCTCATCTTCATTATTGCCTCTCGTTCCTCCTTGCGTCTTTGTACCCTCTCTTTCAGTATCGTTTCGGAAATTTGCAGCTAGGAGATCCTTCCAAGATTAATGATTTCAGATAATGCCACCAGTTTTGTAGCGGGTGCTCAGCACTTGATGGAATTAAATAAGAGTAATGATGTACAATCTCTGCTGATCCAGCGAGGGTGTGTCTGGAAATTTATTAGTCTCAGAGCCCCTTGGCAAGGGAAGCTGTACGAAAGAAAGATAAGTACAGTGAAAAGATGTCTCCGTAAAGTGCTACACAGGAAGAGAATTAATTTGGAGAAATTCCGTGCAGTGTTGATGGAGGCAGAGAATCGGGTAAATAATCGCCCTCTCTCATACATGAGTGACACTCCTGATGTGGACATACTGACTCTTCACCTAATATGTGGGCGGAAGTTGGAAGTTGCACCTGTCTATAGAGATAATCCTGAGGGAAGTGATGAAGATTACAATAATGTGACAGTGTTGAGCGACAAGTTTAAGATGTTAAGTAAGGTAATTAATCATTGGTCCAATGTGTGGCATTAAGAGTATCTTCTTACACTATGTGAACACTTTTGTGGTGCGTCAGAGGCAGTAAATCGACAGAACATTCATCAGGTGATATTGTGTTAATTGAAACTGTGTAACATCGAACATTGTGGCCTCTGGGCAAAGTAGTAACATTATACCCAGATGCACAATTTGTTGTGTCGTGGTCAGGAAAGTTTGCATACCATTAATAAATTAATTCCCCTAGAATTAAATGGTATTCTATCAAATGTAAATGAAAATCTAAGGGAAAGTGACACGAGTGATATTGAAGATGATACTGACCGAGTGATACAAGAAGAAATTGTAATAAGACTTACTAGGAGAACAGCCACTCAATCTAGAGCTGGCTGGAACTGTCTCCTAGAGAAAGAAGAAATTTAAGTCATCTAGCAACGAACTCTGCCCAGCCGCAGTGTGGAAAATATTTCCCCAAAATTATATTGTATAATTTTTATAATGTAAATGAACATGATTAATGCATTGCTGTTGGTCTAAAATATATTTGAAAGTAAAAGAGAACCAACAGAGAAGTTCTGGGCATGCGCTGGGTTGGAGGGGGGACACCAGGGCAAGGATAGGCAATCACGTGAGTATAGGCCTATGGTGTGGGTGTCCTAGTTAACATGGAACCGGGAATTGGTTGTTCCATCGGCCGAAACGTGATTAGTGGTCTCATTTCATAGTAGGAAGTGTTGTAACTGTTCCTGGTGAAGAGTGAGGGACTGTAATTTATGAAACCACTATAATAAGGTGGTAAAAATGGTAAATAGTGGGGGGCGTCGAGCCGGGAACGAAGCGACGCACCATGATGAGTGTTCAGGGGCAAAATATCCGTGATTCACTCATCACTCATCGGGCTCAGATCTTAATGGATCAACTTCTAATGAGTGTAAACTGATGGGACAATAAGTTGTTTTGTGAATTGTGGAGTAATCGGTGACAATAACACTAAGTTAAGGGAATGTGTGAAGTGAAACGAGTCACCATTCCCCCTAAATCCTAAATCGGAACAACCCAAGTGATATCATAATCGTACTGGAAGAAGAATCACATAATTTTGGCAGGACGTCTAAATCAGAGGAGGAAATACGGAAAGACGAATGCTACCTCGTCGCCCATAGTTAAGTAAACCTTCCTATTATGTAAGACTCATAACTGGCTAGTTAGGTGTTATAATAGGACAGGTACTGTGGGCACTACAAAGATATCCAGTGATCACCAATAAAATTGTGTGAGTGGTAGTCTTATTATGTTGACACGTGTAACCCCTTTTCCCCTCTTCTAATCCATCCAATTTATCCATACAGTCCACAACTAATCAGTAGCGCCATAGTATTGGCTCAGGATAGATATGCCTAGTGCATGTGGAATAAGAGGGAGTAACTCAAAGCAGCCAGGAGTGACTCTTCCCACACGTTTCCGCAGGGTAACTACTGTTGTGGAAAATACTGTATATTTTCCGAAAATACAGTGTATTTTGTATGTAAATTGATGGAATATATTGTAGGTAACAAAAATTAATTTGTAAATAAATAAAGAACCAGCAAAATTGGTGAGCGTTGCTGGACGAATGGAGAGACACCACTGTTTTGAACTGGGCAAAGGCACACTAATGAAATGTGCATAAATTTCGTCACTCTAGAGGTTAAATTGTGGTTGAAACCTCCCAAATAGGAGCAGAAATTGTTGGAATTGCAGTCCTGCAGAACTTGAGAAGGTGAGTGGACAGGACAGTCAGGGAACCCCAGCTAAGTCATGTTTATATATTTATGTTGAAATTCTGGCCAGTATTTTCTTCATATTTTAGGCAGGGGGTTTGTGTATGACACACCAAGTAATCTCCAGACTAATTGGTGAATGGTATTAAGATAAATTCTCCTTCAATGCATATGTATTCATTTTTTTTTTTTAAATTTAATATACAGTCCACATATATTAGTGTTTTACCAGAATTCCTGGTGATGTATATTTCATTTGAAATTAATATATGTCCAGAGTGACTTGTGGAAATATGACAGTACCAGGTATCGAAGGGGGACATTTTTTGCGACCTAGGATGTCCTAAAATTCCTACATGTCTCTGTAACCTCGATAAAGAATAATTATCTTTGTTACCATTTACTGGTATGTATCTTATGAGGTTCATCCAGATATTTAAAATTTTCCATATAGTTGCCCGTTGGTCCTTGATCGAACTGAATGTAATTAGTGAAGTCATTAATTAGTGAATTAATTACTTAATAATTATATGTGAAATGACTGAAGGAGGTGGGTGTTAAGTCCACAAATTTACTTAATGTGTAGTGGATTATAATTACTACAATAATAATTTTGCTAAATTCAAGTGTAGCTAGGATTTATATTAATGTATTTAAAATTTATATAATTTCCTTACATGTGTAATTGCTAAGGTCAAGTGTAGCTAGGATTTATATTAATATATTTAAAATTTATATTATAATTTCCTTACATGTAATTGCTAAGCTCAAGTGTAGCTAGGATTTATTGAAAGGTAAGTTGTAATATTTACCTTTATAAAGTGCATAATTAAGTACATAATCAGTGTTATTAATTAAGTTGAATTTAATACAGTGCACCATGGGTGAAAATGAGGAAATTAATGTAGATGACAAACACATGGAATTTAGAGTGAAAAAAGCATCATTGCAGGCTAGAAAGGGTCATGTAACAAAGGCATACAATAAATGTTTGGAATTAATGAATCAGGAAACTGTGAATACTGATGATTTAAAATTGTATTTAGATGCTTTAGGGAATAGATATGATTCATACAAATTATATTATAAAAAATATGAAGTAGATTTGTTAGTAAATTATGCAGATGAGACAGAAATGGATCTTATGATTAGCCAGTATTATGAATTAGAAGAAAAAATTCTTTCTTATAAAAGTCAGGCTTTGAATAAATTAAAAGGTGTAAACCAGGCAGTTAATCAATCTATTCCAATAAATAAGATGTCTTTGCCAAAACTCCCAGAATTATGTTTACCTGTATTTTATCCTTGAGGAAATTGGGAGGAGTTTTGGTCATTTTTTAAAGCAGCTGTGCATGATTGGAGTGATGTAGCATGTGTTACTAAATTATTTTACCTCAAAGGGCAGATAAGAGGAGATGCTCACATGCTCATACAAGCCTTTCCTAATGTAGATTATTCTTATAAGGAAGCAGTTGACTTGTTGAAGGTCACTTATGGTAATATATTGAACAAAGTAGGTTGGATCTAGTGACTATCATTGTTAATTAAAAAACTCCAGATCACACTTACAAAGGTTTACAGCAGTTTAGAGTTAAACTGGGGAGCACTCTCAAAAATTTAAGTAATAAATATAATCTGATGGAATCAGACTGGTTATTAAGTGCCATTGTACAGAATAAATTAAGCTGTAAAACACTTGAATGACTCTCGAACAAGTATCACAAAGGTTATTTTGGTCTGAAGGAAATAAGACTAGGTCTGCAAGAATTAATTGTTCAGTTGCAGACCAGCCAACCATCTTATTTTAAAGATGCAACACACAATAACTCTGAGGTATCTGTCAAGTTCCACAAAGGAAAAAATTATCCCAATGTTAATAATCAAAATTCATCTCCTAAAAAGAGTTGCATAGGTACATATCAAGTAGCAGGAATCATAAAAAATGATTCTCCACAAGGTAAAAAGAATAAGTACCCTCCTAAGAGTAGCCCAGTTAATAAGAAACTAGTCAAAGAAAATAGAGATTGTCTCTTCTGCAAGGGTACTCGTTTTTCTAAGAATTGCAATGCATGCGATTCATGGAATGATAAAGTTGAAAGATTGGAGGAACTTGACAGATGTATCAGATGTCTAGGTAATCACAAAGTAAAGGATTGTCATGCTAAATTAAACAACTGTTATCAATGCCACAAAGGAAGACACCATATAGTCATGTGTAAGGGTCTATATGATAATGTTGATAATAATGATAATGTTGACAATCCTGACACGACAATAGCTAATGTAAAAATTGCTGCTAATGTTAATAATGATGGTTTTGCTGAAGGAGCCTTACCTGTGTTACAGGAAAAAATTGATAAAAGGCATAAATAAAAAAATGTAACTGCATTATTAGACCACGGATCACAGCGTACTTTCATAAAACGTAAATGTCTTAATCGGATGAAGGTACAAATGGGAGATCCTACAACTCTAAAATTATCTGGTTTTCTCTCAGATAAAAGGGCTCAATTGCATAACACTATTTATGCAACTGTCAGTTTGGGCAATGAGAAAAAACGTATTAATGTAGTAATTGTAGATAGGCTCCCAGAGAAAATATCTACAAACCATACCCCCGGCCGGGATTGAACCCGCGGTCATAGAGTCTCAAAACTCCAGCCCGTCGCGTTAGTGGCTAACGCGACGGGCTGGAGTTTTGAGACTCTATGACCGCGGGTTCAATCCCGGCCGGGGGTATGGTTTGTTTGCAATCGTGTCATTACGATTTCTTAAGTCAAAATATCTACAGTAGGGCTTAGTAAAGCTACAGGAAGACTTTCACATAATGTAAATTTAGCACCTTCTGGTGTAAATAATGATTCTGTAGGCCCAATAAATATTTTGATAGGTAGTGACTATTATGCCTCCTTTGTAAAGGGTATGGTAAAGAAATGTGGCGTCACCCTTTTAAAGACTGCTGGAGGCCATGTAATGTATGGTAGGATTCCTCGTAATAATAATGCATGACTAGAGGAACCTATAAATACTATCACTGTGTGTCTTACTCATGAAATCATGCCCCAGTATAATTCTTCCATAGAGGATGGTGTTGAGCCAGTGCATAAATTGTGGGAATTAGACAGCATTGGAATAAATGTAAATGAAGAAAGTCCAGACGATTCTTTTACTCAGGAACAATACCTGAGAGATGTAAAATTTGAATCTGGACAATACTGGGTACGACTTCCGTGGAGACTGGACCATCCAGAATTGCCCACTAATTACAGAATGGCATATGGACAGTTAAAGGCTCAGCTCCGCGAACTGAGTAACACCAGAATTGTTGACTGTCTATAATGATATAATTACTGAATAATTAATTAATAAATTTATAGAAGAGGTACCTCATGATCAAGCCAAAATTTATGGTCACTATTTGCCACATCACGGAATGAAGAAGGATTCTAAGACCATTTTTGTGCCAGGAGTAACAAAAATGTACCTAGTTTAAATGACTGTTTGATGACAGGTCCGTCGTTGACGGAAAAATTAGGAGATATCTTATTAAATTTCTGGGTGAAGAATTATGCCTTTACGGTTGACATAAGTAAAGCTTTCCTAAGAGTGGGTTTACAAGAGGCTGACCGGGATTGTTACCCGCTTCTTATGGTCTGAGAATCCTAGTGACCCACTTAGCTCTCCGAAAACCTTTCGCTTTAGGAGTGTATTATTTGGTGCTACATCCAGTCCGTTCCTACTTCAAGAGACGATAAATGCACACCTTAAACGTATGGGAAGTCCATTCAGTAAAGTAATGAGCAAACAATTTTATGTGGACAATTTCCTGGGTGTGACGTCAACTGAAGTGGAACTGTTAATGAATTATGGAGAGGCTAATGAAATAATGCAAAGTGCAAATATGCCTCTGAGGGAATGGAATAGTAATTCGTCCAAATTAAAGGGCAAAATAAGTAAAGATTACCCTGGAGATGAAGTCCCAAAATGTAGTAATGTACTGGGATTAACTTGGGATACTGAGAGAGATTTGTTAATGTTAAAACCTAATAATTACAGTATGCCCAATAAATTAACTAAGAGAGTTTTGCTTGCTGAAGTTTCCAAATGTTTTGATCCACTAGGTTTAGTGTCACCCCTTAATATAAGAGGGAAATTATTACTACAAGAGGCATGGAAGCTTAAATGTGCTTGGGATGAAACTCTGCCTGAGGAATTCATTAACAGGTGGGATGAATTAATTGGTGATTATGAAAAAATTTCAATGTTGGAGTTCCCACTCCAGGTGGTCAATCCAGATGGGAAAAATATACTCCACATTTTTTGCGATGCTTCAAAATTAGCGTATGGAGCAGTTGCTTACCTTCAATGTAATATGCTATTTCTCTTGTTATGTCTAAGGCTAAAGTGTCTCCAATTAAATCATGTACCTTACCTCAGTTGGAATTAACAGCCATTTATGTAGGTGTCAAATTAGCTAATTATTTAAGAAATAAGTTGCAGGAGATAAATATTAGCGACACTGTAAATTGGTCTGATAATGAGGTATACTTACAATGGATTTGTAACAGAAACTATGAAGTTGTGTATGTACAAAATAGCGTCGCTGAAATTAATCAGATGCAAGAGAAGTATAATAGTTTGGGTAAGCATATGTTAACATTTAATCATATACCTGGTGAGGAGAATCCAGCTGATTTCTTGTCTCGAGGTTTACCTTATGCTAAATTTGTAAATGCTGTATCATGGTTTAAAGGACCGAGCTGGTTGGTAAATAAAGCTAATTGGCCTGTACAAAAGGCGTATATTGCTTCTGTTGAAATTACTGTGACCACCGCTCCAATAGTTTGTCCTTCCTTGGCCATTGATATAAATAGGTATTCTTCTTTACCAAAACTAATCAATGTAACTAAGTTGGCATTTAAATTTCTAAACAAGATGAATATCTCCTATAAGTTTCCACATCCTCTTGAATATTGGATACAGAGGGTACAGGAAGATTAATGAGATTAAATTGATGATTGAAAGAAAATTTGTAAAGAGTTCTTCCATAATAGAGAAATTGGAGCTGTATTTAGAGAACAATGTAATAAGGTGCAGAGGTAGGTTACAAAATGCTGAATTGGGCGATTATGCTAAACACCCTATCTTACTGCCCAAAACTCATCATCTAACAATTTTAATTGTTTTAAATGCCCATAAAAATGTAATGCATGGTGGGGTACAAGATACCTTAAATTGTATTAGGGAAACTTTCTGGATTCCACAAGGACGGCAAAGTGTAAAAAGGGTGATTAAATCTTGTGTAATATGTCGCCGTGTGGATGCCAGATCCTATATGTACCCAGGTCCTCCACCATTGCCAAAGGAGCGTGTACAGTTAGTGAAACCATTTGATGTAACAGGGGTAGACTATAGTGGTCCAATCATTTTAACAGGTACTTCAGATGGTGTTCCACTGAAAGTGTATGTATGCTTGCTCACTTGTACTGCTACCAGGGCAGATCATTTAGAAGTGGCTCAGGACTTGTCTGAAGAACAGTTTATACAGCTGTTTCGAAAATTTGCAGCTAGGAGATCCTGTCCAAGATTGATGATATCGGATGAAGCCACTAATTTTGTAGTGGATGCTCAGCATTTGATAGAATTAAATAAGAGTAACAATGTTCAATATCTGCTAACCCAGCGAGGGTGTACCTGGAAGTTTATTACTCCTCGGGTCCCTTGGCAGGGGGGGCTGTACAAAAGACTGATAGGCACAGTGAAGAGGTGTCTCAGTAAAGTACTACACTGGAAGAGAAATAATTTGGAGGAATTCCCTGTGGTGTTGGTGGAGGCGGAGAATCGGACAAATAATCTGCCTCTCTCGTACATGAGTGATACACCTGATGCAGATGTATTAACACCTTCTCACCTAATATGTGGAAGGAAATTGGAGGCTGCCCCTGTCTATAGAGATAATCCTGAAGAAAGTGATGAAGATTACAATGATGCGGCAGTGTTGTGTGATAGATTTAAAATGTTAAATAAAATAATTGATCATTGGTCTAATGTATGGCATAAGGAATATCTTCTTACACTACGTGAACACTTTTATGGTGCAACAGAGGCAGTAAATCGACAGAACATTCCAACAGGTGACATTGTGCTAATTGATACTGAACAGCATCGAACATTGTGGCCTCTGGGCAAAGTATTGACATTGTACCCAGATGCACAAGGTGTTGTCCAGAAAGTCAAAATGTTGTGTCGTGGCCAGGAAAGTTTATGCACGATTAATAAATTGATTCCCTTGGAATTAAATGGTATTCAATCAAATGTAAATGAAAATCTAAGGGAAAGTGACACGAGTGATATTGAAGATAACGCTGACCAAGTGATGCAGGAAGATGAAATTGTAGTAACACCTACTAGGAAAACAGCCACTCAAGCCAGAACTGGCTGGAATTGCCTCCTAGAGGAAGTAGTAATTTGAGTCGTTTAACAACGAACTCCGCCCGGCTGCAGTGTGGAAAATACTGTATATTTTCCTAAAATACAGTGTATTTTGTATGTGAATTTATGGAATATATTGTAGGTACTAAAAATTAATTTGTAAATAAATAAAGAACCAGCAAAATTGGTGAGCGTCGCTGGAGGAATGGAGAGACGCCACTGTTTTGAACTGGGCAAAGGCACAATAGTGAAATGTGCATAAATTTCGTCACTCTGGAGGTTAAATTGTGGTTGAAACCTCCCAAATAGGAGCAGAAATTGTTGGAATTGCAGTCCTGCAGAACTTGAGAAGGTGAGTGGACAGGACAGTCAGGGAACCCCAGCTAAGTCATGTTTATATATTTATGTTGAAATTCTGGCCAGTATTTTCTTCATATTTTAGGCAGGGGGTTTGTGTATGACACACCAAGTAATCTCCAGACTAATTGGTGAATGGTATTAAGATAAATTCTCCTTCAATGTATATGTATTCATTTTTTAAATTTAATATACAGTCCACATATTTATATTAGTGTTTTACCAGAATTCCTGGTGATGTATATTTCATTTGAAATTAATATATGTCCAGAGTGACTTGTGGAGATATGACAGTAGTATGTATCGAAGGAGGACATTTTTTGCAACCTAGGATGTCCTAAAATTCCTACATGTCTCTGTAACCTTGATAAAGAATAATTATCTTTGTAACCATTTACTGGTATGTATCTTATGAGGTTCATCAAGATATTTTAAATTTTCCATAACTGTAAACAATATATGGTTGTCGCCTCCCAACGAGATTACTTGTATGAATGCAGTGACGAAGCTCATACAGGTAACCTTAAAAATTTCTACAATTATATTAGAAAAAGAAACACTGAATTTACACTCTGAAAAAAAACGCAGAATTAAGTGGGATGTAATTTAAGTGCATGAATGGATAATAGGAATAAATAATGTGCTCAAAGGATCTAAGGTAGACAGAGCTGGTAACAATGGATTTAAGTTGGATAAATTTGGACTTCGAAGGGATGTGGGGAAGTAACGGTTAGGCAACAGAGTTGTAGATGACAGGGACAAACTTCCAGGTAGCGTCATTGGGAGGAGAGGGGGGGACGGGAGGCGAGAACTTGAAATATAGGTTGGATAGGTATACGAGTGGGTGTTATTGGGTGTGAGTTAGACCCACCTAGAATTGACATATATATGTATACTGCCGTATTCCTTCAATTTTATCTTTTATTGTTTTACACGGCATAAATCAATTTACCGCTAGTCGTCTAAACAGGTACAGAGGCGCAAGGGGTGGACCCCAATGGGAATATGGAAAATTTTCTAGGGGTGCTTACCTTTATGTACCTCAACATTACATGCTTACAAGTAAACTCATTGGGAGACAACCATATTATTTACCGTAGTCACCCCGTGTAGACATGTGAGAAAACTTAACCACCCCTGGTCACGGCAAGTGGTTCCTTCGACCTCACAATCTTATCCATATCTATCCGAGACCAGTATGGATTGGATAGCACCCACAAGTATGGTGCTACTAATTAATTGTGGACTGTATAGATTACATTAGTTTAACTGAATGAAGGGGGGTGGGGTAGGTTACACATGGATATATCCATCAAGGGAAAACACTTGTACATAATCTCACCACTTACCAGATATTCTCTGGTGGTCACTTGATGAAGCTGGATCACTCATAACCTATCCAATTACAACTTACCTAACTGGCCAGTATCAGTCTGCTATAACTAGAAGGGTTACTTAACTGTGGGTGATTGATACTCCTTATTTCCTCCATTCACCATCTCATTTCAATGTCCTGCTACACCGACACGGTTCTTATTCCAGCAGGACGAGGTATCCGTTGGTTTGTCCCGGTTTAGAAGTCGTGATTCCGTAAAACTTCACTATCCTCAGTACGAGAATCACACGTTCACTCGGAGCAGGGCGATCTATTTCACATCCCGCATTCTCTTAACTTAATGTTATTATCACTGATTACATTACCATTCACAAGACGATTAACTTCTCATAATTATTATACACGTTAGAAGTCACTCCATTAAGATCTGAGGCCGATGAGTGAGGATTAACTCACGGGTATTTCCCCTGGACACACACCATGGCCGCGCACCAGTCACACCCGGTCGAACCATTATTCACTAATTTTACCACCTTATTACGGTGGTCCCGTGAATCATGTTCCCTCACTCTCCACCAGGAACAGTTACGACACTTCCTATTATGAAATGAGGCCTATATTAATCCTTAGGCCGCCGTGAACGCCAATTTCCTGGTTCCATGCTTTCCCAGCCTCCTCACTACATTCAAAGCCCTCCCACCTCCTCGTGCCCCAGTTCGACCTATACCCCCGCACATCCGCGCATGCGCAAAGGGAACTCTTGGTTCTATCCTATTGTCAAATACATTTTTGACTCATATCGACACATTAAACACCTATTAGGCGCTATAGCTTCGGAAAATCAAAAAATTTTCCACAGGGAATAAGTCACTGTGACTTTATTTGGTTTTCCTAGGTTCTCTACACATATGCTGCTATATATGGTAATCTATGTAACTGTATTTGTGTATACCTGAATAAACTTACTTACTTCAATATATTATTAACAATTCAAACTATAATAAGAAGCATTATACCAGACATTTAGTGCGAGTTGCTGCAAATTTGAAAATTTACTAAAATATATAGACAGACTGGTTATAAATGACCATAATTTTTAAAGGGGTGGACCGGTAAGCCAGCGGAAGGCCTCGGTCAGATGACCAAAAGCTCCAAAGGCGGGTCATCATCTGACTAAGACCCGCGTCAGGAAACATTTGTCCTGTTTCCTGACGAACCTTACCTAACCTAACCTACTAAAATATTTTTAAAACTGTAACTGTTGGAATCAGATCACATATTGAAGAATGGTTGTTCTGATTGTCTTCAAACTTCGGTGGTAGTTTCTACACGACTCCTCGAATTGTCACGAGAACAACCACTGTTAGTTAGTTTTAGTTTAATATGCTTATTATGCACCCCATACCCATCCTGTGGGCGGTAGTCAAAAGATTACAGAGGTACATAATTGGTCCAGGGACTGGACTCCAAAGTTTTGATAGCTGAGCAAGTTACAAAGGTAATGAACTAGATCTGGTCATAATCATGACCAAGTTACAAAGGTAATGAGCTCCAGGTAGAGCTGGTCACACTCATGAATAATTGTAAAGGTAATGAATCATAAACACATTAATCATGAGAATTTACAAAGGTAATGAGCTCCAGGTAGAGCTGGTCACAATCATGACAAGTTTCAAAGGTAATGAATGATAAACACGTTATCACATGATTACAATCATAGACAAATTACAGAGTAATGAGCAGTAAACAAACATAGCAGGGAATTCATCCATTGCCCTAACAACAGATGTTGCTAGGTGCCTGTCTCTCCTCGGTAGACAGCCATTGCAAACAGCAGCAAGTTGCCCTGGGATCTGCTGCTTGCACGAGCACCATCGACCCTCCCCAAGAGGTCCAAGAAGCCAGTGACTCCGTTAGCAGCCCGATGAAGAGCTCCCCTAGGGACATGTCAGCGTCCTGGTGGACGCCAAGTTGATTGAAGATCCCAGGCCCTCGTGTGCACGGATGTTGAAGCTTGAGGAACTGAGTACACACTGCCTGTGGCACACCTGACAGCTGCCTCGCGGTCGAACTCCACGATGCTGTCCCTGTTGGTGAAGTGCGGATGTTTCAGTCTTTTTCTGCCCTAAGCATGTAGATATGTAGATATAAATCCATATGTACTCCTGTTAACCCTTTTGGGGCCTAATTCCTAGGCCTTTTGTGTATCCATATGCTCTCGCGCTACCGTCCACAGGATGTATATGGGGTGCACAATAGATTTTGCCACTTCGGTGGCAAAATCTAAAATCTAAAAAAATCCAGCTTAGGTAGCGAATTTTGATCTGTTCTCTTGCTATAACATCTGTCCCGTAGCTCAGTTGCTAGCGCACTCAGCTCACACACTGAGGTCCGGAGTTCGAATCCCCGGTATTACTGAAAAACATTAGGATGTGTTTTCGTAAGAAACCTGCTGTCTAGTGTTCACCCATCAGTATAAAATGGGTACCTGGGTGTTAGTCGACTGGTGTGGGTCGCATCTTCATTTCCTCTCTGCGGAATTTTGCAACTTAAGGAAAGCTGACTCCAGTGGAGTATGGGCGACTTCTTGTGCCTGGGTTTAGATAAGGGTCCACCTGACACAATTAGGAACAATGATTGCTGTTTCAATAGCCGGAAGTAACTTCGTTGTCTTCCCAATTCCCACCCAAATTTGGGCAAAAATTCTTTCAAGGGTACCAGGAAGCAGGACTCACGACGGTGGTGGCTCTGGTGGCCCTATAAACCCACAACAAAAAGAAATAGACTAAGAAGAAAAGCAGAATTCCTGACCCTTAGAAAACACACAACAACGGCGAGGGATACGATGGGGGGTGGCAAAAAAGGAGGCGCTAAAGGAGGAGGAGGAGGTAAAAAGGACAAAGATGAAGCAAGTGGTGGCAGTGGCACCAAAGAAAAAAAGGGAGGCTCGTCTGTCAAGGTAATACCAGAATAGCTGTATGACCCTTAAGGGTTTAGCGCTTCGTTAGTAAGTAAGTAAGTAAGTTTATTCAGGTATACACAAATACAGTTACATAGAATTATCATACATAGCAGCATATGTGTAGAGAACCTGGGATAACACAAAAAAGTCAGAGTGACTTATTTCCATTGGGGTCCCTTATTATTATTATTATTATTATTATTATTATTATTATTATTATTATTATTATTATTATTATAATGCCACAATAACTGAACCTTAAATAATTTTGAATAATAACAGGTTGTAAAGATGTCTAAGTTAAATATTTATTATAAAAAAGGCTTCCACTAAATTACTTGTAAGAAAAAAATAGTAGCTATAAAAATATTTTAATCTTTCGTCAACAATAATTGAATAAATTTTAGACAGACAGAAAAAATACCTAATGACAGAAGCTGCATAAAGAAAAAAAAAGCGATTTTTGTAATTTATGTAATTATGCACTGATATTGTAGCATTGTTCTCGAGCAGCTGGTGAAGGGCTCTTGTTCTAGGGAATTGGATCTGTGCTCCAATTCCCTGAATTAAACCTAAATGCCTTCTCCCCCCACAGGAACAGTACAATCCCTATGGGTTTAGCACTCCCCCATAGTAATAATGTTCTCAACCAAATACTTTTTTTTATTGTAAAACATGTATGAAAACCCATTGTATAACTTGTAAATGTAACTTTCTTTTTTTGTTTTTATTATGTTTAATATCACTATAGGTTAAATATAAGATGGTGTATGTGCTTGAATCTGAAAATGCTGATAAGGACCCTAATGGAAAAAGGTTACACTGTTACATTGACTTATACACATTGAAAATTTTAAAACATCTAAAGATGATGTATTTTTAGTCTTAGAGCTTCACTTACAGTTAATTCTAAACAGCAGTATGGCATTTTTTTTTCAGATTCGTCACATTCTCTGTGAAAAACAAAGTAAGGTTTTAGAAGCCCTTGAGAAAATCAAATCTGGAATGAAATTTAATGAAGTTGCTGCTCAATATTCAGAAGACAAGGCTCGAAGTGGGGTAAGGTTAATGAAAATTGTGATTTTAATGCTTAATATAATAATGTAGAATATATGCAAGTAAATGATTTCTTTTTTACCTTTAAGGCTATCTCACCCCAAGGCATAGTGATCTAAAGAAGAAACATTAACCATTATTCATTCAGTTGCTGTCTTGCCAGCAGTGACTTGACATTGCAGCTTAGAGCGAGTAATCTCAGTTTTGATGTCAGCACACTTCTGGCAAGACATTGATTGAATGAACAATAGTGAATGTGCTTTCTTCTTTAGGTCACCTTGCCTTTGCAGAAGATTAATGTTGAGGTAAAAAAATAAAATTTGAAATTTTGGGGGAAGCTTTTGCTTCATGAAATACATGAAGCTTATATATTAGAAGAGTCTTATTTCTCTTTTTTTATTTATTTACCTTTTAATAACTTTTTTAACTGTATCTGCAATTTGGTGAGCCTGATTTTATGTTTTGTATCATGCAGAATGCTCTATCTCTGAGATCAGTCTTGTCCTGCCTCATTGTAGAATTCAGTCATGTGGCCCACAGCCTATACTGGAAAAGTGGCTTATTTCTGTGATTTTTTCATTGTTGATTATTATTATGTTATATTCATGAAATGCAGTGAAATATGTGTTGTAGGCTCACTCCATCTGTTAGGCATGAGACAGTCACACCTGCAGTTTTGTACTCGACTAGTTCTTGTCTTTGTTAAACTTTGCTCAGGTATATGTGTGTGTTTATAATTTATTTATTTATTTATTTATTTTTACTTTCATTATTTTTACAGGGTGACCTTGGTTGGATGACTAGAGGCTCAATGGTTGGCCCATTTCAGGATGCTGCCTTTGCTCTGCCAGTATCATCTCTTGCAAATCCTGTTTATACTGATCCACCAGTGAAAACTAAGTTTGGATATCATATCATTATGGTTGAAGGAAAGAAATAATTTTTGTTTGGGAAATCGAGAAATTCAGAGATATTAAATGTCCGTTACAGCACCCCAGTTTTGTGGTTTATGAGGGAAATGCTTTGTGCAGCCTAGCCAAATGTACTTCTTCTGGAGGGTTAAATACTTTAAAATGTAATTGCAGATATATAGTACAATACGTATGTCTGAAATACAAAATATGTTATAACATTATTTTTTACTTATCCTGGTATACTGTATGGTGTAGCCAGCAAGTGGTTAAAAATCATACATATTGCGAAAGGAGACCTCTTTATTATGACACTTTACTTAGATGAGGCTTTATTAAGTGTCTGTACTTAATAAAGCCTCATGTAGGGAACAGGTAGTAATGTCTCCTTTGGCTATGTGCATCTTTAACCATCAGTCACTTACACTGGTACATAGATGATCTTGAAAACAAAGTGATTATTAAACAAAAGATTGACTGACTATGACAGGTGAAGAATATGTATGTATTCTTTAAACGAGTTGTTTCCCATGATTTATTAGCAGTGTAATCCTAAACTGATAGCCCACTCACAAGCAACAGTCAATGAAGATATGGCAGGGTTATAGACAGGAGACTATAATATTATAAAGATGTTGATATACATACATACTTGTACATTGGAACTCCTGAAGTTGTAGTTGATATTGCCAATGGCATGTCAATCATTTAGGCTGTAATGTACTTTTATAAAAGCAGTATGGTCACTTACAGGATGAGAGGTACTGCTCAGTAAACTCTTCCCTTGGGAAAAAATCTTTGATCCATCAAGCTTACACATGCTTTTCAGGTAATTTTATTTACTTCTCCCTCCTCTTCCTTACTGTATAAGTGTTCATGTCTTTAAATAATAAATAAGGCATCCCTGGTTTAATGGCCTCTTTACAGTACATGTATATTGATTACTGGCTTAATTATAAGTTCAACGATGGACTTAAGTAAGAAAATGAGGATGGTAACCCTTCGAGGGAGGTTCTTTGTTCTTGAGTCAAGAAATTGGACTTGCCCTGACCTTAATTGGATCAAACTTGATTGTCTCCTGTTTTCCAGGTGCTGCATGGCAGGTTTAGCACTTTCCCTTAAATTTAACAATAATGAGGGGCTCTTGTTCCAAGGACTTTTAGCTACCATCCTAATTGGATCAGAATGACTATCTCCATTCTCCAGCCACTATATGACCCTTTCCCCTCAAAGAAGGTTCCTTGATGTTGGTGAGGGACTCTTGATCTAAGGAATTAGATCTATGCTTCAGTTCCCTGAATTAAACTTGAATGTCTTCCATCCATCCTCATCCCCTCAAATGCTGTATAATCCCTATGGGCTTAGCATTCCCCATTTAGTGCTTCTTTTTTATTATAATAATAATAATTAGCATTCCCCATGATAATGTATGACCATTTCCCTCAAGGGAGGTTCCTTGATGCTGGTGAGATGCTTATTATCCAAGGTAGCGGACCTGACGTCTTCCGTGGATCAAACCTATTGTCTCCCATTCCCCGCAGGAACTGATCCCTACAGGTTTAGTGCCCCATGAATGTAATAATAACAAATAACGATAATTATTAATAAATAAAATTAGTGAAAAAATCGAATTGCTGAGTTTAGTCTTCAGAGGAAGAGCCCTGATGTTAAAGGGCACTTGACCCTAGGCAATGTAGCTAGCTCACAAGGGTTTAGCGCGTCTCCGTGAATAACGATAATAGTAATTGGCCGAGTCCGTTTAAAGGTACGTATTAGGTAACTATGGTAAGGTTTGTGCTGCTCCTCCAACTCTCACAACCCTTAACCACAGGGAAAACCGAGTAAATATTTACATTAGTCATCATATATATGCATAGAGCTGATAAATTCGGCAATATATTACTCGATCGCAAATCATTAGGAAGGTGAATGAATAGGACGAGAGTAGATAACGTGGGTAAAGTTAATGTTATAAATAGTAATAGGGGGGTAGTGAGAACGTGCGCGGGCGCAAGACTTTTGTTATTGTTGCTGTTGCATCACATTAACATTTTCATTTCTGTCTTAAAAGTACCAAATATAAATCCAGCCAGCACGTATTGTGAAGGAGAAGACGGTACGAAGAGGTGAGCAGAAGGTATAGGCAAGTAATGACAGAATATCCACCCAGGAAGAAGTTACGTCAGGTGTCACTACTAGAGATGCTCATGCAGTCTCCACGTTAGTAATGTATTAATTCACTTTTGTTTAAAATTATTAAGAGATAATAGTCATGTATTGATGTTTAAGCTTAAGGCACTGCAATCATCGCCAGGACTGAATCTCTAAGCAAACTGTACTTATCCTCAAGAAGAAGAGGAGTTTAATAACTACAAGTTTACAGATTTGAAGTTGATATTTGTGGAAATAAATCACAATTTATTTATTTATTTATTTTATAATTTGAACATACATACAGAGATAAAAAAAAATACAGGTAAGAGCAGCATGCCAAAGCCACTTGTATGCATAGCATTACGGGCTGGCTTAAAATTAACTTAAGATTAACTAAGCAATGATGTAATCAGTGATAAAACATTATTGTAAACAGATAACTATAAAGCACAAATGAGTATTACAAAGACAGGTCATATGGTTGCATGCATTGCTGTACATTCAGTAGAATGGAGTATTCTGTTAGGTAGTGTATTTAAAGGATAACAAAGTTAGATTGGGTCTTAGGTTTAACATTTATGTGATATAATTGTGAGAAACATTCAAGATAAACAATTTATAAGGTTCAGTTATTCAGTATTTATTTGGTTTTGGGTGAGTAAGTGATCTTCGAGAAGAGACTTGAATTTATAAACAGGTAGTGTTTCTTTTATATTTACAGGTAATGAATTCCAGATTTTAGGGCCTTTTATGTGCATTGAGTTTTTGCATAGTGTGAGATGGACACGAGGAACATCAAAGAGTGATCTGTGCCTTGTGTTATGGTCATGTGTTCTGTTGAGGTTGGCAAGGAGATGTTTGAGGGGAGGGTTAATATCAGAGTTAAGTGTTCTATGTATGTAATAGGTGCAGTAATAAGTATGGATGTTTTGTATGGTGAGTAGGTTTAGTGTTTTGAATATTGGTGGAGTGTGCTGCCTGTAGTGAGAATTTGTTATCATTCTGACTGTTTTACTTTATTGTGTTATCGTAAGTTAAACCAACATATCAGTGTTGTGTATCTCATACAGATTTATAACAGTAATAAGAATAATAATAAAAATAATTTTTGACAATTATTGCCTATCTTTAAATAATAAATAAGGCATCCCTGGTTTAATGGCCTCGATACAGTATATTGATTACTGGCTTAATTATAAGTTCAACAGCACTGTATAGCCCTTGTGGTTTAGCGCTTCATTTTGATTATAATAATAAGTTTAACAATGGATTTAAGAATGGAAATGAGGATGATAACCCTTCAAGGGAGGTTCTTTGGTGCCTACAGCATATATATCCTTGTAATTCCTTTGCCTTTAAATTCATTGTGGAAATTAATCTTGTTTTTTGTAATACCATTGGTTGGTTGTCTTAAAAGCTTTAATTTAATTCAGGTAATCTACAATTAAGTTACAGACAGTAATATAAACTTGAACAATGATTGTGATGAAATAGACGTTGTACCAGTGACTACAGTGAATGTAAATCACAGTATTTGACTGTATTTGGTTATCCTAGGTTAAATTCTACCCAGTGTATTATATAAGACCAGTGTACAAATTTAAAATTAAGTACAAGAGCACACAAGTACAATTATCATACATTGTGTAAATTGCTTAGGATAATCCATAAGAGTCAGACAGGATAACCTGGTAATGATGATACTGGTGTTCATAACGATGATAACCAAAGGGGAGGTGTGATAATGACTTCTATGGGAAGTCGTCTGGATGAGTTATCTGTAAAATCATCTGTCTTTGAGGTGCTGTCCCTTATATTAGCCAACAGTGGCTTAATTTCCATTCTTAATTGTTATGTAACAGTAGCTTCATTCCCATTCTTAGCTGTTACGTAACAGTAGCTTCATTCCCATTCTTAGCTGTTATGTCGAATAACTCCACTTTCCTCATTTTTTAAATTTGTTAGTTCTTTCTCTAATTGCCAGACATAATGAGGGCAAATTCCTTGGCCTATACCTCGACAACAACCTAAATTTCAGCACCCATATCCAACACACAACAAAAAAAGTATCCAAAACAGTGGGGATCCTCTCCAAGATACGATACTACGTACCGCAAACTGCCCTTCTCACACTATACCATTCACTTATATATCCATACCTCACCTATGCTATCTGTGCTTGGGGTTCAACTGCAGCAACACACCTAAAGCCAATAATAACCCAACAAAAAGCTACAGTAAGAATAATCACTAAATCCCATCCCTGGCAACACCCCCCCCCCCCACTCTTCATAGATCTAAACTTACTCCCTGTTCAGAACATCCACACTTACTACTGTGCAATCTATATCTACAGGACCTTAAATTCCAATATTAACTTTGACCTAAAATGCTTTCTTGATAGTTGTGACAGGATCCACAGGCATAACACCAGACACAAACATCTCTATGACATTCCCCATGTTCGACTAAACCTTTACAAAAATTCAGTGTATTTCAAAGGACCTAAAATCTGGAACACCCTACCTGAAAACTCTAGAACTGCAGACACATTCATCACTTTCAAAACTAAAGTTAGAAAACATCTTATCTCCCTGATCCACCCCAACAACTAACTACATGATAACCACCTGGTGGTTCAAAATTACACTCACTCACCCACTGACTATAAACCCAGAAATACTAATCTTAATCTTAAAATAACAAATCCTAACTTGTCGTAAGTTTGCCTATGATAAATAACAAAAAGGCACAATACCGTGACTGGAACGATACACAAATAACCCGCACATAAAAGACAGAAGCTTACGACGACGTTTCGGTCCGACTTTGTCAATGGTCCAAGTCGGACCGAAACGTCGTCGTAAGCTTCTGTTTTTTATGTGCGGGTTATTTGCCTATGATACTCCAATATAGACACTTTGTATTGTGCCAAAACAAAAGCATTCACATTGCTAAACTCAAATTATGATGTAGTCGCTTAGTCTTAATACCATAATCTGTAAGGATTTAATGTTAAGAATTAATCTAAACCTGCTCGAAATGCCTAGCCATGCTAGGTGCTAGTGGCCCCCTCTGTAATTAGTATTTTATAACATGTAAACCACAAAATACCCAAAACCTGTAAACCCCACATTGTAACCATTATGGAGAATAAACTTGAATTGAATTGAATTGAATTCTCCTAGGAGTAGACTCACCTCTTGTCACTCCATGATAAGAGTTAACTCTTACCATAACTTTTAACTCTTATCATTCCATGATAAGAGTTAATTCTTATCACTTCATGATGAAGAGTTACCTCTGTTCATTCCATGATAAGAAGTTTGCTGCAAATTTTGTCATGTAGCTCATTGGTTGTGTAGTCATGAGAAGTGTTGGAGGTAGATTTTACAGGGAATCCTAATATGCATAGTTGCATACACACTGGGTAGGTGTGTGTATGCATACATGTACAGTGGAACCTCAAAAATCGAACTTAATCTGTTCCAGGAGCTAGTTCTAATTTCGAGAAGACTGAAATTCGAATCAATATTTCCCATAAGAAATAATGGAAATACAATTAATCCGTTCCAGAAACCCAAAAATATTCACACAAAAAATACATTTTATAGAGATTAATTACAGTTTTACATACATATAAAATAACATACATATAAAATAATACATACATATAAAATATAAAATAAAATTTTTACTTACCTTTGTTGAAGATTGGTGATGGCATCTGGAAGATAGGGAGGAGGAGAGAGGGAGTTGGGGTTAGTGTTTGGAAGGAGAATCCCCCTCCATGAGGACTTCAGGTAAAGCCCTCTCTGGGGTTACTTCCCTTCTCTGTCTTTTAATGCCACTAGGACCAGCTTGAGAGTCACTGGACCCCTGTCTCACAAAATAACTGTCCACAGTCCTCTGTTTCTGGTGCCTCTTTAACATTTCCCTAAAATGGGACATGGTTCTGTCACTGAACTTGTTGCAAAGATGGCTTGTTTCAGCTTGCTCAGGGTGGTACTTCTGCAAAAACATTTGGACATCATTCCACTTGGCACAAATCTCCTTAATCTTTGAAGAAGGCACCTCATCCACTCCCTCTTCCTCCTCCTCTGAAGCAAGTTCCTCAGCTGTGGTCTGATACTGCTCCAGATGAAGCTCTTGCAGCTCTTCAGTGGTTAGCTCTTCCCTGTGGTCCTCCACCAACTCTTCCACATCCTCACCACTCACCTCCAATCCCAGGGTGTTCCCCAATGCCACAATAGAGTCCACAACAGGCAGAGGGTGAGCTGGGTCAGGGTCAGGGTCAGCCTCAAACACTTCAAAATCCCTCTTTTGGACACAATCTGGCCACAATTGTCTCCAAGCAGAGTTCAAAGTCCTGGAAGTCACTCCCTCCCAAGCCTTACCTATAAGGCTTATGGAGTTGTAGACGTTGAAGTGATTCCTCCAGAACTCTCTTAGGGTCAACTTAGTGTCCGTGGTCACTTCAAAGCACTTTTCAAACACTGCTTTTGTGTAGAGTTTTTTGAAGTTAGAAATGACCTGCTGGTCCATGGGCTGGAGGGGGGGAGTGGTGTTAGGAGGCAAGAACTTCACTTTTATAAAACTGAAGTCCTTAGACAAGAGGTCTAATAAGTTTGGAGGATGAGCAGGAGCATTGTCCATTAACAGGAGGCACTTGAGTGGCAATTTCTTTTCCTGGAGGTATTTTTTCACACTGGGGTCAAACACTTCACTGACCCACTCTTTGAAAATTTGTCTTGTGACTCATGCCTTATGATTAGCTTTCCACAAGGCACATAACTTGTTCTTAAAGACATTGTTTTTCTTAAAAACACTGGGATTTTCTGAATGATACACAAGTAAAGGCTTCACTTTAAAATCACCACTAGCATTTGCACAAAACAAAAGAGTAAGCCTGTCTTTCATAGGCTTGTGTCCTGGCAGTGCCTTTTCCTCCTGTGTGATGAAGGTCCTTTTTGGCATTTTCTTCCAAAACAAGCCTGTTTCGTCACAAACACTTGTTCAGGTTTGAATTCTTCACTGTCTATGTACCCCTTAAACTCCTGTACAAACTTCTCAGCCACCCATTTGTCTGAACTGGTTGCCTCACCATGTCTTACAACATTGTGTATGCCACTACGCTTCTTAAATCTCTCAAACCAGCCTCTGCTGGCCTTAAATTCACTATCAGCACTGGTTCCAGGAGTTTTCTGTACCAGATCGGCATGCAACTTCCTTGCCTTTTCGCAAATAATCGTCTCTGAAACACTATCACCTGCAATCTCTTTATCCTTGATCCACACCAGCAACAACTTCTCAACCTCTTCAGCTATTTGTGGTCTTTTTTTGGTTAGCATATTAACACCTTTCACAACATCAACTTCCTTGATTTGTTCTTTCTTTGCCAGGATAGAACCGATGGTCGACTTGTTTTTCCCATACATCCTGGCAAGTTCAGCAAGTCTCACACCACTCTCATACTTCTGTATTATTTCCTTCTTCACATCTATGGTGTTTCTCACTTTCTTTACCACAGGGGTACCACTAGCAAGTTTCTTTGGGCCCATGGCAGCTTATTTCACAGTCCCACAAGCACTAAACACAACGAAATAATCGTAAAATGTGTGAATGAGAGCGCAGGTTAGTGTTCACTCAAGCATAAACAAAGCTAGACTGCTCACGACGCCTGCACGAGGACGCGGACAGAGCGGGCCAGCGGACAGGTCCCATACCCGGCGGTCCGAAATTTGAAACGCGTTCGATTTTTGGTACACAGTTTGTCCGAAAAAGTGGTCTTATTTTCAAAATGTTCGATATTTGGTACGTTCGATTTTCAAGGTTCCACTGTATATGTAAGTGTCTACGTGCATGTAGTATATATGTATATAGGTATGCTGGCCAAGAAATTAATTTTTATGGTATTTGGGTATATAACAATTTTGTACCACATCAGATTAAATTGATTGTCTTGTATTTTTATGTAGACATAGGAGGCTAAAAAGAATGTATATTATATTTATTTTGCACTTTCAGAAAGCAAACTTCAGAGTAAAAATAACCAGTCAACTGTTAATGCAGAATTGGATAGCTCACACAACATCCAGGCAAGTATAGAGTGTCTAAGACTAGTCTCATCAGACATTAGTGCAGCAGATGATATTGAAATGATGGAAACTGATAAAGCATGTAAGGAAACCCCCGAAAATGAGGATTGTAAGGGTGAAAAGCAGTGTTTTGATGATGAACAGTCAGCAGAAAATAGCAATGATCAAGAAAGGGGGAAAGAAGAGGGGAAAAAGAATGAAGATTCAGATGAGAGTCAAAAAAAGAAAAAGAAGGAAGTTACTGGTGAAAAGAATGATGGATTGGAAGACACCAAAACATGTGTTGAGTGTAGAAGTTCTCTGAGTACTGGTCCCAGAGAAAAGAATCAATCCAAGGGATCCACACCCAAGAAGTTTAACAAAAAAGCTACAGGCAAAAGGTCTCCAAAAAGGTCTCTCATGAAGGTAATGTAACAATACTAGTCTCTTTTTCAGTTAACTCGTGTATTGTGTGCATAGATTATGTAATGAGCAGTGCATACTAATTCAGGGGTTTACCAACTTTGGGGTACTATAGAACCTTTCATAAAAAAAGTAAACTACTGAAACCTTATCGAAATAATACATCATGAATGGTACAGTATAAGGCAGTAAGGTTAAAAAACTGCATTCCTTGTAATTTTTACTTTTTTTTGGTGTGAATTTCAGGAATTTGAGTGTGCATTTTCTCCATGATCCAAAGGCCTCCAATCCTATTGAATGAAGCTAGAGCAAGCTGTGAAGCTTCTGTATTTGACAATTTTCTTGGACTTTATAAATCTGGTGGCCCCTCCCTAGGGTGTCCATATAAATCTGGTGGCCCCTCCCTAGGGTGTCCACAAAGTCTTTTTTTCAGATTCAAAAATTATTACAACAAAATGGTAACATATGAAAATGCATTTTTTTTCGTATGATATTTGAACTAATCCTAGGTAGTAGGTTGGTAAACAGCAACCACCCAGGGAGGTATTACCATCTTGCCAAGTGAGTGTGAAATGGAAGCCTGTAATTGTTTTACATAATGGTAGGATTGCTGGTGTCTTCTTTTTTTTTGTCTCATCAACATGCCAGATACCAGGTATATCTTGCTACTTCTACTTACACTTGGGTCACACTACACATGCATGTACATGCATATATATACATACCCCTTTGGGTTTTCTTCTGTTTTCTTAATACAGTAGTTCTTGTTTATTTCCTCTTATCTCCATGAGGAAGAAGAACAGAATTCTTTCTCTCTAAGTCATGCCTGTATAATAGGCAGCTAAAATGCCGGAAGCAAGGGGCTAGTAAACCTTCTGTATACACTACTAAATTTTAAAAGAGAAACTTTATTTTTTCTTTTTTAGGTCACCCTGCCTTGGTGGGATATGGCCAGTTCAGTAAAAAAAAATGAATTAATGGAGTATTTATTATTTACATACAGCTTTACTGTTGTCTAATCTATTGAACCCCAGTATGTTCACTGCTTGAACACATCTAATAATACTCCAGTTCATTCCACATATTGGTAAACATATCCTGTATGACTTTTCTGACACCATAATTTATTTTAGTATGGAGTGTTCTAATGTCAGCAGCTGGTATCTGGAAAGCATAATTCTTCACAAACCGCCACAAGATGTTGAAAAGCATGCTATCACGGAAGCTTGGGTGCCATTTGATGGGGCCATGCCACCCAATCCATATCCCAGGCAACTTCATCTTAAGATAATTAGGCACAATTGCACTCCAGTGTGGAGGTGCACCATCTTCTTAGTTGCTTGGTTACAGCTCTTCTTGCTGGAGAACTGCATAATTCTACACCATATCAAGGTACACATTTTGTGTGACAGCTGGCTCATGTAAGAAGAATTAGATGACTACCATATCACTCACAGATCCACCAGACACTAATCTTTGGACTGTCACACTCATGTTCATGGAATTTGTGTAGGTTTTCAGATTCCTGCAATTACACACCTTGCTTATTAATTTGTCTAGACTTGAATTGTGGGTTCATCAAAAAATAAATTCTTGTTTAGGTAGCTACTGGTATCTTCAGTTGAGTCCACTATGGAACATGTAAGCTGCTGAGTTTTATCATTTTGTTGAAGGCCATGACTAATTACATCTTATATGAGTGAAACCATAATTTCATTTGTATGACTTTTTACACTGTTGATCTCATAAATGCAGTTTGCAAGAAGCTCCCCAGAGAGATTTCCCCTAGGACTGTGTTGGAATGCTTTGTGGATATTAACACCAGTGTCCGGTGGTTGTGACAAATATTAAAGTGATACATTGAGCTTTCTCCTTATTCAGATGGTTTTCTCTTTATTGACTGAGCACTCCAGTCACAACCTGTAACAACAACAAAAAATGTTATTTTAATAGTTCAGCTATCATATGCATTATAGTACATTTTCATATCTTTTATCATGTTGTCATAAATTTTTTAAACCAGAAAAGGATTTAGTGGACACCTTCTGTGCATGTGTATGTGCCTGTGCACATGTGTGTGTGCATACAGGCATGTGTGTAAACGTACTCGCCTATTTGTGGTTCTAGAAGTCGAGTCGTGCACGTGTGGATGTACATGCCTGTAGTTGCACAATTAGTATGAAATACTGTATATTACCAGGAAAAGGAAAGCCGGCATATCAATGGAAGATCATCAGAAAGGCGCAAAATTCTGGCAGATGCAGCTGAGCGGAGGATGAAATTGGGGGTGACTACGCTGTCAGACACAGCTGAACAAAATGCTCCAATGTCTCCAGATATGTTTGATGATGGTGATAATGATGACAAGAAAATGGGAGAAGAAATGGAGGTAACTATGCTGCTTTGTTGTGTATAACATTTCTATTATGAATATCTGCCATCAGCTTCAAAAATATAAAAAAAAAATTGCCAGAGCTTGATATAAATTCAGTCCTCTTTGAATGTATATGTCTGATACGTTGATATTGCTATACTAACTATATATAATTCCTATCATCTTTCATATTAATACTGTACAGGTTTCCCTTGCTTTATATGAATTTGCTATTATGCAATATCCTACTGTAAGAGGTTGTTCCACATGTGTGGTATTCAATATGCTATTATGCAATATCCTACTGTAAGAGGTTGTTCCACATGTGTGGTATTCATCATATGAGATTGATGCTGATTGCAAAATGTATTGAAAAAACTTTTCATTATTAAAAATTAAGCATTGATAGACTGCATAAAGTGGACATTCTTTTGTTATATGGCTGAATTGTTGTGTAGTCATGAAAAGTGTCTGAGGTAGACTTTACTTAATGTCACCACTGTGCTTACTACCTTCAGTTATTACATATGCTTTGTACTTTATTTTCTTAATCCCTTTACATTACTATAGCAAGTTGACTCACGAAATCATAATGACACGATTGCAAACAAACCATACCACGGGCGGGGATAGAACCCACTATTTGAGAGTCTCAAAACTCCAGACCGTCGCGTTAGCCACTGGACCAGCTAGCCATAATAAGATTCGTCCAACTAGGTATATTTCTACATCATAGGAAGGTTAGCATAGGCACCACTGTCACCACAAATGCAAGTTTTTACAGACGAATCTCCAGCTGGCCGTGACAAATTCTAGCTTGGGGGACTTGAGCTAGAGTTCGTCACGGCCATGCTAGCTGGAGATTCGTCTGTAAAAACTTGCATTTGTGGTCACAGTGGTGCCTATGCTAACCTTCCTATGGTGTAGAAATATACCTAGTTGGACGAATCTTATTGTGGCTAGCTGGTCCAGTGGCTAACGCGATGGTCTGGAGTTTTGAGACTCTCTGATCGTGGGTTCTATCCCCGCCCGTGGTATGGTCTATAGCAAGTTTTTCAGTCTAATACAGAATTGTCACTTAAACTTATTTTATCACATTATTTTTAGACATTCGTAGTATTAAACTCAGTACAGGCTTATCTCATTAATACAGTGTGTTAGGTTCCAGACCTCCACCACAAAGCAAATATTGCCTTTTTTCATTTGTCAAAGCACGTATATAAAAACCTAATAACATGTTTACACTATCATTTATTATGCACAATAGCACTAGGCCAAAAAAAATTCAAAAGGAAAAATAAATAAATTTTTTTGAATAGTATTGCTGAAAACCATCTTAAGAGCAAGGAAAGTGCCAAAAATAATAAACATGAATACAGTGGTCCCCTATATCTGCGGGGGATATGTTCCAAGATTTTCCGTAGATATCATGGATAGTAGTGAACCCTATAAATAAGTCATTTTCCTTTTACATGCATACCTATGATAAAGTTTAATTGATAAATTAAGCAAAATAAGTCTAGAATTAGCACTTCTTCACTGATGGGAATCATTTCATGGCTTCTCTTTGACTTTGAAGAACTGCCAGCATTAGTACTTTTGTGCTCTGGGGCCATTATTAAGCAAAAATATGGGTTATTTTTGGGCCACAGTAAACTGTGGATGACTGAAACTGCGGATACAGAATCTTGGGATACAGGGGTCCTACTGTATAATTGAAAAGCACCATATTAGCAAAGCACTCTAAAGTGAGTGCTGTATTACCAAGGTATGACTAGTACACTTATGTATAAAAAGTCTTGTATCAAATGTATAACTTTTTTGTAGAGTATAAAGTTGTTTTAGTCCTAACTTAAATCTCCCCAAAACCTTCTGAGTAACTGTGTGCCTTGCAAGACAAATATTGAAAGACTTTTACCTAATCTACATTTGTGTCTTTTTTTTTTTTTTTTTTTTTTTTTAAATAATTTTTTACTATTGCTATTATAATTTTTGTACGTATATGCAAAGTCACCTTCCACATTCTTCTCATGGAACATTTTCTATGTGGGTACTGAGGGGTATAATAAACTCATATTCAGTTAACCAATTAGCCATTTGTTACATTACAACAAAATCTGGATTTACTTTTGTAAATCACTTTCCTTGTTCTTTAATGATGTGCTTGAGAAAATACCTCTTTTGACAGATCACATGGCGTTGTTTTCCTCTTTCATCCCTGACTACTTTAAGTAGCAGTAACCTTAACTTGCCACCAGTGCATCCTGCTCCTGACCACACAGTGATGGTGAGGCTTCCTCTCCCTGTTAAAGGTGCTCCTGCCCCACATCCATTGTCTTATACTGATGTATGGGACCAATATCATGTCAGAATGCCATGCTCACCAAAGAGTCAGTATCCACTGGGAAAGGTAAGAAGCTACAAATACCTTTGTAAACTTAATAGGGAAGCTATCTTTTCAAACAAGAATGCCTGTTATACAATGGGTATGCAAAGAAATTTAAATACTAAACATTTAATAAGTATAAGTGTGTTGACCTTTGCTTGCTGCCAAGAAAAATATAGCTTGCAAATTGAGAAGATACTTTGTCTAGCACAGTATGATAATTGCAGTTTTGAACAGCAGTGAGGATTGCTGTCCACATTTGAGAATGGGTGGCATTCAGAATCACTATCTGTATGCATAAAAGAAATTTGAGGTTTGCAATTTGAGTAAAGACAATTAAGTTATTAATATTTAATATGGAGGTAATGCAAAACTTGTAACAAAATTTGCTGAATATTTTTAATGAATAAATTTCACAATTAATGGAGTGAGTAGGATTTAACTAACAGTCTAATGGTCCTGGAATTGCCATTCCATCACATTAGTCATTAAACCACAGAAAGCAAAAGAATTCTTTAATCAGGATACACAATACACAGATAACCCGCACATAGAAGAGAGAAGCTTACGACTTTAATCAGGATACTTGTGAAGTTGGTGATAGCCATTAACTGCAGCTAAAACACAAGTTCAGATGGAGAATCACTGACTCAGCAGCCAGTGATTAGCTCTAGCTTTTGTCCCCTCTGAGTCACTCAGTGTGTTGAAAATTCTTTATGAATGGATGTAACAATTCAATGTAGTCATTAGCATCTGATCATTTAATTGAATTATTGATGCTCTATTCCATTCATAGTTGTTCTTCTTTCAACAAACTGGCCGTATCCCACCGAGGCAGGGTGGCCCAAAAAGAAAAACAAAAGTTTCTCTTTTTAAATTTAGTAATTTATACAGGAGAAGGGGTTACTAGCCCCTTGCTCCCGGCATTTTAGTTGCCTCTTACAACACGCATGGCTTACGGAGGAAGAATTCTGTTCCACTTCCCCATGGAGATAAGAGGAAATAAACAAGAGCAAGAACTAGAAAGAAAATAGCAGAAAACCCATATATATGCTTGTACATGTATGTGTAGTGTGACCTAAGTGTAAGTAGAAGTAGCAAGACGTACCTGAAATCTTGCATGTTTATGAGACAGAAAAAAGGACACCAGCAATCCTACCATCATGTAAAACAATTACAGGTTTTCGTTTTACGCTCACTTGGCAGGACTGTAGTACCTCCCTGGGCGGTTGCTGTCTACCAACCTACTACCTAGATTCATAGTTATAAATATATTTATTTACTGGTTTCATGCAAGAAAGGCAGTATTCACAACATAGGCATATAAATGTGCTTTGGATCAGCTGTTATTTTGCAGGAATTCTTTAAACTAATCTAGATAAGAATATGACAAATGTCTCTCAAACATACTTGCCTATCAGAAGTACTGTGGCTTAATGGTCACTCAGGGTTGTTCTAGCAAATTTCAAGCTCAGACCCACATTTACACTAAGGTGGCAGTCTTTCGATTGGTGATTTCTTTGAGCATGTGAGAATGCACTAGATATTTTCTGTGAAGATTTTCATGGCATGTAAGGTTCCATACTAAAAAGCCAAGTGTTACTTTCTTAAAATAATTCTTTTGTGATAAAGGAAGAGGTTAATTCTCTTTGTACTATGCTCTTCCCAGTGGTTGAATTGTGAGTACACTTATTTTTTTTTAAAGCTGTGGCCTAAATACTCGAGACACTCAGCTTCTGTTCTCATTGCCAACTCTTGACTGATTTCTACTTGTATAAGCTTATGTCATTCTTGGTGGCTAATATCGACACAAAATTCACCCCATGACTCAAAGGAAGTTTGAGGCTTATGGGCTATAACAGGTTTTTTTGGTGGGTATGCCATTTAAGGGATAAGTCTACATGCATCCTCCTCTAAACAAATTGCATTCTATTAGTTTTTAAGGTCACCTTAGTAAGGTATCAACTTCACACACTGTAAGGTGATTTCCTTTTGTTATAGACTCAGAGTAAGGTTCCAGTGAACTGCTCCAATGGTATGAGTGTCACTTTGCTGGTCCATGGCAGCAGTGACTGCTGGCTTACCTGTACTGAGCCCAGTGGGCTGAGTATTGCTTCGATTTCCATTTAGATTTCTAATACATGACAAGCAAAATGTATGTGAAGCACTTCATTCTTTTATGTATGATGCACAGTGCAGAACTAAATTTAATTTTAAAGGATCTACTGTTATAAGCCTGAAGTTAACATTTCTTTTGTATATTCATTTAAATCATGCAAGATTTCAGGTATGTCTTGTTCTACTTACACCTAGGTTACACTACACATGCATGTACAAGCATATATATAGACACCTCTGGGTTTTCTTCTATTTTCTTACTGGTTCTTGTTGTTATTTCCTCTTATCTCCATGGGGAAGTGGAACAGAATTCTTCTTCCATAAGCCATGCGTGTCGTAAGAATCTACTGAAATGCTGGGAGCAAGGGGCTAGTAACCCCTTCTCCTGTATACATTACTAAAGTTAAAAAGAGAAACTTGTTTTTCTTTTTGGGCCACCCTGCCTCAGTGGGAAACGGCTGATTTGTTGAAAGAAATTTCATTTAAATATGGTATATAATTATTTGCTTTAGAATTAAAATATATATTATGAGGTAGTAGGTTTGTAGACAGCAACCACCCAGGGAGGTACTACCATCCTGCCAAGTGAGTGTAAAACAAGTGCCTGTAATTGTTTTATGTGTAAGCAACTATTGGCAGAAAGGTGGGCTAGTGCAAGTGTGAGTAGTAGGGGGGTTGAAGAGGTTGGAATAGTTTTAAAAATGCAGTATTAGAATGTGGGGCAGAAGTTTGTGGCTATAGGGGGGTGGGTGCAGGAGGAAAGAAGAGTGATTGGTTGAATGATGAAGTAAAGGGTGTGATAAAAGAAAAAAGGGTAGCATATGAGAGGTTTTTACAAAGCAGAAGTGATATAAGAAGAGCAGAGTATATGGAAAGTAAAAGAAAGGTGAAGAGAGTGGTGAGAGAGTGCAAAAGGAGAGCAAATGAAAGAATGAGAGAGGCACTCTCAAGAAATTTTGTTGAAAATAAGAAAAAATATTAGAGCGAGATAAACATGTTAAGAAAGCCTAAGGAACGAATCGATTTGTCAGTTAAAAACAGAGTAGGGAAGTTTTCATTGCATTTATGGATTTAGAAAAGGCATATGATAGAGTGGATAGGGGAGCAATGTGGCAGATGTTGCAAGTATATAGAATAGGTAGTAAGTTACTAAATGCTGTAAAGAGTTTTTATGAGGATAGTGAGGCTCAGGTTAGGGTGTGTAGAAGAGAGGGAGACTCCTTCCTGGTAAAAGTAGGTCTTAGACAGGGATGTGTATTGTCACTATGGTTGTTTAATATATTTATAGATAGGGTTGTCAAAGAAGTAAATGCTAGGGTGTTGGGGAGAGGGGTGGGATTAAATTATGGGGTATCAAATACAAAATGGGAATTGGCACAGTTACTTTTTGCTGATGATACTGTGCTTATGGGAGATTCTAAAGAAAAGTTGCAGAGGTTAGTGGACGAATTTGGGAGTGTGTGTAAAGGTAGAAAATTGAAAGTGAACATGGAAGAGAATAAGATGATGAGGGTATCAAATGATTTAGATAAAGAAAAATTGGATATCAAATTGGGGAGGAGGAGTATGGAAGAAGTGAATGTTTTCAGATATTTGGGAGTTGACGTGTCAGCGGATGGACTTGTGAAGGACGAGGTTAACCATAGAGTTGATGAAGGAAGAAAGGTGAGTGGTGCATTGAGGTATATCTGGAGACAAAAAACATTATCTATGGAGGCAAAGAAGGTAATGTATGAAAGTATAGTGGTACCAACACTCTTATATGGTTGTGAAGCTTGGATTGTAAATTCTGCAGCGAGGAGGCGGTTGGAGGTGGTGGAGATGTCCTGTCTAAGGGCAATGTGTGGTGTAAATATTATGCAGAGAATTCGGAGTATGGAAATTAGGAGAAGGTGTGGAGTTAATAAAAGTATTAGTGAGAGGGCTGAAGAGGGGTTGTTGAGGTGGTTTGGTCATTTAGAGAGATTGGATCAAAGTAGAATGACATGGAGAGTGTATAAATCTGTAGGGGAAGGAAGGCGGGGTAGGGGTCGTCCTCGAAAGGGTTGGAGGGAGGGGGTAAAGGAGGTTTTGTGGGCGAGGAGCTTGGACTTCCAGCAAGCATGCATGAGTGTGTTAGTGAATTGAGACGAATGGTATTTGGGACCTGACGAGCTGTTGGAGTGTGAGCAGGGTAATATTTAGTGAAGGGATTCAGGGAAATCAGTTATTTTTATATAGTCAGACTTGAGTATTGGAAATGGGAAGTACAATGCCTGCACTTTAAATGAGGGGCTTGGGACATTAGCAGTGTTCTGGGCACCTCTGCAAAAACAGTTATTATGTATGAGTGAGGTAAAAGTGTTGAATGATGATGAAAGTATTTTCTTTTTGGGGATTTTCTTTCTTTTTGGGTCACCCTGCCTCGGTGGGAGATGGCCGACTTGTTGGAAAAAAAAAATATAAATTATGAGCATAGTATTTTTTCAATTGAAATGTTGACCCTATTATAGAAGAATACTTGCTGTGCCTACTTGGAAACTACATATAACTAATTTTTAAGAGTGGCATGATGAAATAATGCATGCTTTTACATTTTTCTTTCAGATAAGTTTTAGGAAATTAGAAAGGTTCCATATTCCTATATTTGTTATTCGCAGGGCAGTGATTCACTTGTCCCACGATGGTCGATAATCTGCCAGTCACTGAGAAGAGGTATTGGAAATGTGGAGGAGTTGCAGCGTTCAGTCTTGGATTACAACAGTCGTTATGCAACAAAATGGAGGTTTAAGGGTCTTCAACACCTGATAGAGCAGGTGATTTAAATCATTAAACAGGCAAAATGGTGATTGCATGAACTATGATGATTGTTTCCTGCCTTGGAGGTAGAAGGATGTTAACGTAAAAAAAAAAGCTGTATACAGGGTCACATTCCTTTATCCAAAACCCTGGGGGCCAGTAGTGTTTCGAATTTCAGAATTTTTTGAATTTCAGAATGAAGGTGGGGGTCTAGGGCAGCACCCCACAATCAAACATTAACACTGCAGCAAAAACATATGAATACTCACACTAAGTGGGATAAATAAAGACTACAAATACTACTATGGTTTATTTATAGAGTAATACATTGATAAATGAAATAATGGGATAATTATAGACCAGGAATGTGATTCTCAAGTCGATTGACAGACAGTGTTTTTAATTAAAGGCTTCTTCAAGTGCATCATTGTCAATGTTCAGCATTTCTTCGATGTCAGCTTCCTGTAACTCCATTAGTACACAGTCAAGATTTTCGTTTTTTGCCCTATCCAGTGTTTTCCTATTTTTCATTAGTTTTTGGTCATCACTGCCACTATAATACTTCAGTAACTTGTCTTTCTGTTTCTTTAAATCATAAACAGTGGTAGTTCCAGTACCATATTCTTCAGTAAGACGCTGCACTGACACACCACGATCAAGCTTCTGCAGTAACTCTACTTTCTGCATTATTGATAACGTCGAATGCTTCCTTTTCTTTTTCTCAGTTACCCATAGGGATATCTGCAGCTCTTTTTGACATTTTCACAGTGTAATTAAACAGTCACAAAATAAAAAGCAAAAACAAAATATCAGTGAACAGCAGATGGAAGTGTGAACACTACAAGTGCTGAGACACAACTGGCAGCATTGGAGTTATGTAGAGATGACTGATGCTCCACACTCCACGAAAAAACTTCGGTTTTCAGAACTTTTCGAATTTCAGAATTTCAGATAAAGGAATGTGGACTTGCACAGTGGACCCTCAGTTAATGATATTAATCCATTCCAGAGAGCTTGTCCTTAACCGATTTTATCGCTATCCGATTTAATTTTTCCTATAAGAAATAATGGAAATCCAATTAATCCGTTCCTGCTGTCAGGAGACATGAGAGAATAGTACTTCAGTATGATGCTATTGTCAACTCTGCGGCTTATTTATCTATCACAGTTCATCTAATATGACATAATAAACAATATTAATAACATAGAGATATCATATATACTCTAGAATGAATAAAATATATTATAATGTATGTGAGGAGTAAGTGGTGGTGGTGGTGGTGTTGGGTTTATAAAGGCCACTGAGAGAAGCTGTACATATTAGTGGTGGAAGTGGCTTCTGCCACCACCACTATCCACACACAAACAATATATGTACGTAATTTATAAATAAGAAATATTTACATTTCAATTTATAAATAAGAAATATTTACATTTTAATTTATAAATAAGTAAGTTTTTTCAGGTATACACAAATACAGTTACGTACATAGATTATCATACATAGCAGCATGTGTGTAAAGTACCTTAGATAGCCCAAAAAAGTCAGAGTGATTTATTTCCATTGGGGTCCTTTTATATTTACACTTATATTTACTTTTATACTTACACTTTTATATTTACACTTACCGTGGAGGAGATGTTTGTTTAATTAGTTAGACGGAGGAGATGCTAGCAGAGGTTTAGGGTGGTGGAAGATAGCAGCAAGCCGGTGTATGAATGTTCATCAGCCCTATACACATCCAACAACATTTGAGAGTTACTTTCGTGTCGTTTTTCTGTTGCTTACTCGCTTAACTTACTTGCTACACTGTTAATTCTACACTATATCGCTGGCTGGCACTATAGCCTTTATCGATACCTGCTGCTTTAGTATTGTACATATTGTAGAATCACTGATTCACTGCAGAAGGCACATTCTCCCCTCTCTCTTCCTCCTCCACTTTGGTACTTTGCTGCAAGTTTTTTCTTGAATTTTATTGTGTTTCTTTCCTTCTTTATCACAGAGCTGGCACTAGAAACTTTCTTTGGGCCCATGGTGACTTATTTAGCAGTTACAAGCACTAAAAACAATGGAATAATACAAAATATATCGCACGTATGCGCGGGATCGTCCTCCCTGGCTTGTAAACACTGGCACACTGTCTGTACGTGGGCTCAGGCCGCATGGACACGTTCGGGATGAACGACCTTAACCGAGTTTTTCATTGTTAGCCGAGCCAATATTTTGACGCAAAAACGCATCGGTATCTGATTTTATAGCTATCCGATAGCATCGTTAGCTGAGGGTCCGCTGTATACATATTTATGTATGTCTTAACTCCTTGCCATGCCTCTCAACTTGGTACTTGACAAAAGTACTTCCCCCTTATTGTATTTGCTTTTAAAACTGCATATTGAGTGGCCTCTGCCACATTTTCATCAAAGTTGTTCCACTTCATGACATGACCACCCTGAGACCAGAGAATTGTTTCCTGATATCCCTGTTGCTCATCTATCTTTAACTTCTATGTGTGTCTCCTGATACCTGTTTTTTTGCTTCTCAAACAGCCTATCTACCATATCCAATTTCTCTGAGTATTTTGTATGTTTTGTCTACCCTGGTTCTTCTGCCCTTCAGTGTCATTAGCTTCAATTTCATTAGCCTTTTCTCATAGCTGATACCCCTTTGTTCTGGAGCTAGTTTCATTGCATACCTCTGCACTTTTTCCACTTTCATAACATGCTTTTTCAGATTAGGTTCTGCATTGGTGCTTTATAAGCCAAGTTGGGCCTGACATATAAAAGTCTAGATGAGCATTAGCTGCAGAATGTGTTTGTATGCATGCAAGTGAGAGAGCATATACACATGCACTTGTGTGCATCATAGTAAACATCAACTGAAAGAGAATGAGAAAGGTAAGAGGAGACAAAGGGAGAGAGGAGAGAAAGAAAAGTAGTTGTTGCTCCTAGGACTTTAACAAGTTAATATCATGTGCACAGGACCTAAATATGACTTGGAGGGACATTGGCTTTTGATATTTTTCTGTGTTTGACTCTCAAAATCGTAATAACATGAATGTGAGCAACTCGTGGAACAGACAGCTCTCAAAAGCATGGCAAGCCAGTTCTAAAACTAGTAGGCTAGCACTCTAATCCATATATCGTGCCCTCCTAATAAGATTTGTCCAATTAAGAGTATATTTCTACACCAAGACAATGAGCATGGGTTCACTGTGACCATAAATGGTGTAAGATTCATCTATAAAATCTCACTTTGTGGTCACAGTGGTGCATATGTTATCCTTCCTAGTGTACAGAAATGCTACATACCTAATTGGACACATCATATTAGGCCAGCATGGTGCAGTGGTTAGAACACTGGGCTGTTAATTTTAGAATTGGCATGCTGTAGATCTGAATCCAGTTTATTCTGTGACTTGACTGTGATATACTAGGACTTATGTTTTAATTGTGTGTTATAATGGCATTAAAGGGTAGGATTTTAATTCTCTCTTTATGTATTTTACTATATTACTATATTTTTCTTTATAAGGAGTTTGATGAGGTGGAACGTGATTATTTCTTCAGCACTACATTGCCAGCAATGATACGCCTTGCCCTAAATCTTCCCAAGCTTGTCACACAGGCCCCGCCACTTCTCATTTGCCGAGCCACACACTCCATCACGTTATCCCAGTTGCAGGTGTGTATACTAAAGTTTGCTGTAGTCATATTTAATTTTTTTAAATTTTTCTGTCCAGATGCAGTAAATGTTATACAGGAGGGCCCTGTTTGTACAGACTGTAAGCAAAAATCACCAGTGGGTGGGTGGAAAAGAGCAGTTTTTTCATTATTGAATGCATCTATAATGCCTGGTAGCATGTGTATACTATCATATATTAAATGCTCAATGCAGCTAGGCATAAAGAAACAGATGAAAAGTAAAATATACACAGCACATATAAGGTAGTAGGTTGGTAGACAGCAACCACCCAGGGAAGTACTACCGTCCTGCCAGATGACTGTGAAACAAAAACCTGTAATTGTTTTGCATGATGGTAGGATTGCTGGTTTCTTTTTCTGTCTCATAAACACGCTAAGATAACAGGGATATCTTGCTACTCCTACTTACACTTTGGTCACACTTCACAGACACGCACATGCATATATATATATACATACATCTAGGTTTTTCTCCTTTTTCTAAATAGCTCTTGTTCTTTTTTATTTCTTCTATTGTCCATGGGGAAGTGGAAAAGAATCTTTCCTCCGTAAGCCATGCGTGTCGTATGAGGCGACTAAAATGCCGGGAGCAATGGGCTAGTAACCCCTTCTCCTGTATACAATTACTAAAAAAGAGAAGAAGAAAAACTTTATAAAACTGGGTTGCTTAAATGTGCGTGGATGTAGTGCGGATGACAAGAAACAGATGATTGCTGATGTTATGAATGAAAAGAAGTTGGATGTCCTGGCCCTAAGCGAAACAAAGCTGAAGGGGGTAGGAGAGTTTCAGTGGGGGGAAATAAATGGGATTAAATCTGGAGTATCTGAGAGAGTTAGAGCAAAGGAAGGGGTAGCAGTAATGTTAAATGATCAGTTATGGAAGGAGAAAAGAGAATATGAATGTGTAAATTCAAGAATTATGTGGATTAAAGTAAAGGTTGGATGTGAGAAGTGGGTCATAATAAGCGTGTATGCACCTGGAGAAGAGAGGAATGCAGAGGAGAGAGAGAGATTTTGGGAGATGTTAAGTGAATGTATAGGAGCCTTTGAACCAAGTGAGAGAGTAATTGTGGTAGGGGACTTGAATGCTAAAGTAGGAGAAACTTTTAGAGAGGGTGTGGTAGGTAAGTTTGGGGTGCCAGGTGTAAATGATAATGGGAGCCCTTTGATTGAACTTTGTATAGAAAGGGGTTTAGTTATAGGTAATACATATTTTAAGAAAAAGAGGATAAATAAGTATACACGATATGATGTAGGGCGAAATGACAGTAGTTTGTTGGATTATGTATTGGTAGATAAAAGACTGTTGAGTAGACTTCAGGATGTACATGTTTATAGAGGGGCCACAGATATATCAGATCACTTTCTAGTTGTAGCTACACTGAGAGTAAAAGGTAGATGGGATACAAGGAGAATAGAAGCATCAGGGAAGAGAGAGGTGAAGGTTTATAAACTAAAAGAGGAGGCAGTTAGGGTAAGATATAAACAGCTATTGGAGGATAGATGGGCTAATGAGAGCATAGGCAATGGGGTCGAAGAGGTATGGGGTAGGTTTAAAAATGTAGTGTTAGAGTGTTCAGCAGAAGTTTGTGGTTACAGGAAAGTGGGTGCAGGAGGGAAGAGGAGCGATTGGTGGAATGATGATGTAAAGAGAGTAGTAAGGGAGAAAAAGTTAGCATATGAGAAGTTTTTACAAAGTAGAAGTGATGCAAGGAGGGAAGAGTATATGGAGAAAAAGAGAGAAGTTAAGAGAGTGGTGAAGCAATGTAAAAAGAGAGCAAATGAGAGAGTGGGTGAGATGTTATCAACAAATTTTGTTGAAAATAAGAAAAAGTTTTGGAGTGAGATTAACAAGTTAAGAAAGCCTAGAGAACAAATGGATTTGTCAGTTAAAAATAGGAGAGGAGAGTTATTAAATGGAGAGTTAGAGGTATTGGGAAGATGGAAGGAATATTTTGAGGAATTGTTAAATGTTGATGAAGATAGGGAAGCTGTGATTTCGTGTATAGGGCAAGGAGGAAAAACATCTTGTAGGAGTGAGGAAGAGCCAGTTGTGAGTGTGGGGGAAGTTCGTGAGGCAGTAGGTAAAATGAAAGGGGGTAAGGCAGCCGGGATTGATGGGATAAAGATAGAAATGTTAAAAGCAGGTGGGGATATAGTTTTGGAGTGGTTGGTGCAATTATTTAATAAATGTATGGAAGAGGGTAAGGTACCTAGGGATTGGCAGAGAGCATGCATAGTTCCTTTGTATAAAGGCAAAGGGGATAAAAGAGAGTGCAAAAATTATAGGGGGATAAGTCTGTTGAGTGTACCTGGTAAAGTGTATGGTAGAGTTATAATTGAAAGAATTAAGAGTAAGACGGAGAATAGGATAGCAGATGAACAAGGAGGCTTTAGGAAAGGTAGGGGGTGTGTGGACCAGGTGTTTACAGTGAAACATATAAGTGAACAGTATTTAGATAAGGCTAAAGAGGTCTTTGTGGCATTTATGGATTTGGAAAAGGCGTATGACAGGGTGGATAGGGGGGCAATGTGGCAGATGTTGCAAGTGTATGGTGTAGGAGGTAGGTTACTGAAAGCAGTGAAGAGTTTTTACGAGGATAGTGAGGCTCAAGTTAGAGTATGTAGGAAAGAGGGAAATTTTTTCCCAGTAAAAGTAGGCCTTAGACAAGGATGTGTGATGTCACCGTGGTTGTTTAATATATTTATAGATGGGGTTGTAAGAGAAGTAAATGCGAGGGTCTTGGCAAGAGGCGTGGAGTTAAAAGATAAAGAATCACACACAAAGTGGGAGTTGTCACAGCTGCTCTTTGCTGATGACACTGTGCTCTTGGGAGATTCTGAAGAGAAGTTGCAGAGATTGGTGGATGAATAACATACAATACTTTAAAATGTGGTGCTGTTCACCCTTCCCTTGCACAACTGTTTTATGAAAACAGTGGAAAAGTGGTAAAAGCATTGAACATAATGAACAATGGCTCATTTGAAAGCCAACAAAAATGTGGAATGCCAAAACAGAAGGTTTTTTAAGGCTTACTTTCTTAAAATTAAAACATAGTTTTGTCTAATAAAGCATGACACCATACATTATATACATTTCAATACTATCAAGCATTTGCTGGTCCTAGAGTGTTCAAGTGGACTAAATAGAAATGATGATTTAGAAAACTTTTTAAATTAAGATGATGTATAGTTTTTACTATAGAAAATCCACTGCTGTAAATGCTAAACATCGATAACCTGTTGAAGAGCTAGTTATTTTCTGGTCTCCATGGAATGAATAAAAATTTCACAATTCTTTAAACCTTCCTTCACATGTGGAGCAAGAGCTTGTTTTTCTTTGCCGTCATGGTCATCATCACTGCTGTAGCTGTGGATACTGGAACTCAGATAAAAAGAATAATATGTTTAAATTACGTGGAGTAGAACTTAGAAGGGGGTTTTCCCTTTTAAAATAAATTCTGAGTGTATTAAACAGTCTTCTCACTTAACGATGTACTCATTGAACAACCACTCGGACTTACGACCAGCTCTCTGACCAGTATGCATACTTAAGTAATGTATATTAGAGCTGATTTCCTCTATTTTATTACAATATACAGTACACTACTGTATAAACATTTAAAAATATACTAAAAATGTTATAAATGGTGCAAAGGTGACATTAAAACAATAAATTTGGTTGACACAATCCCACTACCAGTATAGTATGCTCCTCGCTTAACCCTTTCACGGTCCAGAGACCAAATCTCAGAGTGACAGCCAGGGTCCAATAATTTTCGAAAAAAAAAATTCTTATAGATATTACAGATATTTGACTTGTCAGTGGATGGGTTTATGTAGGATTAGGTTCACCATATACTGTAATTGATGAAGGAAAAAAGGCGAGTGGTGCGTTGAGGTATGCGTGGAGACAAAAAACGTTATCTATGGAGGCAAAGAAGGGAATGTATGAAAGTATAATGGTACCAACACTCTTACATGGGAGTGAAGCTTGGGTTGTAAATGCTGCAGCAAGGAGGCAGCTGGAGGCAGTGGAGATGTTGTGTCTAAGGGCAATGTGTGGTGTAAATATTATGTAGAGAATTCATAGTGTGGAAATTAAAAGGAGGTGTGGATTACTAAAAGTATTAGTCAGGGGGCTGAAGAGGGGTTGTTGAGGTGGTTTGGTCATTTAGAATGGATCAAAGTAGAATGATTTGGAGAGCGTATAAATCTGTAGGGGAAGGAAGGAGGGGTAGGGGTCATCCTCAAAAAGGTTGGAGGAAGGGGGTAAAGGAAGTTTTGTGGGTAAGGGCTTGGACTTCCAGCAAGTGTGTGTGAGCTTGTTAGATAGGAGTGAATGGAGACGAATGGTTTTTGGGACCTGACGAGCTGCTGGAGTGTGAGCAGGGTAATATGTAGTGAAGGGATTTAGGGACACCGGTTAGCCGGACTTGAATCCTGGAAATGGAAAGTACAATGCCTGCACTTTAAAGGAGGGCTTGGGATATTGACAGTTTGGAGGGCCTTCTAAACTGTAATATCTGAGCGCTTCTGCAAAGACAATGATTATGTATGGTGAGGTGAAAGTGTTGAATAATGATGAAAGTATTTTCTTTTTGGGGATTTTTCTTCTTTTTGGGTCACCCTGCCTTGGTGGGAGATAGCCGACTTGTTGAAAAAAAAAATAAAACAAAACAAAAAAAAATTTCTGATCGGTACTTTCCTAGATATAGATGCGTGAAGTTGACCCTCAGTGATTGGGTGGCGGCAATATCAGCGACCTTCGTAAAGTCGCATTTTTGTTTTATTTTACTTTTTGTTACTTTTTTCTTTTCTGTTTTTTTTTTCCAGTAACGTTTGTGGCCTGTTAGACTGATATAATGCATATTGTATATATATATACACTCGTTGTATTCAACACAATAACTGCACTAATATTTTCATCATTATATTATTAACCCTTTGAGGGTCGACAGGCCCTCTCCGAAACTCGTTCTCAGGGTCGGCCAAATTTAAAAAAAAAAAAATTATTTTCTCTTATGAAAAGATAGAGAATCTTTTCCCGATCATAAAGACACCAAAAGTTTGAAATTTGATAGAAAACTTATGAAATTATGCTCTCGCAAAGTTAGCGGTCTCGGCGATGTTTACGCATCGGCGATTTTGCCCACTTTGAGCCCCATTTTCGGCCAATTTCGCTGTACTAGTCGACAAAAAACATGAATATTTCGCTAGAACTCCATTTTTTCTATCGAATGGGTGCAAGAAACCACCCATTTATGAAATTCAACTATCCAGTACAGTGGTCAGAATTTAGCAATTTTGCCAATTTCACACAAATTTCAAAAGATGCCAATTTCCGAATAGGGTCCAGAATAAACAAGAAAGACATTCCTGGCACTAAAATGACATTTCCTCTAGTCATTAGTCACATCTCAAGGCCCCTCTTATATTCTTTTGCTTTCCATTTTGAATTTTTATTCTCACAAAAAATATAAGATTTACTGTTATGCAGACTACTGCATTAGTGTAAAAAATGGTATAAATATTATTGGTGCACTTGTGAAAGAATATTAGACTCACCAGTTGACGTGTATTGCACGATTTGTTTACTTTTGAAGTTTGGTAAAAATCGAACATTTCTGCTACTTTGAGCTCAATTTCAAGGCACCTTTCATTGTAAAACCAGCCAAAATCATCTCAATTTCTGTAATATGTCTTCCATTCTATAAAATGAGACCAAGAAAACTAGAATACAACAATAAATACCATACGAAAATACACTGCAAAGTCGCTGATTTATTCCAAAAAAATGGTCAAAGTTTTTTTTTTCTCATTATGCACTGTGTGCTGCAGGATTTTTTTTAGACTGTGCACACTGACCACATAGACCCATTCTTTCATATGAAGGCCTACCAGCTTTCTCCCACTAGATTTGAGGCCGCTAGAATTTATGCGTACTAGTACGTCAAAAACCCCTACGTGTAAGACGTACTAGTACGACGAAAACCCTCAAAGGGTTAATGGTAATGGTTTACAACAAACAAACATGCAAAAATGTTGTATATTAGTAATGTTCTATTATATACTTATACAGTGGAACCTCTACTTACGAGTGCATCCACGTGCGAGATTTTCCAGATACGAGCAGCTGCTTAGTCAATTTTTTGCTTCCAGACACGAGCAAAATTTCCAGATGCGAGCGGGCCTCAAGGGAGGTTAATTGACACTGATGAGGGGGCTCTTACTCTTGATATAGGGAATTGGATCTCAGTTGTTTGTTGGACTATCTTATTGAAACTTGGGTAATGTATGATGAGAAGATGCTTCTTAACATGCACCAAAAATGAAAGAAATCAGACCATAAATATTGGAGTTCATTTCTCAGCCATTAGCCTCCCCTTAGCGGTATATTTTCGTATTTTTTTATGGTTGTATTCTCGTTTTATTTGGTCTCATGCGATAGAATGGAAGATATACTACAAAAATAAATATGATTTAATTGGTTTCATGATGAAAAGTACCTTGAAATTGAGCTCAAAATAGCAGAAATGTTCGATTCTTTGGCGACATCAGTGGTAGACATCATGAGGTAGCAGTGGCAGACATGAAGCAACAGTGGCAGACATCATGAGGTAGCAGTGGCAGACAACATGAAGCAGTAGTGGCAGACAACATGAAGCAGCAGTGGCAGACAACATGAAGCAGCAGTGGCAGACAGCATGAGGTAGCAGTGGCAGACATCATGAGGTAGCAGTGGCAGACAACATGAAGCAGCAGTGGCAGACATCATGAGGTAGCAATGGCAGACAACATGAAGCAGCAGTGGCAGACATCATGAGGTAGCAGTGGCAGACAACATGAAGCAGCAGTGGCAGACATCATGAGGTAGCAATGGCAGACAACATGAAGCAGCAGTGGCAGACATCATGAGGTAGCAGTGGCAGACAACATGAAGCTGCAGTGGCAGACATCATGAGGTAGCAATGGCAGACAACATGAAGCAGCAGTGGCAGACATCATGAGGTAGCAGTGGCAGACAACATGAAGCAGCAGTGGCAGACAGCATGAGGTAGCAGTGGCAGACAACATGAAGCAGCAGTGACAGACAACATGAAGCAGCAGTGACAGACAACATGAGGTAGCAGTGGCAGACAACATGAAGCAGCAGTGGCAGACAACATGAAGCAACAGTGACAGACAACATGAAGCAGCAGTGACAGACAACATAAAGCAGCAGTGGCAGATAACATGAAGCAGCAGTGACAGACAACATGAAGCAGCAGTGGCAGACATCATGAGGTAGCAGTGGCAGACAACATGAAGCAGCAGTGGCAAAGTGTAGCAATTACGTGTAGCATTAAGAGTGTATCATTAAGTGTAGCATTAAGAGTGTAGCAATTAAGTGTAGCATTAAGAGTGTAGCAATTAAGTGAAGCATTAAGGGTGTAGCACTTATAAGTCACTCTGTCTGACTTTTTTGGGTTATCCTAGGTTCTCTACACATGTAGTCAGGAGCAGGAATGGCTGCTGTGGTGGCCCTATGAACCCCAACAACAATGGCTGCTGTCACCACCACTAGCACATACCTAATGACATGTATTTTATTCATTCTAGTGTATATATCATGTTTCTATGTTATTAATATTGTTTATTATGTCATTTTACATGAATTGTGATAGATAAATAAGCTGTAGAGTTGATATTAGGGAAATTATTAGTGTTTTCTCGTGCCTGGAATTCCACTGGAATGAATTAATTCCATTTCAGTTAATTTAAACAAGGAAAATTGACTGCAAATGAGCAAATCCAGTTGCGAGCAAGGCCAGGGAACGGATTAAACTCGTAAGTAGAGGTTCCACTGTATATGTACAGTCACTGGACATGTTCCTAGAACTGCTACAGTCTGTGAAAGTCTTTGAAACAAGGTGTCATGCACAGAGGTGTCTTACTCATCTGTGGACCAGTATGATTTTGTTATTATGCTTATATACATGAGGCATCAGCATTGTTGTTGCAAAAAACAAATACATTTCAGCCACAGTTATCTTCTTCCACATGTGGATGACAATGCACTTTGTCCTGGACCTGCTGAGTTAGCAGCTTGGGTCCCAGTCTGGGCTGGTGCAGCATGCTGCACTTTCAAATGCTGCATGCTCGTGGCACCACAACCACCTACTGATGCATATGGTCTATCCATCCCAATTGTAGCCACATCATTGTCACTTTCACTATCTATTCCAGGTGTAGGGCCATGGGATGTACTTTGTCCCCTTGGAATTGCATATGGTATAGGGTACCATATGGTTCATTGTACTATATGGTTCAGATATTGTGCAGGGACTCCACTGGAAATAAGTCAGTCTGACTTTTTTGGGTTATCCTAGGATCTTTACACATATACTGCTGTGTATGATAATCTGTGTAACTGTGTATGCCTGAATAATCTTACCCGAGCACCTGTGGTGTCATAAGTTTATTCAGGTATACACAAATACAGTTACATAGATTATCATGCATAGCAGCATATGTGTAGATTACCTAGGATAACCCAAAAAAGTCAGAGTGACTTATTTCCATTAGGGTCCCTGTACCATATGGTACAAAGTACCATGTGGTACAATATACCATGTGGTACAATATACCATATGGTACAATGTATATGGTACAATGTAGCATATGGTACCATTGTATCATATGGTACCATTGTACCATGTGGTACAATGTACCATATGGTTCAGAACCATAGAATTCCTCTTCAGATCCACTTCCGTCAGTGTTAGAACTATAACTTGGGAAGAGGAGAGTCCCAGTTCACTGGGGAGTGAGAGCTTCCTTGTTGCAAGGCATGATGAACAAAGCGTACTGAGATGGCATTCCCACAGTGCAATACAGGTGCCCTGATTTTTGTTTACTGCTCACACTGACCATGCCGACCCATTCTCATAGATGTAGGCCTACCAGCCTTCTCACGCTAAATTTAAAGCCTCTAGAATTTTTTGCATAGATTTATTACTTGGACCCTGGCTTCAAAGCCGTAGATCTACGGGACCGACTCTGAAAGGGTTAATGACCAGTTCGTTTACCGACCTACTCTAAGGAACGGAACTCCATCGTTATGTGAGGAGAGACTCTAATTAGATACAGTATAATGGATTGCAACATTTATTTTTTCAGATTGCATCACTTCTTGCCAATGCTTTTTTCTGTACTTTTCCACGAAGAAATGCCAAGGGAAGTGACACTGAGTATTCTAACTATCCTGACATTAATTTTAACAGGTGAGTACTTTGTTTAATAACATTTGTAGGAGGGGCCAGGTTAGAGTTAAATCAGACATATGTAGATATTTTTCTGCTTGTATTCTGTAAGTCATCAAAAAACAGTAATGTGTGAAATATTTATACTGAACATCTGATAAGTAAGTTTAGCTTTTATTTTAAACCTTTTGGTTACTTTCCTGTCAAATTATTTGAACTGATGCATTGAAAGGGCAAACTCAGCATTGTAACTTTGGTAAAAAAAATTCTTAAAACACTAGTCATAGATATTAATAAATATATGCAGTCAACTTTTGATGTAATGGACTAGTGAGGGGGGACTGTCTGAGTGTTCGGTAAATTAGAATGTTTAAATAAAAAGAAGAACTTGCTCAGATGTGTACTTAATATATCTCTGTACACTCTATTTACAGTTACATTATAATAAACATGAAAAATAAAGGAGTTAAAAGTATAGGACAATGTACTAAGTGGATATTGTCCACTTAGTACGCTTAGTACTTTTTGGTAGCGAGGTTCATTATATCGAGGGTTTACTGTGTGTGTGTCTGTGTGTCTGTGCATGTACGTACGTACATGTCTGTGCATATCCGTAGGCATGTGTGTGTGCATGTTATGTGTGCATGCGTGTGCGTGCATGTGTGTACGTGTGTGTGTGTGTACTCACCTACCTATTTGTACTCACTTATTTGTGGTTGAAGGGGTCAAGACATAATCCTGGCCTCTCCTCTTCATTGATTACTACTAGGTCCTCTCTCTCCCTGCTCCATGAGCTTTATCATACCTCATCTTAAAACTGTGTATGGTTTCTGCCTCCACTACATCACTTGCCAGACTCTTCCACTTCCTGACAACTCTATGACTAAAGAAATGCAGCTTCTCCTCACTTAACGATGTACTCGTTTACCGATGACTCGGGCTTACGACAGGCTCTCTGACCAGTTGGCATACCTAAATATAGTATATATTAGAGCTGATTTCCTCTATTCTGCTTATTACATTATACAGTACACTACTGTATAAACATTTAAAATTATGCTAAAAATGTTACAAATGGTGCAAGGGTGACATTAAAGCAATATCAGAGATGGTTAACATAAACCCACTATACTATTATAGTATGCTCCTCGTTTTGCAATGAATTCACTTACTGACACGGTATTAGTAACAGAACTCCGTTGTTAAGTGAGGAGAGGGTGGACTTCCTAACATCTCTTTGACTCATCTGAGTCTTCAACTTCTAAATGTGACCCCTTGTTTCCATGTCCCATCTCTAGAAAATCCTGTCTCTGTCCACCTGTCAATTCCTCACAGTGTTTTGTGTGTCATTATCACGTTTCCCCTAACCCTCCTGCCCTCCATTGTCGTCAGGCCGATTTCCCTGAACCTTTCTTCGTAGGACATTCCCCTGAGCTCCGGAACTAGCCTTGTTGCACACCTTTGTACTTTCTCTAATTTCTTGACGTGCTTGACCAGGTGTGGGTTCCAGACTGGTGCTGCATACTCCAGTATGGGCCTAACATGCACAGTGTACAGAGTCTTGAATGATCCTTTACTGAGGTATTGGAACGCTATTCTCAGGTTTGCCAGGCGCCCATATGCTGCAGCAGTTGTCTGGTTGACATGCTCCTCAGGAGATGTGCTTGGTATTATACTCGCCCCAAGATCCTTTTCCTTGAGTGAGGTTTGCAGTCTTTGGCCACCTAGCCTTTACTCTGTCTGTGGTCTTCTTTACCCTTCCCCAATTTTCATGACTTTGCATTTGGCAGGGATAAATTCGAGGAGCCAGTTGCTGGACCAAGCTAACAGCCTGACCAGGTCTCTTTGTAGTCCTGCTTGGTCTTCATCTGATTTAATTCTCCTCATTAACTTCACATCATCTGCAAACAGGGACACTTTTGAGTTTGTTTCTTCCATCATGTCATTCACATATACCACAAGTAGCACAGGTCCTAGGACTGATCCCTGTGGAACCCCGCTTGTCACAAGCGCCCACCGTGATACCTCGTCACATACCATGACTCACTGTTGCCTCCCTGTCAGGTATTCTCTGATCCATTGCAGTGCCCTTCTTGTTGTACGTGCCTGATCCTCTAACTTTTGCACTAATCTCTTGTGAGGAACTGTGTCGAAGGCCTTCTTTCATTCCGAGAAAACGAAATCTACCGACCCGTCTCTCTCGTGTCTTACTTCCGTTACTTTGTCATAAAACTCCAGTAGGTTTGTGACACAGGATTTGCCTTCATGAATCCGTGCTGGTTGTCATTTATAAGCTTGTTCTATTCTAGGTGCTCCACCACTCTCCTCCTAATAATCTTCTCCATGGCTTTGCATGCTATACACGTCAGTCACACTGGTCTGTAGTTTATTGCCTCGTTTCTGTCTCCTTTCTTAAAAATGGGAACAACATTTGCCGTCTTCCATACCACAGGTAGTTGTTCAGTTTCAGTGGATGTGTTGAAAATTGTGGTTAGTGGAACACAGCATCTCTGCTCCCTCTCTAAGGACCCACGGAGAGATGTCCAGTCCCACCACCTTTGAGGTATCAAGGTCGCTTAGCAGCTTCTTCACCTCCTCTTCATTTGTGTGTATTTCATCCAGCACGTGTTGGTATATCCCATGTTGGTGTACCCCTCTGTTTTGACTTCTCTGAGTCCTTTCTGTCTCCGTGCATATACATGCATGTGTGTACGTGTATGCTCATGTGTGTATGTGTGTGTGTGCATGCATACTTATGTGTGTGTGTGTGCGTGTACTCAATTAGTTGTTATCACCTAGTTGTGGTTGCAGGGGTCAAGTCACAGCTTTTGGCCTTGTCTCTTCACTGGTCACTACTGGTGACCACTGGTCACTCTTCCTCCTCCATGAGCAATCTACCCATGAGCTTTATCATACCTCTTAAAGCTAAATATGGATCCTGCCTTCACTATGTGTGTGTTTGTGTGTGTGTGTACGTGTGTGTGTACGTGTGTGTGTGTGTGTATGTGTGTGTGTACATGTGTGTGTATGTGTGTGTGTGTATGTGTATGTGTGTGTGTGTGTACGTGTGTGTGTGTGTACGTGTGTACGTGTGTGTGTGTACGTGTGTGCGTGTACGTGTGTGTGTACGTGTGTGTGTGTGTGTGTGTGTGTGTGTGTGTGTGTGTGTGTGTTTGTGTGTATGTGTTTGTGTGTGTATCTGTCTGTCTACCTGTCTTCATCTGTGTGTCTTTTTTGTGTGTGTGCATGCACCTGCATGCATGTGTGTGTGTGTGTGTGTGTTTGTTTTAACCTCATTGGTCATCTGTCAAGGCAGAGTGACTCAAAGAAAGCATTACCATCATTGAATCACTGTCTTGCCAGGAGTGTGTTGACATCACAATTCAGATTATCCTCCAACTGAAACATCCTTGATGTCTCTTTCAGAGTGCAGGCACTGGCCTTCCCACTTCCAGAGCTCAGTTCCAGCTAACCACTTTTATCCTGAATCCCTTGCTCACATTGCAACAGCAAGTTCATTAAAAATCACTTATCTCCTATATGTCTATAATGCTCGTACAAGCCTGTTGGATGCTCAAGCCCCTAAAACTCAAAGCCTCTTTGCCCATACCCCATCCATTCCTGGGATGACCTCACCCCTCCTACCTTTCACCCCAGATTTATTCACCCTCTTTCATCATCATATCTCTTGCCATCCTCTGTACACCCAAATTATCTCTTAACAATCCCTCCTCAGCCTTCTCAATTACAATACCCTTGGTGACCCCACATTTCACTTAATTTCTGTAGTCTACATACATTTCACAATATTCACACTACACATTGCTTTCTAATATGACGTCTCCACTGTCTTTAGCTGCTGCCTTACTGCAGTATTTAGCACCCATGCCTCACATACATATATAAGTGTTGATATGACTATACCCTGGTAATTTTTTTTTTCTCTTCATAGATAAACTTCTTTCCTTCCACTTTTTTTTTTTTTTTCAACAAGTCGGCCGTCTCCCACCGAGGCAGGGTGACCCAAAAAAGAAAGAAAATCCCCAAAAAGAAAATACTTTCATCATCATTCAACACTTTCACCTCACTCAAACATAATCACTGTTTTTGCAGAGGTGCTCAGAACACAACAGTTTAGAAGCATATACGTATAAAGATACATAACATATCCCTCCAAACTGCTAATATCTCGAAACCCCTCCTTTAGAGTGCAGGCATTGTACTTCCCATTTCCAGGACTCGAGTCCGGCTATATAAAAATAACCGGTTTCCCTGAATCCCTTCACTAAATATTAACCTGCTCACACTCCAACAGATCGTCAGGTCCCAAATACCATTCGTCTCCATTCACTCCTATCGAACACGCTCATGCACGCCTGCTGGAAGTCCAAGCCCCTCGCCCATAAAACCTCCCTTACCCCTTCCTTCCAACCTTTTCGAGGACGACCCCTACCCCGTCTTCCTTCTACTACCGATTTAAATGCTCTCCGTGTTATTCTACTTTGATCCATTCTCTCTAAATGACCAAACCACCTCAACAACCCCTCTTCAGCCCTCTCACTAATACTTTTATTAACTCCACACCTTCTCCTAATTTCCACACTCCGAATTTCTGCATAATATTTACACCACACATTGCCCTTAGACAGGACATCTCCACTGCCTCTAACCGTCTCCTTGCTGCTGCATTCACAACCCAAGCTTCACACCCATATAAGAGTGTTGGTACTACTATACTTTCATACATTCCCTTCTTTGCCTCCATAGATAACGTTTTTTGACTCCACATATACCTCAACGCACCACTCACCTTTTTTCCCTCATCAATTCTATGATTAACCTCATCCTTCATAAATCCATCCGCCGACACGTCAACTCCCAAGTATCTGAAAACATTCACTTCTTCCATACTCCTCCTTCCCAATTTGATATCCAATTTTTCTTTATCTAAATCATTTGATACCCTCATCACCTTACTCTTTTCTATGTTCACTTTCAACTTTCTACCTTTACACACACTCCCAAACTCATCCACCAACCTTTGCAATTTTTCTTTAGAATCTCCCATAAGCACAGTATCATCAGCAAAAAGTAACTGTGTCAATTTCCATTTTGTATTTGATTTTTTTTTTTTTTTTCAACAAGTCGGCCGCCTCCCACCGAGGCAGGGTGACCCAAAAAAGAAAGAAAATCCCCAAAAAAGAAAATACTTTCATCATCATTCAACACTTTCACCACACTCACACATTATCACTGTTTTTGCAGAGGTGCTCAGAATACAACAGTTTAGAAGCATATACATATAAAGATACACAACATATCCCTCCAAACTGCCAATATCCCAAACCCCTCCTTCAAACTGCAGGCATTGTACTTCCCATTTCCAGGACTCAAGTCTGACTATATGAAAATAACCGGTTTCCCTGAATCCCTTCACTAAATATTACCCTGCTCACACTCCAACAGATCGTCAGGTCCCAAGTACCATTCGTCTCCATTCACTCCTATCTAACATGCTCACGCACGCTTGCTGGAAGTCCAAGCCCCTCGCCCACAAAACCTCCTTTACCCCCTCTCTCCAACCCTTTCAAGGACGACCCCTACCCCGCCTTCCTTCCCCTATTGATTTATATGCTTTCCATGTCATTCTACTTTGATCCATTCTCTCTAAATGACCAAACCACCTCAACAACCCCTCTTCTGCCCTCTGACTAATACTTTTATTTACTCCACACCTTTTTCTAATTTCCACACTCTGAATTTTCTGCATAATATTTACACCACACATTGCCCTTAAACAGGACATCTCCACTGCCTCCAACTGTCTCCTCGCTGCTGCATTTACCACCCAAGCTTCACACCCATATAAGAGTGTTGGTACTACTATACTTTCATACATTCCCTTCTTTGCCTCCATAGATAATGTTTTTTGGCTCCACATATACCTCAATGCACCACTCACCTTTTTTTCCCTCATCAGTTCTATGATTAACCTCATCCTTCATAAATCCATCTGCCAACACGTCAACTCCCAAGTATCTGAAAACATTCACTTCTTCCATACTCCTCCTCCCCAATTTAATATCCAATTTTTCTTTATCTAAATCATTTGATACCCTCATCACCTTATTCTTTTCTATGTTCACTTTCAACTTTCTACCTTTACACACATTCCCAAACTCATCCACTAACCTTTGCAATTTTTCTTTAGAATCTCCCATAAGCACAGTATCATCAGCAAAAAGTAACTGTGTCAATTCCCATTATGAATTTGATTCCCCAAAATTTAATCCCACCTCTCTCCCAAACACCCTAGCATTTACTTCCTTTACAACCCCATCTATAAATATATTAAACAACCATGGTGACATTACACATCCCTGTCTAAGACCTACTTTTACCGGGAAGTAGTCTCCCTCTCTTCTACACACCCTAACCTGAGCCTCACTATCCTCATAAAAACTCTTTACAGCATTTAATAACTTACCACCTATTCCATGTACTTGCAACATCTGCCACATTGCTCCTCTATCCACTCTAAATCCATAAATGCAATAAAAACTTCCCTACCTTTATCTAAATACTGTTCACACATATGCTTCAATGTAAACACTTGATCTACACATCCCCTACCCACTCTGAAACCTCCTTGCTCATCCGCAATCCTACATTCTGTCTTACCTCTAATTCTTTCAATTATAACCCTACCGTACACTTTTCCTGGTATACTTAGTAAACTTATTCCTCTATAATTTTTACAATCTCTTTTGTCCCCTTTCCCTTTATATAAAGGGACTATACATGCTCTCTGCCAATCCCTAGGTACCTTCCCCTCTTTCATACATTTATTAAACGAAAGTACCAACCACTCCAACACTATATCCCCCCCTGCTTTTAACATTTCTGTCATGATCCCATCAGTTCCAGCTGCTTTACCCCCTTTCATTCTACGTAATGCCTCACGTACCTCCCCCACACTTACATTCTGCTCTTCTTCACTCCTAAAAGATGGTATACCTCCCTGACCAGTGCATGAAATTACTGCCTCTCTTTCTTCCTTAACATTTAAAAGTTCCTCAAAATATTCTCGCCATCTACCTAATACCTCCATCTCCCCATCTACTAACTCCCCTACTCTGTTTTTAACTGACAAATCCATACATTCCCTAGGCTTTCTTAACTTGTTTAACTCACTCATTTTTTCTTATTTTCATTAAAATTTCTTGACAGTGCCTCTCCCACTCTATCATCTGCTCTCCTTTTGCACTCTCTCACCAGTCTCTTTACCTTTCTTTTACTCTCCATATACTCTGCTCTTCTTATAACACTTCTGCTTTGTAAAAACCTCTCATAAGCTACCTTTTTCTCTTTTATCACACCCTTTACTTCATCATTCCACCAATCACTCCTCTTTCCTCCTGCCCCCACCCTCCTATAACCACAAACTTCTGCCCCGCATTCTAATACTGCATTTTTAAAACTTTTCCAACCCTCTTCAACCCCCCCCACTACTCATCTTTGCACTAGCCCACCTTTCTGCCAATAGTCGCTTATATCTCACCCGAACTTCCTCCTCCCTTAGTTTATGCACTTTCACCTCCCTCTTACTTGTTGTTGCCACCTTCCTCTTTTCCCATCTACCTCTTACTCTAACTATAGCTACAACTAAATAATGATCCGATATATCAGTTGCCCCTCTATAAACATGTACATCCTGGAGCCTACCCATCAACCTTTTATCCACCAATACATAATCTAATAAACTACTCTCATTATGTGCTACATCATACTTTGTATATTTATTTATCCTCTTTTTCATAAAATATGTATTATTTATTACCAAATCTCTTTCTACACATAGCTCAATTAAAGGCTCCCCATTTACATTTACCCCTGGCACCCCAAATTTACCTACTACTCCCTCCATAACATTTTTACCCACTTTAGCATTGAAATCCCCAACCACCATTACTCTCACACTTGATTCAAAACTCCCCACGCATTCACTCAACATTTCCCAAAATCTCTCTCTCTCTACACTTCTCTCTTCTCCAGGTGCATACACGCTTATTATAACCCACTTTTCACATCCAATCTTTATTTTACTCCACATAATCCTTGAATTAATACATTTATAGTCCCTCTTTTCCTGCCATAGCTTATCCTTCAACATTATTGCTACTCTTTCTTTAGCTCTGACTCTATTTGAAACCCCTGACCTAATCCCATTTATTCCTCTCCATTGAAACTCTCCCACCCCCTTCAGCTTTGGTTCACTTAAAGCCAGGACATCCAGCTTCTTCTCATTCATAACATCCACAGTCATCTCTTTCTTATCATTTGCACAACATCCACGCACATTCAGACTTCCCACTTTGACAATTTTCTTATTATTATTCTTTTTAGTAATCTTTACAGGAAAAGGGGTTACTAGCCCATTGTTCCCGGCATTTTAGTTGACTGTTACAACACGCATGGCTTACGGAGGAAAGATTCTTATTCCACTTCCCCATGGATATAAAAGGAAAAGTAATAAGACCAAGAACTATTAAGATAAAATCAAAGAAAACTCAGATGAGTGTGTATAAATAGATGTGTACATATATGTGTAGTGTGACCTAAGTGTAAGTAGAAGTAGGAAGACATACCTGTAATCTTGCATATTTATGAGACAGACAAAAGACATCAGCAATCCTACCATCATGTAAAACAATTACAGGCTTTCGTTTTACACTCACTTGACAAGACGGTAGTACCTCCCTGGGTGGTTGCTGTCTACCAACTTACTACCTTATTTGATTCCCCATAATTTAATCCCACCCCTCTCCCGAACACCCTAGCATTTACTTCTTTTACAACCCCATCTATAAATATATTAAACAACCATGGTGACATTACACATCCCTGTCTAAGACCTACTTTTACCGGGAAGTAATCTCCCTCTCTTCTACACACCCTAACCTGAGCCTCACTATCCTCATAAAAACTCTTTACAGCATTTAATAACTTACCACCTATTCCATGTACTTGCAACATCTGCCACATTGCTCCTCTATCCACTCTATCATATGCCTTTTCTAAATCCATAAATGTAATAAAAACTTCCCTACCTTTATCTAAATACTGTTCACACATATGCTTCAATGTAAACACTTGATCTACACATCCCCTACCCACTCTGAAACCTCCTTGCTCATCCGCAATCCTACATTCTGTCTTACCTCTAATTCTTTCAATTATTCTTTCAATTCTTCCACATATGCTCTAATTTATTACAGTGGACCCTCGACCAACGATGGCATCGCCTAACGATAAAATCGGCTAACGATGCATTTGAGCGTAAAAATATTGGCTCGACCAATGATGAAAAACTTGGCTAAGAACATTCGTCCCGAACGCGTCTGCCTGTCCGTCCAGCCTGAGTGCCTCAGCTGTCCTGCCTTCAGCTAGTGTGCCATTATTTACAAGCCAGGGTGGAAGGTTCCACGCATACATTTGATACTTTTTGTATTATTCCATTGTTTTTTGTGCTTGTAACTGCTAAATAAGCCTCCATGGGCCCAAAGAAAGCTTCTAGTGCCATCCCTGTGGTAAAAAGGGTGAGGTGTACTATCGAATTGAAAAAAGAGATACAGTGGTCCCTCGTTTTTCATAGTTCTCGGGAATCGTAGATTTTGTAAATCATAGGGATATTTTCATATAAACATGGGCTCGCTAATCATAGGTTGACTCGCGAATAGTAGTTCGTCCGGGACGCGTACGCACGGTGTGAGCCGGGGCGGCCTCCCTACCCAGCCAGTCTGGCATTGTTTACCAGTGAGCGAAGGTCCCCTCACGTGCTCCTCTGAAATATTTCATAATATTCCACTCATTTTAGTACTTGCAATGTTTCACAGGTGCTTGACTGTGACCACAGACACTCACTCGACCCTAAGGGAATTTTGGAGAGAACACTTCAGCATCTTCCATTGCATAACCCTTATAGGTATAGCTTGGGAGGGAGTGACTACCAGGACTTTGAACTCTGCTTTGAGAAAATTGTGGCCAGATTGTGTCGACAAGAGGGATTTTGAAGGGTTTGGGACTGACCCTGATGAGCCTATATCTGTTGTTAAATCAGTTGTGGCACTGGGGAGTTCCATGGGGTTGGATGTGAGTTTGGAGGATGTGGAAGAGTTGGTGGAAGACCACAATGAAGAGCTCACCACTGAGGAGCTGCAAGAACTTCAGCAGGAACAGCAACAGATCGCAGCTCAGAATCTTGCTGCAGAGGAGGAGGAAGAGAGATGGAAGAAGGTGCCTTCTTCAGAAATTAAAGAGATTTTTGCTATGTGGGGTAAGATGGAAAGCTTTATGGAGAAACATCACCCTGACAAGGTTGTTGCAAGCCATGTTGGCAACATGTACACTGACAAAGTCTTGGGCCATTTTAGGGAAGTGTTAAAGAGATGCCAGAAACAGAGCTCTATCCATAGTTATTTTGCGAGACAGGACTCCAGTGACTCTCAAGGTGGTCCTAGTGGCATTAAGAAACAGAGAAGAGAAGCAGCCCCAGAAAAGCAATTGGTACCTGAGGTGTTGCTGGAAGGGGATTCCCCTTCCAAACTGTAAACAATCCAATCTCTCTCCTCCTCCAGTCTCCCATACACTAAGAAGAATCTCCAATAAAGGTAAGTGTTATGCTGTTAATGTTTCATTCATCATTTCCCATTGTATTGTTTATGTACTACATCTATATTTCATGTAAAAAATGTTTTTGTTTTAATACTTCTGGGTGTCAGGAACGGATTAATTGTATTTACATTATTTCTTATGGGGAAAATTGATTCGAAAATCATAGATTTCGATAATAGTAGCAACTTCAGGAACGGATTAACTACGAAAAACGAGGGACCACTGTAATTGCAAAGTACAAAAGTGGAGTGCGTGCCTCTGAGTTGGCCAGGTTGTATAACAAACCCTAATCAACCATTGCTACTATCTTGGCCAATAGAAAGGCAATTAAGGAGGCTGTTGTTGTGAAAGGTGCAAGTATGTTTTCAAAACAGAGATCGCAAATACTACTCGAAGATGTGGAGAGACTGTTGTTGGTGTGGATAAACGACAAACAATTATCAGGAGATAGTGTTTCTCAGTCAGTAATATGTGAAAAGGCAAGACAGTTGCATGCAGATCTCATTATGAAAATGCCTGGAACTAGTGGTGATGTTAGTGAATTTAAGGCCAGCAGAGGTTGGTTTGAGAGATTTAACCCTTTAGAAGGCATACAAAGTGTGATAAGGCATGGTGAGGCTGCCAATTCTGACCCAAAAATGGTTGAAAAATATGTGCAGGAATTCAAGGAGTACAGACACTGAAAAATTCAAACCCCAACAAGTGTTTAATTGTGACGAAACAGACCTGTTTTGGAAGAAAATGCCAAACAGGACCTACATTACACAGGAGGAAAAAGCACTACCAGGACACAAGCCTATGAAAGATAAGGTAACTTTAATGTTTTGTAGTAATGCTAGTGGGGATTGCAAAGTGAAGCCTCTACTCGTGTATCACTCTGAAACTCAGAGTGTTCAAGAAAAACTGTTGTCAAGGCTAATGTGTGTGTGGTGTGGAGGGCAAAAAAGTAAGGCATGGGTCACTAGGGACATTTTCCATGATTGGTTCTATCATGTGTTTGGGCCCCACTTTGAAAAATTACCTCCTGGAAAATAAATTGGACCTCAAGTGCTTCCTGGTATTAGACAATGCTCCTGCTCATCCTCCAGACTTGCCAGAGCGAATTACGGGGGAGTTGAGCTTCATCAAAGTGAAGTTTTTGCCTCCTAATACCACTCCTCTCCTCCAGCCCGTGGACCAGCAGGTCATTTCAAATTTCAAAAAACTCTACAACAAAGCAGTGTTTCAAAAGTGCTTTGAAGTGACCTCAGACACTGAATTAACCCTAAGAGAGTTTTGGAATGATCACTTTAGTATCCTCAGTTGCATAAACCTTAGAGGTAAGGCTTAGGAGGGAGTGACTTGCAGGACTTTGAACTCTACTTGGAGGAAATTGTGGCCACAATGTATACAAGAGAGGGATTTTGAAGGGTTTGGGGGCTAACCCTCAGGAGCCTATACCAGTTGTGGAATCTGTCGTGTCATTGGGGAAGTCCATGGTGTTGGAGGCTAGTGGGGAGGATGTGGAAGAGTTGGTGGAGGACGACGATGAAGAACTAACCACTGATGAGCTGCAAGAGCATCTGCAACAGCAAGAGACCACAACTGAGGAAATTGCTCCAGAGGAGGGGAGAGAGAGATCGAGGAAGTTGCCTTCTTCAATGATTAAGGACATTTGTACAATGTGGACAAAGGTGCAAGCCTTTATAGAAGAACACCCTGACACAACTATTGCAAGCCGTGCTGGTGACTTTTACAATGACAGTGTTGTGACCCATTTTAGGAAAATCTTAAAGGAACGCCAGATACAGAGCACTATGGACAGATTTTTGGTGCGACAGAGGTCCAGTGACTGTCAAGTTGTTCCTAGTGGCATTAAAAAAAGAAGGGAGGTGACCCCAGAAGAGGACTTGGTACCCAAAGTCCTTATGGAATGGGATTCCCCTTCCAAACAATAATACACCTCCATCTCCCCTCCTCCCATCTCATCACTCATCAATAAATCTTCAATAAAGGTAAGTGTCATTTATTCTTCATGTAGTATTTATTGTGCATGTATCATTGTTTTCTGTGTAGGAAAATGTATATTTCATGTGAAAAAAAAAAATTCATACTTTTAGGTGTCTGGAATGGATTAATTGGATTTCCATTATTTCTTACGGGGAAAATTAATTCGGCTCTCTGGAACGGATTAAAATCGTTGGTCGAAAGTCCACTGTACCTACCTTTTTTCTTTTTTTCTTTCAATGCACCAGCCGTATCCCACCAAGGAAGGGTAGCAAAAAAGGAAAAACAAAAGTTTTTTCCTATTAAATTTGGTAATATATACAGGTTGGATGCGAGAAGTGGGTCATAATAAGCGTGTATGCACCTGGAGAAGAGAGGAATGCAGAGGAGAGAGAGAGATTTTGGGAGATGTTAAGTGAATGTATAGGAGCCTTTGAACCAAGTGAGAGAGTAATTGTGGTAGGGGACTTGAATGCTAAAGTAGGAGAAACTTTTAGAGAGGGTGTGGTAGGTAAGTTTGGGGTGCCAGGTGTAAATGATAATGGGAGCCCTTTGATTGAACTTTGTATAGAAAGGGGTTTAGTTATAGGTAATACATATTTTAAGAAAAAGAGGATAAATAAGTATACACGATATGATGTAGGGCGAAATGACAGTAGTTTGTTGGATTATGTATTGGTAGATAAAAGACTGTTGAGTAGACTTCAGGATGTACATGTTTATAGAGGGGCCACAGATATATCAGATCACTTTCTAGTTGTAGCTACACTGAGAGTAAAAGGTAGATGGGATACAAGGAGAATAGAAGCATCAGGGAAGAGAGAGGTGAAGGTTTATAAACTAAAAGAGGAGGCAGTTAGGGTAAGATATAAACAGCTATTGGAGGATAGATGGGCTAATGAGAGCATAGGCAATGGGGTCGAAGAGGTATGGGGTAGGTTTAAAAATGTAGTGTTAGAGTGTTCAGCAGAAGTTTGTGGTTACAGGAAAGTGGGTGCAGGAGGGAAGAGGAGTGATTGGTGGAATGATGATGTAAAGAGAGTAGTAAGGGAGAAAAAGTTAGCATATGAGAAGTTTTTACAAAGTAGAAGTGATGCAAGGAGGGAAGAGTATATGGAGAAAAAGAGAGAAGTTAAGAGAGTGGTGAAGCAATGTAAAAAGAGAGCAAATGAGAGAGTGGGTGAGATGTTATCAACAAATTTTGTTGAAAATAAGAAAAAGTTTTGGAGTGAGATTAACAAGTTAAGAAAGCCTAGAGAACAAATGGATTTGTCAGTTAAAAATAGGAGAGGAGAGTTATTAAATGGAGAGGTAGAGGTATTGGGAAGATGGAAGGAATATTTTGAGGAATTGTTAAATGTTGATGAAGATAGGGAAGCTGTGATTTCGTGTATAGGGCAAGGAGGAATAACATCTTGTAGGAGTGAGGAAGAGCCAGTTGTGAGTGTGGGGGAAGTTCGTGAGGCAGTAGGTAAAATGAAAGGGGGTAAGGCAGCCGGGATTGATGGGATAAAGATAGAAATGTTAAAAGCAGGTGGGGATATAGTTTTGGAGTGGTTGGTGCAATTATTTAATAAATGTATGGAAGAGGGTAAGGTACCTAGGGATTGGCAGAGAGCATGCATAGTTCCTTTGTATAAAGGCAAAGGGGATAAAAGAGAGTGCAAAAATTATAGGGGGATAAGTCTGTTGAGTGTACCTGGTAAAGTGTATGGTAGAGTTATAATTGAAAGAATTAAGAGTAAGACGGAGAATAGGATAGCAGATGAACAAGGAGGCTTTAGGAAAGGTAGGGGGTGTGTGGACCAGGTGTTTACAGTGAAACATATAAGTGAACAGTATTTAGATAAGGCTAAAGAGGTCTTTGTGGCATTTATGGATTTGGAAAAGGCGTATGACAGGGTGGATAGGGGGGCAATGTGGCAGATGTTGCAAGTGTATGGTGTAGGAGGTAGGTTACTGAAAGCAGTGAAGAGTTTTTACGAGGATAGTGAGGCTCAAGTTAGAGTATGTAGGAAAGAGGGAAATTTTTTCCCAGTAAAAGTAGGCCTTAGACAAGGATGTGTGATGTCACCGTGGTTGTTTAATATATTTATAGATGGGGTTGTAAGAGAAGTAAATGCGAGGGTCTTGGCAAGAGGCGTGGAGTTAAAAGATAAAGAATCACACACAAAGTGGGAGTTGTCACAGCTGCTCTTTGCCGATGACACTGTGCTCTTGGGAGATTCTGAAGAGAAGTTGCAGAGATTGGTGGATGAATTTGGTAGGGTGTGCAAAAGAAGAAAATTAAAGGTGAATACAGGAAAGAGTAAGGTTATGAGGATAACAAAAAGATTAGGTGATGAAAGATTGAATATCAGATTGGAGGGAGAGAGTATGGAGGAGGTGAACGTATTCAGATATTTGGGAGTGGACGTGTCAGCGGATGGGTCTATGAAAGATGAGGTGAATCATAGAATTGATGAGGGAAAAAGAGTGAGTGGTGCACTTAGGAGTCTGTGGAGACAAAGAACTTTGTCCTTGGAGGCAAAGAGGGGAATGTATGAGAGTATAGTTTTACCAACGCTCTTATATGGGTGTGAAGCGTGGGTGATGAATGTTGCAGCGAGGAGAAGGCTGGAGGCAGTGGAGATGTCATGTCTGAGGGCAATGTGTGGTGTGAATATAATGCAGAGAATTCGTAGTTTGGAAGTTAGGAGGAGGTGCGGGATTACCAAAACTGTTGTCCAGAGGGCTGAGGAAGGGTTGTTGAGGTGGTTCGGACATGTAGAGAGAATGGAGCGAAACAGAATGACTTCAAGAGTGTATCAGTCTGTAGTGGAAGGAAGGCGGGGTAGGGGTCGGCCTAGGAAGGGTTGGAGGGAGGGGGTAAAGGAGGTTTTGTGTGCGAGGGGCTTGGACTTCCAGCAGGCATGCGTGAGCGTGTTTGATAGGAGTGAATGGAGACAAATGGTTTTTAATACTTGACGTGCTGTTGGAGTGTGAGCAAAGTAACATTTATGAAGGGATTCAGGGAAACCGGCAGGCCGGACTTGAGTCCTGGAGATGGGAAGTACAGTGCCTGCACTCTGAAGGAGGGGTGTTAATGTTGCAGTTTAAAAACTGTAGTGTAAAGCACCCTTCTGGCAAGACAGTGATGGAGTGAATGATGGTGAAAGTTTTTCTTTTTCGGGCCACCCTGCCTTGGTGGGAATCGGCCGGTGTGATAATAAAAAAAAAAAAAAAATACAGGAGAAGGGGTTACTAGCCTCTAGCTCCCGGCGTTTTAGTTGCCTCTTACAACGTGTATGTCTTATGGAGGAAGAAACCTACCTTTTTAGCCTCGCCTATTCTGTGGTTCACCTCATCTTTCACAGACCCATCTGCTGAAATGTCTACCTCCTAGATACCGTGGACCCTCGGTTATCGGCCGTAATCCATTCCAGAAGGTCGGCCGATAACCGAAATGGCCAGAAACTGAATTAATATTTCCCATAAGAATTAATGGAAATGCAATTAATCCGTTCCAGACAAAAGTATTAACAAAAAAATTATTTTTTTAACAATTATGTAAGTTTTACGTACCTTTATTGAAGGCTACTGCTGGCTTCTGGAAGATAGGGAAGAGGAAAGAGTGAGGAGTTAGTGTTTGGAAGGGGAATCCCTCTCCATAAAGACTAGGTAGCAAAGCCTTCCCTGGGGTTACTTCCCTTCTTTGTCTTTTAATGCCACTAGAACCAGCTTGAGAGTCACTGGATCCCTGCCTCACAACAAATCTGTCCATAGAGGTCTGTTTCTAGCATCTCTCTTAACCCTTTGAGGGTCGACAGGCCCTCTCCAAGACTCGTTCTCAGGGTCGGCCAAATTTAAAAAAAAAAAAATATTTTTTCTAATGAAAAGATAGAGAATCTTTTCCTGGTCATATTGACACCAAAAGTATGAAATTTAATGGAAAACTTACGGAATCATGCTTTCACGAAGTTAGCGGTCTGGACGATGTTTACGCATCGGCGAATTTTCCCACTTTGAGCCCTATTTTCGGCCAATTCCAGTGTACTAGTCGAAAGAAATCATAACTATTTCTCTAGAACTCTATTTTTTTCTATTGAATGAGTACAAGAAATCACCCATTCACTGATTTCAACTATCCAGTACGTACAGTGGTCAGAATTTTGCAATTTTGCGAATTTCACACAAATTTCAAAAGATGCCAATTTCCAAATAGGGTCCAGAATAAACAAGAAAGAAATTCCTGACACTAAAATAACATTTCCTCTGTTCGTTAGTCACATCCCCAGGCCCCTCTTATATTTCTTTGGCTTTCCGCTTTCAGTTTTTATCCTTAGAAAAAATAGATTTACTGTTATGCAGACTGCTGCATTAGTGTAGAAATGGTATAAATAATATCAGCGCACTTGTGAAAGAATATTAGACTCACCAGTTGACGTGTATTGGATCCTTTACCCTTCCTAAATCATCCGTTTTATTTTGCAGTCCTTTTTATCTTACCCCTGACTTTCAGTGATGAATAATTCTTCTGTATACATTACCTGGTATGCTCATCAGGCTTTTCCGTCTTGTCATTTTCCTTATACAAGGGAACTATTCATGCTCTTTGTCAATCCTTGTGTACCTTCCTTTCCTTCGTGTCTATATTAAACAAATACACCAACCATTTCAACACTATGAATCATGGTCTTGGGTCAGGGCAAATGGCAAGCAAGAAATGTAAAGCATTAGGAAAAACACTGATTAGTGGCTATAGGTATTGTATGCACAAGCGCAGAGTTACTAAGGGCTTCACTGGGTATGCTGTGTGGAATTTTCAGTGTGCATCTCATTAAGAGCTTCTCCTTTTCTTCAAGGAGAATGTCTTGTCACTGGTGAAGGGTTCTTCCTCCAAGGAACTGGAGCTTTCCTTCCCTTTCCTCAGATCAAACCTGATTATCCCTAATTTCCCTGATGCTGTGTGACCCCTTTGGGTTTACCACTTCCCAGTGAATGTAATAAAAATAATTCTCCATATTCTCATTTTCAGATTATTTTCTCATAAAGAAAAGCGGGCCTTAGAGAAGATGAAGTGTGTGCTAAATTATTTTCGAAGAGTAACAACCGAAGGTTAGTGTATGGATTGCATAACAGAAAAAATATCACATTACTCTCTCGATCCCCATATCCTTGAGGAAGGAGAAAGTAGTGTTATTTACATAATGTGTTAATTCAGTATATCACAGGTAAGATGATGAAAGTAACAAAAATGTTTAGGGAATGAAAGATTGGATATCAGATTGGAGAGAGAGAATATGGAGGAAGTAAATACAGTGGACCCCCGCTTAACGATCACCTCCTAATGTGACCAATTATGTAAGTGTATTTATATAAGTGCGTTTGTACGTGTATGTTTGGGGGTCTGAAATGGACTAATCTACTTCACAGTATTCCTTATGGGAACAAATTCGGTCAGTACTGGCACCTGAACATACTTCTGGAATGAAAAAATATCGTTAATCGGGGGTCCACTGTACATATATTTAGATTTTGAGAGTAGGCATGTGGGCAGATGGATCTATGAAAAATGAGGCGAACCATGAAATAGATGAGGGGAAAAAGGTAGGTGATGTGTTGAGGCATCTGTAGAAAGGAAAGTTTATCTGTGGAGTCAGAGGGGAATTTATTGCATTAATGTGATATCAAGACTTCTATATGGATATGCGACATAGGCTTTAAACATTACATCAAGGAGGAAGCTAGAGGCAGTGGAGATGTCATTTTTGAGAGCAGTGTGTGGTGTGAATGTTATACAGAGAATTCTGAGTGTAGAAATTAAAATATTGTGTTGCATTACCAAAGGTAGAATTCAGATTGCTGAGTAGTAGTTGAGATTTGGACATTTATAGAGGATACAGTAAAATTAGGTGATCAAAAGTGTATATAAATCTAGAATGAAAGAAAGAAAAGGTGGGGGTTTTTGCCAGGATGGGTTGGAAGGAGGGGTAAAGGAAGTTTTGAATGCTATGGTCTTGAGCATCCAGCAGGCTAGATTAAGTGGAGACAAATGGTTTTTATAGTATGACATGCTGTTGGAGTATGACCAAAGTAAAATTTTTGATGGAATTCTTGGCAACCAGTTAGCCAGACTTGAGTCATGGAGGTTCGAATTCTAGGAGCTTCAAATCTAGTAGGAGAAAGCTGGTAGACCTACATGTGAGAGAATAGGTCTGCATGGTCAGTGTGCGCAGTATAAAAATATCCTGCAGCACACAGTGCATAATGAGAAAAAAAAAACAAACATGTTTTTGGATTAAAATTCTGACTTTGAGGTGTATTTTTGTATGGTACAGTGGAACCTCTACTTACGATTGCCCCGATGTGCAAGTTTTTCAAGATATGAGCATTCGCTCAGTCGATTTTTTGCTTCCGGATGCGAGCGAAATTTCGAAATGCGAGAGGGCCTCAAGGGAGGTTTGGTGAGGGGCTCTTGCTCTTGATCTAAGGAATTGGATCTCATTTGTTTATTGGACTATCTTATTGAAACTTGGGCAGTGTATGATGGAATGATGCTTCTTAACCTACACCAAAATTGAAAGAAATCAAACCATAAATAACGGTGTTCTCTTCTCACCATTAGCCAGCTTTTATGGTTTTTATGGTTGTATTCTTGTTATTTTGGTCTCATTTGATAGAATGGAAGATATATTACAGAAATAGATATGAATTTGATTGGTTTCACAATGAAAAGTACCTTGAAATTGAGCTCAAAGTAGTGGAAATGTTCGATTCTTTGGTGATGTTAGTTTGTTTGAGCACGCCACCACAGATTGCGATGCATATCAAAACAAAGCTCGGCAGTCCACGTGCTAACGGAGCTTGCATCATGATTGAAGGAATTCTCGTGTTTTCCTTATGTGTAGTTCAGTTATTTTGCGAAATTTCTTGTTTCTAACCATGGGTTCTAAGAAAGTAAGTCCATAGCAGAATGCCGAGAAGAGAGAATGATTACCATGGAGTATAGGAATTAAGTGTACATAGCATTAACCCTTGGACTGTTTTGGTCGTATATATACGTCTTACGAGCCACCGTTTTTGACGTATATACGTATACTCATAAATTCTAGCGGCTTCAAATCAAGCAGGAGAATGCTGGTAGGCCCACATGTGAGAGAATGGGTCTGTGTGGTCAGTGTGCACTACATAAAAAAAAAAATCCTGCAGCATGCAGTACATAATGAGAAAAAAAAACTCCGACCATTTTTTTTTTTTTAATTAAAATGCTGGCTTTGTGGTCTATTTTCGTATGGTATTTATAGTTGTTTTCTTGTTTTCTTGGTCTCATTTGATTGAATGGAAAACATATTATAGAAATAGAGGTGATTTTGATTGGTTTTACTATGAAAAGAACGTTGAAATGGAGCTCAAAGTAGGGGAAATGTTTGATTTTTGCCGATGTTCAAAAGTAAACAGATGTCATTTTCCAATAAATGTCCAAGTAGCCATTCTAATATGCAGTCATGAATGGGTTGACATTATTTATAAAATTATTACAATATTGCAGTAGTCTGCATAACAGTAAATCTTCTATTTTTTGTTTGAATAAAAATTCAAAATAGAAAGCAAGAGTAATATCAGAGGGGCCTGGAGACATGACTGATGAACAAAGAAAATGTTATTTTAGAGCCAGAAATGTCTGCATTGTTCATTCTGGACCCTGTTTTGAAATTGCCATACTTTTTAATTTTTGTGAAATTGGCCAAATTGCAAGTTTCTGACCACGTTATTGGGTAAATGAAATAGGTAAATGGGCAGTTTCTTGTACTCAATCAATAGAAAAAATGGAGTTCTAAAGAAATAGCTATGAGTTTGGTCGACTGGAACAATGGAATTAGCCAAAAATAGGGCTCAAAGTGGGCGAAATCACCGATTTGTAAATATCGCCGCGGTCGCTAACTTCGCAAGAGTGTAATTCCATTAGTTTTCCATCAAGTTTCATTCTTTTGGTGTCATTACAATCGGGAAAAGGTTCTCTATCATTTCATAAGAATTTTTTTTTTTTTTTTTTTTGGGGGGGGGGGGGGGGGGGGGGGGGGGGATTTTGCGACACCAGGAGACACCTCAGGATTTGGGGTTGCGACAGTCAAGGGGTTGAGAGTGACAAAGTGTAACATTAAGAGTGTAGCAATTAAGTGATTACATGATAGAAAAAGGACGAAACGAAATGAACTGACAGCATATACCGCTGTGCCCAGCACCTCTTCTCCATCTCCAAGGTAAATGCTGTCGTACTTCATAATTTCTTTACATTATTATTATTATTATTATTATTATTATTATTATTATTGTTTTCCTTATGAAACTACGTAGTTATCTAATGCAGTTTGCCTCACAAGCATTCGTTTTCTGTTATAATAAGAGCATGGGAAAGTATGTAGTTACGACGCTGTGATGGCCCTCATAGACCCCCACCTCCCACAATGGCCGCTGTGCTGCCGCCACACACTACCACTCCTCACATACATAATGACATATTTTATTCATTCTAGTGTATATATCACATTTCTGTGTTATTAATATTGTTTATTATGTCAATTAGATGAATTGTGATATGGAATAATTCTGTTTCAATAAATTTAAATGAGGAAAATTGACTCGACAAACGAGCAAATCGAGATGCGAGCAAGGTCACGGAACGGATTAAACTCGTAAGTAGAGGTTCCACTGTATTTATGGTTGCATTCTTGTTTTTTCTTGGTCTCATTTGATAGAATGGGAGATATATTACAGAAATAGATATGCTGTTGATTGGTTTCATGATGAAAAGTACCTTGAAATTGAGCTCAAAGCAGAAATGTTCGATTTTTGCCATGTTCAAGAATAAACAAATGACGTCACCATTCAATGCGTGTCTAACTGGCCAGTCTAATACCCACTCACAAATGGGTTGACATTATTTATACAATTACTTATATTATAATGCAGTACTCTGTATAACAGTAAATCTATTTTTTGTGCGAATAATAATTCAAAATGGAAAGCAAGAGTAATGTAAGAGGGGCCTGGAGATGTGACTAATAAACAGAGAAAATGATATTTTACTGCCATGAATGTCTGCATTGTTTATTCTGAGCCCTATTTTGAAATTGGCATCTTTTGAAATTTATGTGAAATTGGCCAAATTGCCAATTTCTGATGACTATTGGGTAGTTAAAATCGGTAAATGGGCAGTTTATTGTACTCAATCGATAGAACAAATAGAATTCTAAAGAAATAGCTTTGAGTTTGGTCGACTAGAACAATGGAATTGGCTGAAACTAGGGCTCAAAATGGGCAAAATTGCCAATACTTATGTATTGCCGAGACCACTAACTTTGCGAGAGCGTAATTCTGTAAGCTTTCCATCAAATTTTGTACTTTTGGTGCCATTACCATTGGGAAAAGATTCTCTATCATTTCACAAGAATTTTTTTTTTTTTTTTTTGACTGAGAGTGAGTTCAGGATCACGGTTCTCGACAGTGCAAGGGTTAACATTTATCTAACTCCAAAATTTTTTCTTGTTCTTGGCAAAATTTGTTGACAGTGCCTCACCCACTCTATTATTTGCTCTCCTTTTGCACTCCCTCACCATTCTCTTCACCTCTCTTTTACTCTCCATATACTCCACCCTTCTTATATCACTTCTGCTTTGTAAAAACCTCTCATAAGTGAGCTTTTTCTCTTTTATCACACCCTTTACTTCATCATTCCACTAATCACACTTTCCTCCCACACCCACCCTCCTATGTACTTATTTATCCTCTTTTTCTTAAATTCATATTACAGTGGACCCTCGACCAGCGATGGCATCGATTAACGATAAATCTGACTAGCGATACATTTTATCGCAAAAATTTTGCCTCGATTAGCGCTAAAAAACTCGACTAACACTATTCCTTCCATCTGAGACGCGTCCACTTCTGGCCAGTGTTTACAAGCCAGCCAGCCACCGCGGTCGCTTCCAAGCATACAATCAGAACATTTCATATTATCACAGCCTTTTTAGTGATTGCACCTGCAAAATAAGTCACCATGGGCCCCAAGAAAGCTTCTAGTGCCAACCCTACAGCAAAAAGGGTGAGAATTACTATGGATATGAAGAAAGAGATCATTGCTAAGTATGAAAGTGGAGTGCATGTCTCCGAGCTGGCCAGGCTATACACAAAACCCCAATCAACCATCGCTACTATTGTGGCCAAGAAAACGGCAGTCAAGGAAGCTGTTCTTGCCAAAGGTGCAGCTATGTTTTCGAAACTGAGATCGCAAGTGATAGATGTTGAGAGACTGTTATTGGTATGGATAAACGAAAAACAGATAGCAGGAGATAGCATCTCTCAAGCGATCATATGTGAAAAGGCTAGGAAGTTGCATGACGATTTAATTAGAAAAATGCCAGCAACTAGTGGTGATGCGAGTGAATTTAAGGCCAGCAAAGGTTGGTTTGAGAGATTTAAGAATCGTAGTGGCATACATAGTGTGATAAGGCATGGTGAGGCTGCCAGTTTGGACCAAAAAGCAGCTGAAAAATATGTGCAGGAATTCAAGGAGTACATAGACAGTGAAGGACTGAAACCTGAACAAGTGTTTAATGGTGACACTGACAATGTTGTGAAACACGTTAGGAATGTCATAAAGGAACGGGAGGTACAGGCCTCTATGGGCAGATATGTTGTGCGACAGAGGTCCAGTGACTCTCAAGCTGGTCCTAGTGGCATTAAAAGAAGGGAAGTAACCCCGAAAAAGGACTTGCCACCTCAAGTCTTAATGGAAGGGGATTCCCCTTCTAAACACTAAGACCATCAACACACTCCCCTCTTCCCATCCCATCAATCATCACCAGATCTTCAATAAAGGTAAGTGTCATGTAACTGTGCATGTCTTCTTCAGTTTGTGTGTATTAAAATTAATATTTCATGTGTTAAATTTTTTTTTTTCAATACTTTTGGGTGTCTTGCACAGATTAATTTGATTTCCATTATTTCTTATGGGGAAAATTAACTTGACTAACGATTATTTTGACTGACGATGAGCTCTCAGGAACGGATTAATAGCGTTAGTCAAGGGTCCACTGTACTTATTACCAAACCTCTTTCTCTATACGTAGTTCAGTTAAAGGCCTTTATTTTCATTTAACCCCTGGCACCCCAAACTTACCCACTACTCCCTCCACAACAGTTTTACCCACTAGCATTTGGATCCCCCATCACAGGTACTCTTTCACTTGGTTCAAAATTCCCCAAGCACTCACTCAACATCTCCCAAAACTCACTCTCTCTCCTCTACACTTCTTTCTTCTCTAGGTGCATAAACACTTACTATAGCCCATTTTTCACATCCGACTCTTATTTTACTCCACATAATCCTTGAATTTATACATTTTTTTATACATTTTTTTTCCTGCCATAACTGTTCCCTCAACATTATGCTGCTACTTCCATAGCTCTAACTCTATTAGAAACCCCTGATGTAATCCCATTTATTTCTCTCTACTGAAACTCGCCTACCCCATTCAGGTTTGTTTCACTGGAGCCAGGACATCCAGTTTCTTTTTATTCATAACATCCACAATCATCTCTTTCTTATCGAGCATATTTTCACAGTTTACAAAAAAGGCATCTTTCCTTGTAGATTTATCTTAAAAAAACAATGAATGGATCTCACAAACTTGTATGTTAAAGTAACTAACAGTCATTGCCATTCAGTAGGCAACTGACCATGGTTATTACTGCAACTATAGTTTTTTCTGCATTATTTTAGGTTGTATTACTTTTTGTGGATATGTAATATAGTGTACATAAAATTGCAGATACAAAATCTGCAAAATGAGGGTTTACTGTAATATTAGTTATGTACCATTTAGAAACAATTATCTTAGCAAATTTTGATCATTTAATGAATTTTTGTTCTCTCAAGTGCAGTGGCTTGATGCTAGTGAGGAAGTCTTAATCCAAGGAATTTGCCTGTTCTTCTCATCCATGGATTTGCCTCCCTTTTAGTTTTTCAGGCTCGTTGCACACGTGCATACTGGACTTTTTTAAGTGAATAAAAAGATTGTGGATGACTGTGAATATGTACCATAGCTGGAGATGAGAGGTGCAGTGTCTGCACTCTGAAGGAATGGTGGAGGTGTTGCAGTTCAGGTGGTCAGTTGAATTGTCATGTCTGCACACTCTGGCAAAACACCTATTCAGTGAATGATGGTGAATGTGTTCCTCCTTCCCTTTATTTTATGTCAACCTACCTTGTAGGTATTAAAAAATAAGTTATAACAAATCTTTTAGGCCATTTATTATGCACTGGAGAAGGAAAATTTCCTTTATGTTTTTTATATCATTTAAATTGTTTTTCTGGTGGAAATTTCAGAACCAACTGGTTGTGTGACCTTTACTCGGCAGTATGTGAAATACCAGGAGTTACCCAAGTGGGAGACAGCCACACAACATTTACCTAAATTTCATATAGATACTAATGGCCTTATTGAAGAAGCAAGTGGACTTCTTCAAGCTGATTTTGCCAACAAGTAAGAAACTCTGTACAATGATTTATTTATTTATTGAAATACGTATATATACATTATTTTTTATTTTTCAAGTTAAGACACCATACCACATACTTTGATCTAATGTAATGCATTTTCCTATTTATATATCTTTAGCTGGTCAGTGTTTCATTTTTGTGATGTTCCAGTGATGGTCTTGTGTTAACAGTGAATCTTAAGAAAAATTAAATGAACCATAGAGTTAATGAAGGGCAAAAGGTGGGTGGTTAGTGCACTGAGACGTCTGTGGAGACAAAGAAATTTATCCATGGAGACAAAAAGGGTTATGTACCAGAGTATAGTGATACCAGCACTGTTTTATGGGTGTGATGCATGGATTTTGAATGTTGCAGTGAGGAGGCAGCTTTAGGCAGTAGAAATGTCATGTTTAAGGGCAATGTGTGGTGTGAATATATTATGTTGAGGATTTGGAGTTTGGACATTAGTCAGAGGCGTGGAGTTACCAAAAGTATGTAGTATGCAGAGGGCTGATGGTGGATGGGGGCTTTGATATCCAACAACCTTGTGTAAGTGTTTTAGATAGGAGTTGGTGGGGGCAAGTGATTTTTATGATTTGATGTGCTGTTGGAGTGTGAGTAAAGTAACATTTATGAAAGGATATAGAGCAGGGTAATATTTAGTGAAGGGATTCAGGGAAACCAGTTATTTTCATATAGTCGGACTTGAGTCCTGGAAATGGGAAGTACAATGCCTGCACTTTAAAGGAGTGGTTTGGGATATTGGCAGTTTGGAGGGATATGTTGTGTATCTTTATACGTATATGCTTCTAAACTGTTGTATTCTGGGCACCTCTGCAAAAGCAGTGATAATGTGTGAGTGTGGTGAAAGTGTTGAATGATGATGAAAGTATTTTCTTTTTGGGGATTTTCTTTCTTTTTTGGGTCACCCTGCCTCGGTGGGAGACGGCCGACTTGTTGAAAAAAAAAAAAAAAAAATAGAGGAACCAATTAGCTGGACTTGAATCATGGAGGTAGGAAGTACAGTGCCTGCACTCTGAAGGAAAGGTGTGGATGTTGTGGTTTGGAAGGTCTCACCCAGGATGTCAGTGCCCTTCAGGAAAGACAGTTAGTGATTGAGTGACAGGGATAGTATTTTTTTCTTTGTTGGGTCACCCTGCCTTAATGGGAGATGGTCAGCATGAAAAGAAAAAAAAAAACTTAGGTTTCTCATTGTCTGAAGTTCTTAATGTTTTTATCTCAATTTGTGGCTGCTTTCCCTTTTATCCATTTATATTACATGGCATTTGTCTAAATTAAATTCCTTAAGTGATCTCTTTCACCACTTTCTCAATTGGTGTAGGTCCTCTTGCAAGTATATGCAGTAATTTTTATTACTTATCTTGCATAAGATTTTTTCATCATCTGTAAACATTTTCATGTAATTCCTAATTCCTGCTGATAATTCATTTATATACAGCAGATTAGAAGCATTATCAGACCACACACACAACCTTGTGGTGCCCCAGCATGAGGACATTTTTTGTAAGATCCTTTCAAATAGGAAACCCTTCTCTCATTGTGATAGTTTGTCTCTCTCTTTGCATCCTATGTTTTGTAATTTCCAGATTAGATTTTGTGGTAATCACTTGTATTATTTTTACATTGAACAAGTCTTTCATGCTCTTGACTTTTTTCCCTGCTCTGCTGTTTTAGCATCATTCCACCAATCTTTTGTCTTCCTTCCTGTGCTTGCACTTTTATAACTACAAATTTCTTTGCATACACTGACATTGCATTCTTAAATCTGCACTACACCTTTTTCTTGTATGGTGTTAAATGTTCACTTTTTTTCTTTTCTTCAGGGAGATTCCAATTATAGTGCAATTCTGTATATCAGTTTTGATTCACACATTCTTTTCACATCTCTTTTCGTCTTCATCTTTACATTGCTGCTGCTTCCTCATTTTGTCTCGTATTTTTCCAACTTTTTCTCAGGAAAGATATCTGATTACTTTTACTGCTAAGATTAACTGATATACTACCTCTATTTAATTCTAAAATAAAACTATTTCTACAGTGAGGTGAGAATATCAGTCCTTGTAGTTAAGGCAGAGAAAAGTAAATTGAATGAAACTTATAAGGAACTAAATGTCATTTCAGAATATTCATCTCTTGTGGGTATTCCTTTATATTCATTAATGTCATTGTTACATGTATCTCTAGGTTCCTAGGTGGAGGAGTGCTGGGTCTAGGTTGTGTGCAAGAGGAGATTCGTTTTGTGCTTTCCCCAGAACTGATCATCTCCCGGCTCTTCACGCAGGCACTGGACAAAACTGAGGCACTCATCATCACAGGTTTGTAATGCATGCAGTAACTGTATTTCTCTTTCTGTTGTTCATACTCTCAACTTTTTTCTTTCATTTGATAATGATCTTTTGAAGAGTTTCTTAAATGATCATCCTGTCACTACTCATTTCATTCTGCTATTATATCACCCCTTTTGCTTACTCATTGTTTATATACTTTTTCTCTGCCTTTGAATTTCATTTGCTGCATACTGTAATTCATATAAAGTGTACATGTTAACTTTAATTTTTTTCAGCTTAAAATTCTGGTCTACATATACATTATATGTTTAGTGAAGAGAAATTTCAACTACTCAGATATTTAAAACTTGAAAAAATTAAAACTGTAACAGGGTATACAACATATTCTAACCACATAATACTGCAAAACACTAATGTGAAAGACCTGGGATTGATAATGTCAGAAGATCTCGCCTTCAAAGACCACAACAATGTACAGTGGACCCCTGGTTTACGATCAGTTCCCAATGCGACCAATTATGTAAGCGTATTTATAAAAGTGTGTTTGTATGTGTATGTTTAGGGGTCTGAAATGGACTTATCTAATTCGCAATATTCCTTATGGGAACAGATTCGGTCAGTACTGGCACCTGAACATACTTCTGGAATGAAATAATATTGTAAACTGGGGGTCCACTGTATTTAACTCCTCTGCTAGAAAAATTATAGGATGGATAATGAGAACCTTCAAAACTAGAGATGCCAAGCCAATGATGATTCTCTTCAAATTGTTTGTTCTCTCTAGGCTGGAATACTGCTGTACACTAATTGCCCCCTTCAAAGGAGGTGATATTGCTGACCTAAAAAATGTACAGAGAACCTTCATGGCACACAAGTATGATAAAGCACCTAAATTATTGGGAATGGTGTAAGCTCCTCGACCTGTACTCCCTGGAATGCAAGCGGGAAAGATACATGATTATACGTACAGGTACCATCCGACTTACGACCGAGCTTGGTTCTGACCAACCAGCCATAAATCAGAATGAATCCAAGTTGAACCTTAAAGAATTGCCGATAGGGATACTTCAAAAATTAAGTCTTAATCTTGTAAAGCAATCATTCTTTTATGTTTGTTGTGGAGATCACTTCAATCCATTCATTATTATTAATTGGTTTTCATAAAATACGTGAATAACTTATTTCCAAGATAATAGCCGAAAGCGCGCATACCCGAGTATTCGGGAAATATTTTTTTACCCCCAAAACATCCTTTTTTTTCAGTGTTTTCATAAACTATGAGTGTCTATTACAGTTTGGTCTCATGCTAGATCCATTTTCTCTCATAAAAGTGATGAAAGAATGGATAATAAGCCTTATGGTCGGTGGTGTCCACAAAGCTCCTTTCCTATCTGCACAGCAGGCCTTCATATTATGCTAGATGGGTCAATGAAAGATGAGGTGAATCATAGAATTGATGAGGGGAAAAGGGTGAGCGGTGCACTTAGGAGTCTGTGGAGACAAAGAACTTTGTCCTTGGATCAAAGAAGGGAATGTATGAGAGTATAGTTTTACCAACACTCCTGTATGGGTGTGAAGCATGGGTGATGAATGTTGCAGTGAGGAGAAGGCTGGAGGCAGTGGAGATGTCATGTCTGAGGGCAATGTGTGGTGTGAATATAATGCAGAGAATTCTTAGTTTGGAAGTTAGGAGGAGGTGCGGGATTACCAAAACTGTTGTCCAGAGGGCTGAGGAAGGGTTGTTGAGGTGATTTGGACATGTAGAGAGAATGGAGCAAAACAGAATGACTTCAAGAGTGTATCAGTCTGTAGTGGAAGGAAGGCGGGGTAGGGGTCGGCCTAGGAAAGGTTGGAGGGAGGGGGTAAAGGAGGTTTTGTGTGCGAGGGGCTTGGACTTCCAGCAGGCATGCGTGAGCGTGTTTGATAGGAGTGAATGGAGACAACTGGTTTTTAATACTTGACGTGCTGTTGGAGTGTGAGCAAAGTAACATTTATGAAGGGATTCAGGGAAACCGGCAGGCCGTACTTGAGTCCTGGAGATGGGAAGTACAGTGCCTACACTCTGAAGGAGGGGTGTTAATGTTGCAGTTTAAAAACTGTAGTGTATAGCACCCTTCTGGCAAGACAGTGATGGAGTGAATGATGGTGAAAGTTTTTCTTTTTCGGGCCACCCTGCCTTGGTGGGAATCGGCCAGTCTGTTAATAAATAAATAAATACTTTTTGCTGATGATACTGTGCTTATGGGAGATTCTAAAGAAAAATTGCAAAGGTTAGTGGATGAGTTTGGGAATGTGTGTAAAGGTAGAAAGTGAAAGTGAACATAGAAAAGAGTAAGGTGATGAAGGTATCAAATGATTTAGATAAAGAAAAATTGGATATCAAATTGGGGAGGAGGAGTATGGAAGAAGTAAATGTTTTCAGATACTTGGGAGTTGACGTGTCGGTGGATGGATTTATGAAGGATGAGGTTAATCATAGAATTGATGAGGGAAAAAAGGTGAGTGGTGCATTGAGGTATATGTGGAGTCAAAAAACGTTATCTATGGAGGCAAAGAAGGGAATGTATGAAAGTATAGTAGTACCAACACTCTTATATGGGTGTGAAGCTTGGGTGGTAAATGCAGCAGCGAGGAGATGGTTGGAGGCAGTGGAGATGTCCTGTCTAAGGGCAATATGTGGTGTAAATATTATGCAGAAAATTCGGAGTGTGGAAATTAGGAAAAGGTGTGGAGTAAATAAAAGTATTAGTCAGAGGGCAGAAGAGGGGTTGTTGAGGTGGTTTGGTCATTTAGAGAGAATGGATCAAAGTAGAATGACATGGAAAGTATATAAATCTATAGGGGAAGGAAGGCGAGGTAGGGGTCGTCCTCGAAAGGGTTGGAGAGAGGGGGTAAAGGAGGTTTTGTGGGCAAGGGGCTTGGACTTCAAGCAAGCGTGCATGAGCGTGTTGGATAGGAGTGAATGGAGACGAATGGTACTTGGGACCTGACGATCTGTTGGAGTGTGAGCAGGGTAATATTTAGTGAAGGGATTCAGGGAAACCGGTTATTTTCATATAGTCGGACTTGAGTCCTGGAAATGGGAAGTACAATGCCTGCACTTTAAAGGAGGGGTTTGGGATATTGGCAGTTTGGAGGGATATGTTGTGTATCTTTATACGTATATGCTTCTAAACTGTTGTATTCTGAGCACCTCTGCAAAAACAGTGATCATGTGTGAGTGTGGTGAGAGTGTTGAATGATGATAAAAGCATTTTCTTTTTGGGGATTTTCTTTCTTTTTTGGGCCACCCTGCCTCGGTGGGAGACGGCTGACTTGTTGAAAAAAAAAAAATTATTCTGCCATATTTTTTGTGTGTCTGTGGTATTGATATTTCACCTTATGTCATAATAGATCAACTGTGATAGGTAAATAAGCCTTATTGTTGATATTAGCATAAGAATAGAATATTTTGTCGGCTGCTCTCTCTTGCTTGTGTCAGCACTTCTACCCAGGAGGTTCATGTATATCAACATCACAGCTAGTGTAATGATTTTATTTTATTATTTTTGTATTTCATTTTTACTTTACTTTTTATGCTGTTAATACTGTATTTCATTCTGTAAGGTTTAGGAGAAACACTGTGCACAACACAAATAGTTGTTTATTTCCAAGAACATTTGCATACAAAACAATGTGTTCGAATTCACTTCAAATGTAAGAAACTCCTTGAATATCATCTTTGAAATCTTAGCGAGAGTCTTGAAAACAGTAAACCCTGCCATCACATAACTGCTACTACATAAAGGACATGCCCAGGTTGGGCCAGCAGGCACTAAAACATGCTTTCTCAAATCCATCCATTCATATATATTTGCTGAAACTATTTTTTATGCTACCCAAGCCATAGCTTTTGTAACCTTTTTTTCTCGTGTACCAGCTGACTTTCCCACCACATCTATAACTACTACTACCTCTACTTGTGTGGGCAAAACGTTGTCAATAAAGGATCACATTATACTCCTGTGTCCGACCATGCATCTGGCAGCCCTGCTGCCAGACACACGGTCATAAGTTAAGTGGTCGTATGTCGCACAGATCATAAGTCAGATGGTGGGATGGAGGGATTAGCATCAAATTTGCACACGAAAATCACTCCCTATGAAAGCAAAAGACTTGGCAGGTGATGCAGCATCCCCCCAATGAAAAACAAGGGAGCTACTAGCATGATAAGAGACAACACGGTAAGTGTCAGGGGCCCAAGACTGTTCAGCTGCCTCCCAGCATAAATAAGAGGGATTACCAGTAGACCCCTGGCTTTCTTCAAGAAGGCATTGGACAGGCACCTAAATCAGTATCTGATCAGCCAGGCTGTGGTTCGTACATCGGTTTATGAGTGGCCATCAGTAACAGCCTCGTTGATCAGGCCCTGATCCACCATGAGGTCTGGTCACAGACTGGGCTGCAGGGGCATTGACCCCTGAAACCCTCTCCAGGTATATATGCCCCTCATAAATTGAACAGTGAGGAAGCCATCTTTAAGATAACTACTGTACCATTAAATCCCTTAAATGCTAGGTTTGGAAACATGGAATTTGGCTTTAAAAGTTGGTTGACAGTGCACTTCATTAAAGTAATACTCTACGCTAGTAGGGTATTACTTTGAACATTATATACTTACGAGTTGGCCTAGTAACTAAGACTGGCTGTGTCCTAAGTGCCTTCTAGGCTTGTTTGGTGGGTGGATTTGTGTTTGTGGTCCCTGTGTGCCGTGTGTCCAAATTTGTTGGACATTTTTGGCATTTAATGAATTAATGCACACAGGAATAAGTTGCTGACATGAGACAGTTGCGCAGATCATTGGATTGCATAAGACAGGCCATCAAACAAAGGAAATAGAAGAAGCCATTGATGTGTGTGAGCATCCAGCAAAGCCCTGGTTGTTTCAGTCCCTTGAGGATGGTATTGATGACAAGTCCACATCAAAAGCACACCCAGGAAAACCTAAAATATGTCCCCATTAATGTTAACTATAATAACATACCTGGAGTTACTCTTATCATTTGCCTGAATCTTTCATGCTCTGTAGTGCAAGGCTTTTGTGGAAGACAGTGTTCCTTTCCACACTGCAAAATCAGTTATTCATTGGCTTTGTGCTGCTGAAGTACCCTTTCTTCAGTGACTGGGCAGGAAATTTCCCAAACTGGAACCCCATTGAAAACATCTGGGCTGTGATAGAGGGAGAGAGAGATCTACTAGGGAAAGAATGTTGGTCCACTTCACTGCTGTAGCATGCCATCCAAGAGTCATGGGGAAATTTGCCCCCATGAAACCCTGAAGAATGTGTGATAATCACTTCCTAGACAGTCGAAGGATGTCTGAAAGTGCAAAGGACAAGCTATTTTGTGGTTGTGGTTTTAAAGGAGGAGCTGGCTCACTTTAATAATGAACACTGTATATCCTGCAACTTAGTTACAGTAAATGCTCTCAGAGTTAATCTTGTCTCAACCTTCACTCTGTCTTCCTGTATTCAAATTATCATTATTTTGACTTACTTGATTTGTAATTGAGTATAGAGAGCATAACATACATATTAAAGTGCAGGTCGGCTATCACTAATCCAGCATCATTGGGACCTGTAGCGTGCCAGATTAGTAAGTTTGCCAGATTACAGAGTGGTTAGGTTAGAATACACTTAATTAGCCTATCAGTAGAGAGAGTTTCTGCTACATTTTCCTCATTTTCATAACTGCTTTCTCCTCCACTGGCTTGCTGCTGTGGATTTACAACCATCTGTACAATTTCTGTCAGTATAATGATGAAATTTGAGTCAGTATAATGATGAAATTTGAAATTATGGTAGCCGAAATTAGTGCCGGATTACTGATGGAACCGGATAACTGATTGCCGAATTAGTGATGGCCGACCTGTGCTACACTTATTAGGCATACATTGAGCATATTAGGTACACTGTTTTATAGAAATTGTAAAAGAATTTAGTGATACTACATTTAAAATGATATTTACTAAATACGAGTAGTGTGTATGTCAGGATTCTTCATAGTTTTCTATGTTTTGAATTAGTGTGAATGAGTTGTGAATGTTTTAAGCGGCTTTAGAACTTTCGGATTACTCAAGTGATCATATTTTGCACTAGAGAATTTAAGTATTTTAAGTAATGCAAGCATACAGATACACACATCCATATTCTACACAATTATGTCTGATTCTTACCTGGTGCAGGTGTGATGGCTCAGCAGGGCTAAGAGAGAGGGAGGGAGGAAGGTGCAACATAAAAAGATTTCCTTCCATGTCTAATTTCTTGTTTGTGTATGAATAATGCTTATCTTGACTTTGTACTAATAAAGTTTGCCTTTATATATTCTTGTTATTTAGCATTTATTGTATATGATTATTTTTTCTGTATCCTCATCAGGAGCTGAGCAATTTAATAGTGGTAATGGCTATGCCTCAACTTTTTGCTGGGCCGACTCTTACGTAGACTGCACACCTGTTGATACATGGGGGCGAAGAATGTGCCAAGTTACAGCTATAGATGCTCTTCACTTTACGAAACAGCCACAAGTACAGTACAGGCCAAGCTTTGTTATTAGAGAGCTCAATAAGGTAAAGTTGCAGTCTTGCAAGTGGTACTAGGAACAATTATATAGCATATAATGAATGGTTTTGGGGATCTGATGAGCAGTTGGAGCCTGAACAGGGTAATATTTTGTGAAGGGATTCAGGGAAACTGGTTAGCTGGACTTGAGTGTTGGAAGTGGGAAGTACAATGCCTGCACTTTAAAGGAGGAGTTTGGGATATTTTCAGTATGGAGGGACATCTAAACTGTTGTATCTGAGTGCCTCTGCAAAAACAGTGATTGTGTGTGAATGATTGTGAAAGTGTTTCTTTTTGGGTCATTCTGCCTTGATGGGAGACGGCCAACATGTTAAAAAAAATTACTTTAAAAAAATTATGAATGTTACATTATACATTTCATGCAGGAAATGTTAAGAACCATTCTTTACTCTCTCTTGGTAAAACCACTTTCCATTTTTCATACTAGCAGTATGTACTATGTTTGTATAATAGTAATTTTTTCATTGATTTATTTATGCATGTTTTTATCAAGTATTTTATTTTTATACATTTTTTGTCTTAAGCTAAATGGACTCTGTAGTAGGTTGGTAGACAGCAGCCGTCCAGGGAGGTATCACCATCTAGTCACATGAGCAGTAGCTAGAAAGTTGTTAAATATTTTGCACTGACAGGATAGGAATCTTTTCTTTCCATATTTTGAACATTGACAGTGACAGGTAACTCTTACAAAGTTATAATGGACTTACATTAAGTATACAGGAGGGCCCCGCTTCACAGCACTGCTAATACGGACATTTCAAATTACACCCAAAAATTTGTTTGTACGGCTCCTGATTTACTATTATGGTGTCCGCGTGCTACTCTACATCCACCACGAGCACCACATCTCTCTCTCTATTATGTCTAGAAACTTTCCAAAGTTTCAAGTGTTTTAAAGTTATTGTGTACTTCTTTTTTTTATTGTGTACTTCTTTTTTTTTTTTTAACACATCGGCTGTTTCCCACTGAGGCAGGGTGACCCAGAAAGAAAGAAAAACCCCGAAAGAAAGAAAAAACTTTCATCATTCAACACTTTCGCCATCACTCATACATAATCACTGTCTTTGCAGAGACACTCAGATACAACAGTTTAGATGTCCCTCCAAACTGCCAATATCCCAAACCCCTCCTTTAAAGTGCAGGCATTGTACTTCCCATTTCCAGGACTCAAGTCCAGATAACTGGTTTCCTTAAATTCCTTAACAAAATATTACCCTGCTCACACTCCAATAGCTTGTCAGGTCCCAAAATCCATTCGTCTCCATTCACTCCTATCTAACATGCTCACATATGCTTGCTGAAAGTCCAAGCCCTTCGCCCACAAAACCTCCTTTACCCCCTCCCTCCAATCTTTTCAAGGACGACCCCTACCCCACCTTCCTTCCCCAACAGATTTTTAGGCTCTAAAAGTCATTCTAATTTGTTCCATTCTCTCTGTATGACCAAACCACCTCAACAACCCCTCTTCAGCCCTCTGACTAATAAGAACATAAGAAAGAAGGAACACTGCAGCAGGCCTGCTGGCCCATGCGGGGCAGATCCATGTTAACCGCCAGCTTAGACCAATGGCTCACTCAGTCAGGTCACCTCCACTTAAGGAAGGAGCACGGCTTCTGACCCAATAGAACCAGCTAGTCAGGTCCAACTCACACCCACCCACACCCATTGATGCATTTATCTAACATATTTTTAAAACTACACAACGTCTTAGTTTCTATGGACGGTACTCGGGAGTTTGTTCCACTCATCCACAACTCTATTACCAAACCAGTGCTTTCCTATATCCTTCCTGAATCTGAATTTTTCCAGCCTTAAACCATTGCTGTGAGTCCAGTCTAGGCTAGATATTTTTAGCACGCTATTTACATCCAAGTGTTTACAGTGAAACATATAGGTGAACAGTATTTAGATAAGGCTAAAGAGGTTTTTGTGGCATTTATGGATTTGGAAAAGGTGTATGACAGGGTGGATAAGGGGGCAATGTGGCAGATGTTGCAGGTGTATAGTATAGGAGGTAGGTTACTGAAAGCAGTGAAGAGTTTTTATGAGGATAGTGAGGCTCAGGTTAGGTTATGTAGGAAAGAGGGAGATTATTTCCCAGTAAAAGTAGACCTTAGACAAGGATGTGTGATGTCACCGTAGTTGTTCAATTTATTTATAGATGGGGTTGTAAGAGAAGTGAGTGCGATGATACATGAAGAATAAAACAATAATAACATCACACTTACCTTTATTGTGGACTTGTTAATGAGTGCTGAGATGGGAGAAGGGCAAAGGATGAAGGTGTTCTATAGTTTGGAATGGGAATCCCCTTCCATAAAGACTTCAGGTAACAAGTCCTTTTCTGGCTTGTCCTGAGAGTGCCTTTTCCTCCTGAGTAATGTAGGTTCTGTTTGGCATTTTCTTCCTAAACAGGCCTGTTTTGTCACAATTGAACACGTGTTGGGGTTTTAATTTTTCAGCCTCTATGTACCCCTTAAAGTCCTGCACATATTTTTCATCTGCTTTTTTGTCAGAACTGGCAGCCTCACCATGCCTTATACCATGCCATACCACCATCACAACCACTACCACCCTCTACCACCACCACTACCACTCTCTACCACCACTACCACTCTCTACCACCATCGCTACCACCCTCTACCACCACCCTCTACCACCATCGCTACCACCCTCTACCACCACCACTTTCGTATTTTTCCACAAACTTTTTCTTAAATTATATGTGTTTTTTCATATTCTTTACCATAGGGCCGACACTAGAAGCTTTCTTGGGGCCTATTGTGGCTTATTTAGCAGTTACAAGCACCAAAAACAATGGAGTAATACAAAATATATCGCATGTACGCGCAGAAGCATTCTCACTGTCTTTGTAAACAATGGCACACTGGTTGGTACATGGAGTGAGTGGCCAGGCCTGTGCCGACACGTTCGGGACGAAAGCTCCTAACCGAGTTTTTAGGTGTTATCCAAGTAAATTTTTTTACGCCAAATTGAGGCATTATCCAATTTTGGCATTATCCGATTTTGGCATTATCCGATGCCGCCGTTAACTGAGGGTCCACCATAATACAGGAACATAATATATACTCTAGATTGAATAAAATAGGCCATAATATGGTGGCAGAGGCAGTGGCGAAAGCGCTCGCCATTTTCTGTCCAACTTTGACTATAAGTAGTATCTTCCTATGCCCTTATTGTAAGAGAAAATGGAGTATTTGTGAGGCTAACTGCAGAAATATTGTATATAAAAACAGAATGAAAAGAAATATTAAACTGTCTATATAAAATGTATATGTACTTACACACTTGGAGCAGAGATGGTGGGGGAGGCTGAGGGTGCAGCATATGATGTCAGTGGCCCTGTAAACCTCCAACAACATTGTTTTGTTTGATCACTGTACTTAACTGATACAGCTTTAGTATCTACATATTGTAGATGTACTAAGCTGATATTGCCTGGCTAAGTCCATGGAAATCATCCTCTTTTTCTTCTCAGCACTGTCCTTTGCACTTATTTTCTTAGGACCTGTGGGTAGAAAAAAGAAATTTGGCCAAATGACTGTAAAAAATGCAAGCACGAGAGAACTGCTCCCACAATGATGTGAACATGTGTACTGCTTACCGGATGTTTTGGTATCAGCTGTGCCAACTAGTGGCAGCATTCTGAATTATTATTATTTTTTATTATCACACTGGCCGATTCCCACCAAGGCAGGGTGGCCCGAAAAAGAAAAACTTTCACCATCATTCACTCCATCACTGTCTTGCCAGAAGGGTGCTTTACACTACAGTTTTTAAACTGCAACATTAACACCCCTCCTTCAGAGTGCAGGCACTGTACTTCCCATCTCCAGGACTCAAGTCTGGCCTGCCGGTTTCCCTGAATCCCTTCATAAATGTTACTTTGCTCACACTCCAACAGCACGTCAAGTATTAAAAACCATTTGTCTCCATTCACTCCTATCAAACACGCTCACGCATGCCTGCTGGAAGTCCAAGCCCCTCGCACACAAAACCTCCTTTATTATTATTATTATTATTATTATTATTATTATTGTTATTATTAATTTAGGGAACTGGAGCACAGATTCAATTCCCTAAATCAAGAGCCCCTCACCAGCATCAGGAACCTTGATGCTGGTGAGGGGGCTCTTGATCTAGGGAATTGGATCTGTGCTCTAGTTACCTAAATTAATAAAAATAATAATAATGATGATAATTATTATTATTGTTATTTTTATAATGAACACTGCCAACTCAGTGCACTGTTTACCTCACTGTGGGAGCAGTTCTCTCATGCTTTGCTTACATTTTTGACAATCATTTGGCCAAATTTCATTTTCCTAAGCATGGGTCCTAAGAAAGTAAGTGTAAAGGACAATGCTGAGAAGAAAAAGAGGATGATTTCCATGGAATTAAAGCATGAAATCATAGATAAACAAGTGAGGTGTCCAGGTTTTGGGTTGAGGGGGAAGCAGGGGGAGCTGGCTCGTAACTCAGAATAAAAAATTGATTTAGGGATGGCTCGTATCTCAAAAATCTTGTATGTTAGGACACTTGTAAGTCAAGGTTCCACTGTATATGCAATCATAGTAAAACAAATTAACATTATTTGAGGTGTGGTATCCAGGCAGACTACCACACCTCTTGACTTCCTACAATAAATACTACTCACCTCTCACCCTACATTAAGACTACAATTATTTTAGGGAAAGTAATGAGTGTACTGTATATGCATTTTAGTTTTTTATTGTTTTTTATTCCTAGTTCTATTGCCAACTTAATATATGATAGTGTAAACATGTTATCAGGCATTTATATGCATTGAAAAGTGAAAAAAGGGGGATTCCTTTTATGATGATTTTTGCTTTACAGCAGTAGCCTGGACCCGAACCTGCTGTATAAGCAGTGCCCTCCTGTATACTTATTTTTACTTGTGTTTCCTGAAGGTTCTTATTTCTTCAATAACTCCTTTCCAATTTAGGAGGCTTCTTCTGAGACTAATCCATGGGGGTGATCCCTGGAACCATTAACAGGCAATAAATAATCCCTTTACTGTATAATCCTGTTGTTCTTGTTGCTGAACTGATTTGTAACCTACATTTTGCATTTTTTACGTTATGTAGTGCCTTGATGTCTCCAAACCAGTGTATAAAATCCTTTATCAAATTTTTTTTTGTTCTGCAAATGATTCTAGTCTACCATCTAACCAAAAGAGGGTTCATTTTGAGAAAATGGAATCAAAGTAATTAATATCCACACTCACATGCAATTACTGTAATGGCTGTTTCATGTGCTATTTTTTCAGGCATATGCTGGTTTTCGTGTTCTGGACAGGAGTAATGGAGTTGCTGTTGGTGTCGCTACTGGAAACTGGGGGTGTGGAGCTTTCAGAGGAGATCCACGTCTCAAGGTAACTACATGCCTAGTCTACATCAGTTGCCATTTACCCTGTAATTAATAGCCAGTAAGATAAAGAAGAAAGTTAATGTATTTATAAGTTGAGTTACCTTGTATTGTTTATTAGAGAATGTATATATAAAATACTGTACCATAATGTGAACACATTTAGTAATTCTCATTTTTAGAATTTTTTTTTTTCAGTCGCTGATTCAACTGGCTGTATGCGGTTACACTGGACGTGACATTGCTTATTTCACCTTTGGGGATGAAAAACTTCGGAATGACCTTGCTACTATGTATATCTTTTTGAAGGAAAACAATGTTACAGTAGGTGTGTGTACTTTTTTAGCTTTAGTTGAAGTTATTGCTACTTATGTTCATATCTTTCCAAATGGTTCACAAATATATCCATTTGTCCTATATTTTTTGTGTAAAACCATAACAGAAATACAAACAGATTGAAAACTTTTTGAGTTCAATAATGTTGAAACCAGTTAGCCAGACTTGAGTCCCAGAGGTGGGAAGTACAATGCCTGCACTTTAGAGGAGGGGTTTGGGATATCGACTAGTCGGAGTGGCATCTAAACTGTTGTATCTTGGTGCCTCAGCAAAGACTAATTATGTGTGAATGATGGTGAAACTTTTTTTTTGGGGGGGGAGGGGAGGGAGGGGGGTATCACCCTGCCTCGGTGGAAGACAGCCGATGTGCCGAAAAAAAAAATGTAACAGAATGGTGATAATGTAATACTGTATCATATTGTGCTGTTTTTTTTTTTTTTCTGTGGTCAGGTTCCATGAACCACTTATTGTGCTTTACAGACATGCCTGATGAACATTCTTAAAATTCTAGGTATATTACTAGTGACAATTAGTATTTATGCTGTGTAGTATTATTTAAATGACTTCTCACATTTTGAAGAAGGTGTTCTGCCTTTTTCTTCTCTTGGTTTTGATGCTTTTTACCAGATTATAATTACAGTGGACCCCTGCTTAACGATCACCTCCCAGTGCGACCAATTATGCAAGTGTATTTATGTAAGCGCTTTTGTACGTGTATGTTTGGGGGTCTGAAATGGACTAATCTACTTCACAATATTCCTTATGGGAACAAATTCGGTCAGTACTGGCACCTGAACATACTTCTGGAATGAAAAAATATCATTAACCGGGGGTCCACTGTATAAGCAAAATTAGTTATTCATGTTGGACTTTTTTTTTTTTTTTGCTCATTATTTGGTTCATTTCTTTCTCTGTCCAGGAGAATTAGTTCAGGTGCTGCTCCACCATGGGTCACGGGAGTGGTCTGATGGCTCTGATTTTTTCCAGTACATCTATCATAACCTTAGGGCTTATGAGTCAGAAACAGACGATGAAACGGAGGAATCTGCTGGCAAGTATTTGAAGAACGTCAGGTTGATTTAAGATAAATTATTTTATTATTTAATTTGAATTCCTTATGGATTTATAAAATGAAAAGTAGTTATGTTAAGTTTTAATTATATAGTTTCTGGATAGTTATATTAATAATCATCTTTCATTACAAGTCAGTTCAGAATAGCTAAAAGAGAATGCATGTTACATTCTTATTAACTTCTTTTTCATTCTTAGCTTATTCAGCAAAAATCACATAAATGAGCTTTAGTATTTCAAAATATAGTATCTTAAAAAGTGACAACAATTTCCTTGCTTTCTCATTTCCAATACAGTCATGTAGTTGATTAACAAGAGAACCCTCCTAGCCTATCCCACCAGCAATAATTATTATAATCAAAAAGAAGCGCTAAGCCACAAGGGCTATACAGCACCAGCAATAATAATAATCAAATTAAGCACTAAACCTGAGAGTATCCTACCAGTAAAAAATTACACTTTCATTGTTTGAATTTGGTTAATATTTTTAAAAAATTAAGACAACTGGATCCAGTTGGTGTATTGTGGACAATAGTGAAGATAAGACATTGTATGTAGAAGAGCTTTATTGGGACCACGTTTTGATCTGTTAAGATTTTCGTTGTCATTCAGTTTTTATCAAGTCATATGTTTTATTTAATCATAGGAAAGCGCAAAACCCACTGAAGTTGTATAGTGCCTGAGGAATGGAAGGCATTCAGGTTTGATTTGAGGAAGGAGAGGGCAAGTCTAATTCCTTGAATCAAGAGCTTCTTGCTGGCATCAAGGCACCTCCCTTGACGGGATCAAGTCACAGAGGGCATAAACTGCATGTATGCATTAGTGCATTTTGTATCCTCTGTATAACTTCATATGTGGTCCCAATAAAAGCTTTTTGTATCAAAACAATTACAACTTTTCTTATTAACAAATTTTTTTTTTTTTAAATTTTGCACCTGTTGACTTAGATGTGATTATAATTAAGACCAAGTGCCAAACCCACAAGGGTCATACAGGACTAGGTCTTAAAATAGCTATTATCTTTTCTTAGAATATTTTTATTTGGAAAGGCAATAAGCATAATATTGATTATATTAGAATTTTTACCAAAGAAGTAAAAGGGTTATCCTGACTTTCATTGATAGTTCAATGTGGTAAAGAACAGGCACAGTACCATGGCTATAACAATGCACAAATAGTCCACATAAAAGACAAACCCATGCTGATGTTTTGGTCTGGCTCGAACCATTAACAAGTAACACAGAAGTGCAGAGGGAAGGGAGGCATTATATATGGGGGGTGAGAGTCAGAAGTAGTGGAACAAGAGGAGGAAGTAGTATAGTAGTGCAACAGTGGCAGGGAGTGGGAATGGTAATAAGGTACAAGTATTGTTAATGAAACTAAGGTCAGAGTGGAGTGTTTCAAATCAATAGTAGTAATAGTGGAGGTAGTCTAGTGATACTACCTCCACTATTACTACTGTTGCTTGGTTAACACTCCTCTCTCTGACCCTTGTTTCACCAATACTACTCCCTTCTTATTACCCCCTTTGCTGCTGTTACACTGCTAATACTGTACTCATTACTGCTATTATAGTTCCTCTTGTGCCACTACTCCCAGCCCAGCATCCCCCCTTCCCTCTCGTATTTATATATGCCCCCCTTTCCTTATTTCTTCTGTGTAACTAGTTAACAGGCCAAGCCAGACCAAAATGTCATCATAAGTTTGTCTCCAGTGTGCAGGTTATTTGTGGCAATGCATTAGAACACACACTGCCAGTTTGTAGGATGGAAACCACATCAAAAAGGCAATCTGGGATCCTGTTAGAAATTGATAAAATGCTAAATGGATAAATATTACTCTATTAACTTGAGTTCCTTCATTGGATTTTCACTTGAAAAAAATTGATGACCTGCTTTTATCATTTATGTCTGCACTTCTGTTTCAAATAATACTGTTCTTACTTTTTTTGTTTTCTCATTTTCTATATTTTATTTTGCCATGTGTGTGCCTCCATAGACAAAGCTCATTCTTTTCATACATCCTTATATCTCAGTGACTGTAAGTGTTGACATCTTCACATATGCAAGTCAGATCATTATACTGATGGAATTTTTGGCCAGTTGTTTCAAATTTTCTTTTAGAAGCAGATATATAGTATGCAAGTTTAAGAATTCAGACTACTGATGATGAATTTTTCTTTTCTTTTAGGATGTAACATTTAATACTTTTTTTTTTTTTTACTCTATTTGTAGATCAAGATGTAGATAAAAAGAGAGAGGAACGAACTGTTGATAGTTCACATACCACCACCAAGACACCAAAGAACATTGCAGACTACTTCAAAAAGACTGTCAAAACAAGCCTACCATCTGCCTCACCATCTCTTAGTAGTTCACTTTGTCATGCCTCTACTAGTCAACAATCAGCATATAATGTAAATGCAATTGAAAAATCAAGAAAAGAGAGTCTTTCTGAGGATAAGATTTTGCAAGTCTTAACAGAGTGTGATCGTCTGGTAGGAGGCCAGTTGGTGAAAAGCCATGAAACTTCAAATTCAAAATCAGCTGCTAAAACACGCAAACTCATGGATCAGGACCGAGATGCTGGTAGTACAGAGAACTCTAGAAATTGTAAGAGAGATGTAAATGGGAGAGAGAGAGAGAAAAATGAAGAGAAAAAGAATACAGTGTCTACAAATTCTGGTGAACCAAGTAGACTATTGTCATTTTTGGATGATATAGACAAAAGTTTGGCATCATAGGTACAAATATATCTCCAATGCTGTATATTTTGTATATGATATGTGTAAATGAAATTAAATTATATACTTTTAACAACAGTTAGAGAATGGTATTTTTTAAATTTTTGGGGGGATGGTCAAATAATAGTATTGTAATTTAGTACAGCATGACCCCCGTATCCACGGGGGATGCATTCCAAGGACCTGCCATGGATACTGAAACCGTGGATAGTAGCGAACCCTATATATAAAGTTTGATATATTGTGCACAATAAGTAGAGAATTGTTACTTCACTGATGGGAAGCACATTACGGTTTCTCTTAGACTTTGAAGAACTTCCACCATCACTACTTTTGCACTTTGAAGCCATTATTAAGCAGAATTATTTTTGGGCCATAGTAAACATTGGATAACTGAATCTGCATATACTGGACCCATGGATACGAGGATCCTGCTATATATTATTTGCATTTTTTTACTCTTATTTTTTTATATTTCAATAATTTAGAGAAAATAAAGTTTGTTTTTGCTAAAAAGTAAAGGGTTTGTAGTTACAGAAATGTACGAGGAAATGATATTAATATCTTCACTTCATGCTGACTTATCACCCAGTGATTACTTTTCCGATTTGATATGCTGCAGCTTTAAAAAGAACTTTAAAACAGTTATCTGTAATACTGGCACCCTTGGGACCAAGACCATCCCAGTGTGTACAGATGCTACCCTACTTATGAACATTTGGACATACGAACAGCCTGCCATGTTAAAGTTTCATTTGGGACCACAATATCAAGAGATTCTCAAAGGTTTCAACTAGTGTTAACAATTCTATCTTGTGCTACCTTCTTTTATACGACAAGAAGAGAAAAAACGGTGCAAACTTTCTTAGACAAATTCTTCAGACCAGTGCCTTCTAACTCAATAGCCTCTTCAGGTGTTGAAGAAACCCAGGCTTATGAAACCCTGAGTTACGAAGCATTTGATGATGATGAAGTGTATGAGGTTGACGACCCTCTCCTTCAGTAGCCCCACACAACGTCTGATCTTTGTCTCATCCATCACCAAGTTTATTGTACCAATTAAAAAGGTAATTAGTTTTTTATAACAGTATTGATTATAAAATATGCATTAGTACATGTATTGAGAACTGTACATTACTGATACTGTACAGTATTTTCAACAAACAACAGTGCAGAGAGAGAACAATAATAATAATGATAATATTAAAAACAAATCATAATAGAAAAATGGCAAAATAACGACTTACGAACAATTCAAGATCACGAACAGCCTTCTGGAATGTAACTTGTTTGTAAGTTGGGGGGGCGTCTGTATAATGCAATGTAGATGTACTGGTATCTCGGGTACCATCCTGCTTTAATAATTTTGGTACCATGTTCCAAGTATTCAATTTCTGTTAAATTTAATGCAGCATGTATTTATGTAGTAAATATAAAAGATGTACTTAAAATATTAAGCAGTAAATAAAATTAGGCAGTCCCAGAATATTGAATTTAAAACACAAAACAAAAAACAGGTGGACCCCTAGTTATTAAATTGTACATGGTGGCGAGTGTTCTGAAGAGACATGTTGGACAAATAGTGGTTTCTGACAGTAATCTATCACGGCCATTACTGGTGTCTTAAAAAAAAAAAAAAAAAAAAAATTTAATCTGCTGTCACTGCCGTAAAGCACGGTATGACCCATACGACTTTCAAGTGCCTATTCTTTTTGGTTTAATAGGTATTACACTGGTTATAGTGAAGGACATTTTGTGAAAAGTATAAGATTAATCTAACTTCCATTAATACATTGTTTACACTTTTAGTTACAGGTTGTGCTGCTAAATACTGTAACTTTTATATCTCCAGATAGCTTTTGCTAAGCACTTGACATGTTGTTATAGTGATGTAGTAGTTATCGCACATCACAAGTTGGTACAAACCTGAAGAAAGGATGAATTACTGGGCAAGCCATGTGTCTACATTGAAGATTTATGGACGTACAACTCATAAATCAACTATGAATAACAATCATTATAAGCCTTAAGAAATTTATACCGCAGTGGCAAACTTTAATATTGCCCTTAGATTTTTGGAATGGTTGATACAGTTCAGTGTGTTTATGAAAGAAGGGAAGGTATCCAAGATTGGCAGAGAGCATGTGTAGTCTTGGCTGCAGATACAATCTGGTGGCAAATAGAACAGTGTATCAATTGTAATCACTACCCTCTCAGCTGATGTTCCACCCTCAACATCCCCCTATGACTTAAGTTTAGCTCATTCCATAATTTATATATATATATATATATATATATATATATATATATATATATATATATATTATTATATATATATATATATAATATATATATATATACAGTGGACCCCCGTTTAACAATATTTTTTCATTCCAGAAGTATGTTCAGGTGCCAGTACTGACCGAATTTGTTCCCATAAGGAATATTGTGAAGTAGATTAGTCCATTTCAGACCCCCAAACATACACGTACAAACGCACTTACATAAATACACTTACATAATTGGTCGCATTGGGAGGTGATCGTTAAGCGGGGGTCCACTGTATATATATATATGTCATGCCGAATATGTAAAACTGGTCAATTAGCAAGAACTCATTTAAAATTAAGTCCTTTCTAAAATTTTCTCTTATACGTTTAAAGATGTATTTTTTCATTAATATTAATGTAAAAAAATTTAATTTTGCACCAAAAGAATCTTAGAAAACTTACCTAACCTTATTATAACAAGAGCAATTTATTTTAGCCTAACCCAACTAAATATATTTTAGATTTGTTTACAATAATTTAATACTAAACAAACCCAGTGAAATATATTTTTTTCATTAGGTTCGGAATGATTTTGGCGAAATTATTGCATACACAAATTTTCACTTGGCTTATATGGCAAGATGAACATTGCTATTTAAGCCAAGATCGCAAGTTCTGCCTATTCGGCACGACATATATATATATATATATATATATATATATATATATATATATATATATATATATATATATATATATATATATATATATAAACTAAGGGAGGAGGAAGTTCGGGTGAGATATAAGCGACTATTGGCAGAAAGGTGGGCTAGTGCAAAGATGAGTAGTGGGGGGAGGGGGGGTTAAGAGGGTTGGATGAGTTTTAAAAATGCAGTATATGGAGAGTAAAAGAAAGGTGAAGAGAGTGGTGAGAGAGTGCAAAATGAGAGCAGATGATAGAGTGGGAGAGGCACTGTCAAGAAATTTTAATAAAAATAAGAAAAAATTTTGGAGTTAAACAAGTTAAGAAAGCCTAGGGAACGTATGGATTTGTCAGTTAAAAACAGAGTAGGGGAGTTAGTAGATAGGGAGAGGGAGGTATTAGGTAGATGGCAAGAATATTTTGAGGAACTTTTAAATGTTGAGGAAGAAAGGGAGGTGGTAATTTCATGCACCGGCCAGGGAGGTATACCATCTTTTAGGAGTGAAGAAGAGCAGAATGTAAGTGTGGGGGAGGTACGTGAGGCATTACGTAGAATGAAAGGGGGTAAAGCAGCTGGAACTGATGGGATCATGACAGAAATGTTAAAAGCAGGGGGGGATATAGTGTTGGAGTGATTGGTACTTTTGTTTAATAAATGTATGAAAGAGGGGAAGGTACCTAGGGATTGGCAGAGAGCATGTATAGTCCCTTTATATAAAGGGAAGGGGGACAAAAGAGACTGTAAAAATTTTTGAGGAATAAGTTTATTGAGTATACCAGGAAAAGCGTACGGTAGGGTTATTATTGAAAGAATTAGAGGTAAGACAGAATGTAGGATTGCGGATGAGCAAGGAGGTTTCAGTGGGTAGGGGATGTGTAGATCAAGTGTTTACACTGAAGTATATATGTGAACAATATTTAGATAAAGGCAGGGAAGTTTTTATTGCATTTATGGATTTAGAAAAGGCATATGATAGAGTGGATAGGGGAGCAATGTGGCAGATGTTGCAAGTATATGGAATAGGTGGTAAATTACTAAATGCTGTAGAGAGTTTTTATGAGGATAGTGAGGTTCAGGTTAGGGTGTGTAGAAGAGAGGGAGACTGCTTCCCGGGGATGTGTAATGTCACCATGGTTGTTTAATATATTTATAGATGGGGTTGTAAAAGAAGTAAATGCTAGGGTGTTCGGGAGAGGGGTGGGATTATATTATGGGGAATCAAAAACAAAATGGGAATTGACACAGTTACTTTTTGCTGATGATAGTGTGCTTAGGGGAGATTCTAAAGAAAAATTGCAAAGGTTAGTGGATGAGTTTGGGAGTGTGTGTAAAGGTAGAAAGTTGAAAGTGAACATAGAAAAGAGTAAGGTGATGAGGGTATCAAATGATTTAGATAAAGAAAAATTGGATATCAAACTGGGGAGGAGGAGTATGGAAGAAGTGAATGTTTTCAGATACTTGGGAGTTGATGTGTCGGCAGATGGATTTATGAAGGATGAGGTTAATCATAGAATTGATGAAGGAAAACAGGTGAGTGGTGTGTTGAGGTGTATGTGGAGTCAAAAAACGTTATCTATGGAGGCAAAGAAGGGAATGTATGAAAGTATAGTAGTACCAACACTTATATGGGTGAAGCTTGGGTTGTGAATGCAGCAGCGAGGAGGCTGTTGGAGGCAGTGGAGATGTCCTGTCTAAGGGCAATGTGTGGTGCAAATATTATGCAGAAAATTCGGAGTGTGGAAATTAGGAGAAGGTGTGGAGTTAATAAAAGTATTAGTCAGAGGGCTGGTTGAGGTGGTTTGGTCATTTAGAGAGAATGGATCAAAGTAGAATGACATGGAGAGCATTTAAATCTGTAGAAGGAAGGCGGGGTAGGGGTTGTCCTCGAAAAGGTTGGAAGGAAGAGGTAAGGGAGGTTTTGTGGGCGAGGGGCTTGGACTTCCAGCAGGCGTGCATGAGCGTGTTCGATAGGAGTGAATGGAGACGAATGGTATTTGGGACCTGACGATCTGTTGGAGTGTGAGCAGGGTAATATTTAGTGAAGGGATTCAGGGAAACCGGTTATTTTTATATAGCCGGACTTGAGTCCTGGAAATGGGAAGTACAATGCCTGCACTCTAAAGGAGGAGTTTTGGGATATTAGCAGTTTGGAGGGATATGTTGTGTATCTTTATACGTATATGCTTCTAAACTGTTGTGTTTTGAGCACCTCTGCAAAAACAGTGATTATGTGTGAGTGAGGTGAAAGTGTTGAATGATGATGAAAGTATTTTCTTTTTGGGGATTTTTTCCTTTTTGGGTCACCCTGCCTCGGTGGGAGACGGCCGACTTGTTGGGGGGAAAAAAAAAAATATACAGTGGACCCCCGGCTTACGATATTATTCCATTCCAGAAGTATGTTCAGGTGCCATTACTGAATGAATTTGGTCCCATAAGGAATATTGTGAATTAGATTAGTCCATTTCAGACCCCCAAACATACACGTACAAACGCACTTACATAAATACACTTACATAATTGGTCGCAGTGGGAGCTGATCGTAAAGCGGGGGTCCACCATATATATATATATATATATATATATATATATACATGTACGTAATTGAAAATGAGGGGAATGAAAGCTGCAGGAGTGGTCACAAATCTGTGGAAAAATTTTTTGTTACTGGATGTAAAATGGGAAATGGAATATGTACATCAGTTTAGTTTTGCTACACTTCTTTGGGTGTGAATGTTGAGATTGGAGTAATTGAAGTTGATTTTTGTCATAAACAGTCACCAAACTCAGATCCTTGTCATAAGATGACCTGTTCATTGATGCTGCCATTATGGCACTATATGAGGACATGTGAAAGTGGATTATTGTAATAAAAAAAGAAGCACTAATCCTATAAGGGTCATACAGCACAGTGTGAAGGTGAAGATGGGTTAGCCATTTGCTCTGTGGTGGACCATGGAAGCAACAGCTGCTAGTTTACCTGTGGTGGACTGAAGCTACTAGGAGGAGGCTGTAAACACGAAATGCCTTGACTGTGATCATCGTTTAGTGTGTGAGAGGAATGAAAACATTAGTAGTTTTTGTGGTATGGAAAGCTCCATGTAATTTACCGAGCTTGTATATTTTTTATGTTGATTGCTTTTAGATGTTTGGTCATGCAGGAATGGAACAAAATAGGATGGTTAAGAGTGGATGAAAGGAGTTTTAAAGGTTAAATCCAAGGAAGGGCTGGAGGAGGGTGTAAAAAAAGTATTTAGAAGTAGGGGCTAGAACATCTTGTGTTCATATGCAAAGCTATTAGTTCTATGGGATTAGGTATGTTGTGAATGCTGATAATACAGGGATTCAGGAAAACAGGTTAACAAGATTTAAGTTTTGGAGTCTAATTGCAAAGCTTATACTCTGCAAGTCAGATGGGGATGTTGCTGTTGTGGAGCATGATTCTTTTATGGAGGTGCCTAGATACTGGTGAAGTGCTCTTGACCCAAGGATAGGGAACTAACTCCCCTTGGATTGGAACTGATTGCCTTTCATTCCCCAGGTAATGTGTGACCCTTATGGGTCTAGCACTACCCATTTGAAGGTATGAACATATGTAATTTAATGTAGATCATGATTTTATGCCTTTCTAGAAAAACAACTAGGAAGCTATGGTGAGAAATTGGGATACATGCAAAATTGATGCCACTTGTTCATCTTTATCACAAATATCTGTTCAGCTTAATCTGTTTACACCTGTTATAGATTATTAACATTATAGGTTACACTTTGTGCTTTCTGTCAAAAAGTGATAATCTGAAAGATGTTCATGCAAAAATGTATTTATACTTAAGAAGCTATATTATGCTTATAGGTAGATTGTATTTCGGCTCAAACCAGCATTTAGGGTAAATTTATCAAAATACATGTATAGCTTCATTTGGAAGGGGTTGATGATTGAATGGATAGGAGCTAAGCAATATGACTTAAATTTTTATAGCCAATTTGCAAACATATAACTTTATTGACAGTTGAAATTAGGTTAGATCATATGATGTTAGATACTTTTTAGTGGCTCTCTTCCTTGATATAAATTTTAAATAGATAACAGCACTGTATGACCCTGGTGGGATTGGCACTTGGTTTTGATTATAATAATTAGATGGATTTAATTATATATAATAGGGCTTTAAGATTATAGGTAGTAGGTTGGTAGACAGCAACCACCCAGGGAGGTACTACCGTCCTGCCAAGTGAGTGTAAAACGAAAGCCTGTAATTGTTTTACATGATGGTAGGATTGCTGGTGTCCTTTTTTCTGTCTCATGAACATGCAAGATTTCAGGTATGTCTTGCTACTTCTACTTACACTTAGGTCACACTACACATACATGTACAAGCACATATATACACACCCCTCTGGGTTTTCTTCCATTTTCTTTCTAGTTCTTATTCTTGTTTATTTCCTCTTATCTCCATGGGGAAGTGGAACAGAATTCTTCCTCCGTAAGCCATGCGTGTTGTAAGAGGCGACTAAAATGCCGGGAGCAAGGGGCTAGTAACCTCTTCTCCTGTATATATTACTAAATGTAAAAGGAGAAACTTTCGTTTTTCCTTTTGGGCCACCCCGCCTCGGTGGGATACGGCCGGTGTGTTGAAAGAAAGAAAGGGCTTTAAGATATCTATAGTGTTAAAGTTGCCTTCTAGGATTGAGGGCACCTTGATGCTGGTAAAGGGCTCTGTCTGAGGCATTGGGACCTACACTACCTTTCCTCAGATCAAACCTGACGACTCCCACACTTCACTTTCCTCAGGCACTGTGCGAGCCTTACGAGTAGGGATGGGGCAGTACCAAAATTTTTGCCAATACCATTAAAACTAACCCACACCCGCTGATATAAAAATGAGCTGATAACCGATATTGGTACCTATACTTAATTTTTGGCCGATACCGATACCCTCAAAATTAGCTAATACACCCCAGCTCAAGAGTCCAGTAAATCCATTTTAATAAAATTGTTTCAAGGAAATTTTATTAAATTTATATATATATATATTTTTTTTTTTGTTATTCCCCCCTTAAAGGAAAAAAAGACAATTTATTTGCTTTAATTATAGCACTTTGTGGAAGAATGTATGATGGTAGAATAAAATATTTTCTGAAATCTTTTATCTTATCCTTCATTGACAATTTTTTGTTTCCTTGATAAGAAAACCCTATTCTAAGCCTCTGACTTGCAAAAAGGTGTGTGTGTGTGTGTGTGTGTGTGTGTGTGCTCACCTAATTCTAGTTGCAAGGGTCAAGTTATAGCTCCTGGCCCCACCTCTTTACTAGTCATTAATAGGCCCACTCTCTCCCTGCTCCATGAGCTTTATTAACCCTCTTCCTACAGCTTTGGCATCTGCCTCCACTGCCTCACTTTCCATGTGTCTGTGTGTGTACTTGCCTATTTGTGGTTGCAGGGGTCTAATCATAGCTCCTGGCCCTGCCTCTTCACTGACTACTACTGGGTCCTCTCTCTCTCCCTGTTCCATGAGCTTTATCAAACCTCGTCTTAAAATTATGTATGGTTCCCGCCTCCAATACGTCACTTTCTAGGCTGTTCCACTGCCTGACAACTCTGACTGAAGAAATACTTCCTAACATCCCTTTGACTCATCTGAGTCTTTAACTTCCAATTGTGACCCCTTGTTTCTGTGTCCCATCTCTGGAACATCCTGTCTTTGTCCACCTTGTCTATTCCATGCAGTATTTTATACGTCATTATCATGTCTTCCCTGACCCTCCTGTCCTCCAGTGTCGTCAGGCCAATTTCCCTTGACCTTTCTTCGTAGGGCAATCCCCTTAGCTCTGGGACTAGTCTTGTTGCAAACCTTTGCACTTTCTCTAATTTCTTGACATGCTTGACCAGGTGTGGATTCCAAACTGGTGCTGCATACTCCAGTATGGGCCTGACGTATATGGTGTACAGAGTCTTGAACGATACCTTACTGAGGTATCGGAACGCTATCCTTAGGTTTAGCAGATGCTCGTATGCTGCAGCAGTTATCTGAGTGATGTGCACCTCAGGAGATGTGCTCAGTATTATACTCCCCCCCAAGATCATTTTCCTCGAGTGAAGTTTGCAGTCTTTGGCCACCTAGACTATACTGTGTCTGCGGACTTCTTTGCCCTTTCCCGATCTTCATGACTTGGCATTTTGCAGGGTTAAATTCAAGGAGCCAGATGCTGGACCAGGCTTGTAGCCTGTCCGGGTCTCTCTGTAGTCCTGCCTGATCCTCGACCGATTTGATTCTCCTCATTAACTTCACATCATCTGCAAACAAGGACACTTCTGAGTCTATCCCTTCCGTTAAGTCATTCACATATACCAAAAACAGCACAGGTTCTAAGACTGACCCCTGTGGAACCCTGCTTGTCACAGGCGCCCACTCTGACACCTCGTCACGTACCATAACTGCTGTATAGCCCTTGTGGCTTAGCGCTTCTTTTTGATTATAATAATAATAATAGTCCTCGTTGCCTCCCTGTCAGGTATTCTCTGATCCATTGCACTGCCTTTCCTGTTATCTGTGCCTGATCCTCTATCTTTTGCATAAACTTCTTGTGAGGAACTGTGTTGAGGGCCTTCTTGCAGTCCAAGAAAATGCAGTCTATCCATCCTTCTCTCTCGTCTTCTGTCACCTCATCATAAAACTCCAGTAGGTTTGTGATACAGGATTTTCCTTCCCTGAAACCATGCTGGTTGTCAATTATACACTTGTTTCTTTCCAGGTGCTCCACCACTCTCTTCCTGATGATCTCCATGACTTTGCATACTATACACGTTAGTGACACAGGTCTGTAGTTGAATGCCTCACGTCCGTCTCTTTTTTTAAAAATTGGGACTACATTTGCCATCTTCCATACCTCAGGTAGTTGCCCAGTTTCAGTGGATGTGAAGATTTTAGTGGCACACACAGCATCTCTGGTCCCACCGCCTTTGAAGTATCAAGTTCACATAACTTCATCTCCTCCTCGGTTATGTGTACCTCATCCAGCACTTGTTGGTGTGCCTCCCTGCTCTGATTTCCTGGAGTCCTACCCGTTTCCACTAAATATTTTAAATCTCGTGTTGAGCTCCTCACATACCTCTTGGTCATTTCTTGTGAACTCCCCATCATCCTTCCTCAGTCTGATTACCTGGTCCTTGACTGTTGTTTTCCTCCTGATGTGGCCATACAGTAGCTTTGGGTCAGACTTGACTTTCGATGCTATGTTATTTTCGTATTGTCGCTGAGCCTCCCTTCTTATCTGTGCATGTTCGTTTCTGGCTCTTTGGCTGATCCCTTTATTTTCCTGGGTCCTTTGTCTTCTGTACTTTTTCCATTCTCTAGTACACCTAGTTTTTACCTCCCTACACCTTTGGGTGAACCAAGAACTCATTCTGGTCTTTCCATTATTTGTTTCCCTTGGGAACAAACCTCTCCTCTGCCCTCTTGCATTTTGTCGTCATATAGTCAATCATTTCTTTTACTGGTTTTTCTGCCAGTTCTCTCTCCCACTTAACATCTTGCAGGAAGTTCCTCATGCCTGTATAGTCCCTCCTGTCTGTAGTTTGGTTTTTTCCATCCTATTCCTGCTACTCAATACTTGTAGCTCAACTATGTAGTCAAAGCACAGAACCACATGATCACTAGCTCCTAGGGGCCTTTCATACACGATATCCTCGATGTCCGAACTACTCAAGGTGAACACAAAGTCCAGTCTTGCTGGATCATCCTCACCTCTCTCTCTGGTAGTATCTCTGACATGTTGATGCACAAGGTTTTCCAGTACCACATCTATCATCTTGACTCTCCATGTTTTGGGACCCCGTGGGGCTCCAGGTTTTCCCAGTCAATCTCCTTGTGATTGAAATCACCCATAACGAGTAACTTTGCTCCTCCTATGTGAGCTGTTCTGGCCACGTCAGCTAGTGTGTTGACCATTGCTCTGTTGCTCTCGTCGTATTATCTTGGCCTTCTGCAGTTCTGTGGTGGGATGTACATTACTGCAATTACCACCTTATGGCCCTCAGTCTGGATTGTTCCTACTAAGTAGTCCCTTTTACCCATACCATCCATTCCTTCCATTTTCTCAAATCCCCACCAGCTTTTAATGAGCAGTGCAACTCCTCCTCCCTCTATCTTTCCTGAGGATTTGACATCTGGGTGGAAAGATTGCATATGTTATCATCCTGATAAGTCTTGTTTCTGTTTACCTGGAGTTTACCTGGAGAGAGTTTCGGGGGTCAACGCCCCCGCGGCCCGGTCTGTGACCAGGCCTCTGTGAGTGCTCTTATGTCTGGGGATGTCTCCTTGATTCCTTCATGCCACTCCATGCACTTATTTGTTATTCTGTCTGCATTTGTATACCACACCTTCAATTTTTCTAAAACTGGTCTGGGGGGGTAAGTTGGGGTTGGGGAAGTGGGAGACCTGATAAGGAACTATGGGTGGTTGTGGGGTGGAGTTTGTAAAGAGGTGGGTGGGGGCATTGGGTATGGCATGTGTGTTTTGGGTTAGAATGTTTGATTCCCCACGAAAGATGAGCGAGGGTTTTAAGAAGGTTCAGCCGGCTGTGACAAGTTACCTTCAGAGAGGTAATGTGAAGTTTCCAGGATAACCTATGGTCAAACAGAAGGCCTAGAAACCTGACCATATCATGTTCTGGGATATGTGAGCCATAGAGGTACAATGGATGATCGGAGATGACAGAACATCTAGTGAAAGTAATTTGGTGAGTTTTAGTACTGGAAAACTTAAACCTATGCATGGTGGCCCAACTGGAAACACAGTTGACTGCACGCTGGAGAGAAACTACAATGAGGTGACAGTCAGCGCCTGCACAAGCTATAGCGAAGTCATCAACAGAGTGATGACCAAATATTGGATGGAAGAGAGGCCATATCATTTATAGCAAGGAGAAAAAGGGTTGTGCTCAGAACACATCCATGGGGAACAGCTTCAGCTTGGACAAAGTCCATGGAGAGCATATTATTAACCCAAACACAGAAATGTCTGTCGGTTAAGAAGTTCTTAAGGAAGGATGGTAGATTGCTTCGGAGGCCTAAGGAATGGGCTTGGGCCAAAATATTATACCTCACAGTTGTGTCATATGCCTTCTCAAGGTCAAAAAATATGGCAACAACTGAGTGGTTATTTGCAAAGGCATTATGAACATAGTTATCCAAGTGTAGTAAGGGGTCAATGGTAGAACGGCCCTTACGACAGCCATATTGACTAGTGGAGAGACTGTTGTGTATCTCTAGATACCACATTAAATGTCGATTTACCAGACGTTCCATCACCTTGCAAACTGCACTGGTAAGAGCAATGGGACGATAGTGGGAGGCATCATGTTCCATAGTACCCAGTTTGCGGAAAGGGAGAACAATGGCAGATTTCCACAGCTGGGGAAGAACTCGTTGTGACTAAATAAGATTAAAGAGTCATAAGAGGACTGCAAGGGCTGACTGATGTAAATGTTGTAACATCCGAATATGAATGCCGTCAGGCCCAGCTGCCGATGATCAGCAAGCTGAGAGTGTTGCCTTCAGTTCCAGAAGTGTAAAAGGCACATAAGATTCTTCTTTGAGAGAAGAAAAGTCTAAGGGCACTAACTCTCTGGCAGACTTTGAGGAAAGAAATGAGGGGCATAGATGGAGCCCCTGAGAAACACGGACCAGATGATTACCAGTTTCAATGGCAATGTCAACCCCTCAAGGAAGGTTCCTTGATGTTGGTGAGGGGCTCTTGATTTAGGGAATTGGATCTGTGCTCCAGTTCCCCGAATTAAGCCTGAATGCCTTCCACATCCCCCCCCCGCCGCTGTATAATCCTCCGGGTTTAGCGCTTCCCCCTTGATTATAATAATAATAATAATGGCAATGTCAAGAAAGTTTGCTATATCAACACCGGCAACCCGTATTTATTATTATAATCAAAAAGAAGCGCTAAGCCAAAAGGGCTATACAGCGCCGGCAACCCATAGAACAGGAGCCGGGTAGGGAGAGTATTTACCACTCAGTTTCTGTACTTTTTTCCAGACTGCACTCAGATGGTGGAAACAATCCTGCCAACCTGTGCATTTGGAGTTACAGATGACACAGCGAACGACCACTCACTTCTGCTTAAAATCAAGAAGTCTCTCTGTGGTTCTATCGTACCAGTACCTGCCCCATGCAGCACTTTTCAAACGTACTGCCCGAGCACAGGCAGGAAACCACCAAGGCATGTACTTCTGAGAATGCCTGCCTGAGGTTTGGGGTATAGAATGAGAAGTTGCTGTTAAAACTGAGGGCGAGAAGAGGTGTAAAAGCTCCTCAACAGAGGACGAAGAAGAAACCTCACTAAAAGCAGTTGTGAATAAAGGTCCCAATTTGCTCTATCAAATTGCCAGCGTGGGGTATGAAGAGGTGGTGAATATGAAGAAGTAAGAATGATTGGAAAATGATCGCTGTCATGTAAGTGAGGGAGAACAGACCAGGTAAAGTCTAGTGCAGGGGAGGAAGAGCAGACCGAGAGATCGATGCAACAGAGAATTTGAGTACGAGGATCAAAATGGGTGGGAGTGCCCGTATTTAAAACATGGAGGGGGTGAGAAGCGAGAAAAGCCTCTAACTGAATGCCATGGGAGTCACAGTGAGACCCCTTCCCCTAGAAGAAATGGTGGGCATTAAAATCGCTAAGTAACAAAAGTGGTGGCAGTAAGGACAAAAGGCAACATCTAGAATAGATAATGCCTGAGAAGGAGAGAGATACAAAGAACAGATTGTATACCACTTATTCAAGTTGATACGGGCTGCAGTGTGATGCAGTGAAGTATGAGCAAATAGCTGACAATATGGAATATCAGTGCATATAAGAAGGGCACTTTCATTTAAGGTTCCATCAGAAAAAGGATCCAAAGAATACAATAAATCATAGCCTGAAATAGGGTGGATAACAGCAGAGTGTAATTTTGGTTCCTGTAAGCAAACACTAACAGGGGAAAACCGGGAGAGCAACATCTGAAGCTCACCCCGATTACCTCTGAGGCCACGTATATTCCACTGTAAATAGGCCATGATTGGTAACGAGAAAGATAAAAGAAATCTGCAGGTAAAAGTATCTACAGACTAGAGGGGTTAGAAAAGTCCACATGTGGCAGCAGCGGAAAATGTTCAAGCAGCAAAGGAATGGGACGCTGCGAAGATAGGAGTTGTGCAGATGGAGGAGAGAGAAGAGGAGGAACAGGAGGTGGAGCAGTGTCCATTGATGGTCTAGTCTCTTCAATATATTCTGATATAGCTTCAAGTGTTTCAGAAGACAAAGACGTATGGGAGACAATAATGGAGATGGAAGGAGGAGGGTGAGTAAAGATTGGGACAGCAATGAACTGTACCAAAGTAGGGGGGACGAAAGGGCAGAGGGAACTGGAAAAGAAGTGTGGAAGGGGACAGAAGAGGAAGAAACCTGGGAGGGGGCAGAAGAAGAAACCTGGGAGGGGGCAGAAGAGGAAGAAACCTGGGAGGGGGCAGAAGAGGAAGAAACCTGGGAGGGGGCAGAAGAGGAAGAAACCTGGGAGGGGGCAGAAGAGGAAGAAACCTGGGAGGGGGCAGAAGAGGAAGAAACCTGGGAGGGGGCAGAAGAGGAAGAAACCTGGGAGGGGGCAGAAGAGGAAGAAACCTGGGAGAGGGCAGAAGAGGAAGAAACCTGGGAGGGGCAGAAGAGGAAGAAACCTGGGAGGGGGCAGAAGAGGAAGAAACCTGGGAGAGGACTGGGGAGGAAGGTACAGTACGAGGAGGGTGAGCATCCACACTCATAACAGAGCCAGTGAGAAGTGAAGAACCAAGTACAGAGATTGGAAAGGTAAACTGTGGAGGTAGAAGGAAAGGAGAGGTTAGGAGAGAGTTGAGCAATGGGAATTTTTTGGACTTCTGAGGAGCAGAGGAGCTATTGGGAGGAGGTATTGTATGAGGTCTTGTCGATACCGGAACATGTGAGGGAGAACATGAAGTGAGAACAGACTGAGGTGTTGAGGTAGAGACTTCTGAGCCCAGGACAGCAAAAGAAAGACAGGAGTGACTATGGAAGGGGTAACCACAGAGGAGGCTGCAGAAGATGGGACCCCAGAGGTGGGGGGACATTTAGAAACACGAGGTGTAGATGAGAAACCGCCATAGCATGAAGGGAAACCTCTGTCTCTTTGAGGCAAAGGATTTCTCACTTATTTAAGTAAACTTGGCAACGGCAAGAGTAAGATGGGTGAGCCTCATGACAATTAAGGCAAGAGGGAGGTAGACTACAAGAAGTATTGGAATGGTCATCGGCACCACAGACTGGGCATTTGGCTATAGACCTGCAATATTTCGCTGGATGAACAAAATGCCAGCAATTTCTGCACTGTTGCAGTTTAGGGGTCACCTTTCGAACTTGTAAACGATGTCCCGCTATATAAACAGAGGATGGGAGTTCACGGCAGTCGAAAGTTAATTGAGCTACATTGCAAGGGTATCATCTCTGCCTGTGGGCAGGGAGGACACAAGCATCTACTTTGAGGATTGGGAGGTCTTGGAGTTCCAGCTGTTCTAGAATGTCATTGCCACATGTCTGGAAATTCTGTTGGACAATGAATGGTATGGGGCAGAATGACAGTACCACTACAAGAATTGAGGGAATGATGTTTTTCAGTAGTGACAGGAATAGTATCGATATTTGAAAAAAGAGAAAGGTCATGAGCTTGGTTAGCATTCTGACAGTGATGATGCATGTACCACTCTTGAGAGCATGAAAGGATGTATCTCTGCTAACATGACGTAGGAGCACCTTGCCAATACTGTGGTCGGAAAGATAGACAGCAGAGGAAGTTGATCTTAAAGAATTTAGTCCATTGTGCAATCCGAAACTGAGCATGGAAAGGGAGTGCGTGACGTGCCGGTCTTTTCTGAGTAGAACGAGAAGGAAGCGAAGAAGTATCATCAGGCAATTGTCATGGGCGTTTAGGAGTGGGACTGGAGTTGGTCTGACGTGGGACGGGCTGGAGATTCGAAAGTTGCCGCACAGTAGAGAGAGAGGCTGGAAGCACAAAGAAGAGCGGAGGTCAGACTATCAAAGGAGCCAGTCAAAACCTTAGTACCTGAAGCGTGTGATGAAACAGCACCAGCAAGAGGTACAAGGGCATTAGAAGTGTCTGAAGAGTGGTCAAAAAACGAGGCAGGGTCAGAACAGGGTGCAGCATCAAGAAGGGGCCCAGGGGGAGTAGGTTCATGAATCGGGGACTCCTTGGTTAGATCACTTCTTTCTGTTTGTTTTTTAGAAAAAGAGGAAAGGAAAGATAAAAAAGGGGGGAACATGGAGGAATAGCTCCTAGGAGGCAAAAAAGGGCCATAAACCCCCCTCCACACCCAAGAGTACCTCAGCAACACAAGTAGTGCAGATGTGCCATGGAACCCGTGCCATACCCTACCCTTCATGCCATTAAACCAGCAATCGAGAATAGCAACCTCATGTCCACCGAGCCACCTCAGTGGACAAAAGAGAGGGCAGCCGGACACCTGCCATACCTCCTTTGGCCACCACCCCCTGAAAACTGACAGGCAGCCTCCAAAGATACACCCGTCACCCGAAAGACACCCAAAGTCACCCCCGGGGAGACCGGAGAGGGATCGGGACATCTCCAGGTGATCCAGATTCCACGGCAAACTACACCACCACTAAGGACCTCAATGGAATGAGATGGACCCCGGTACCCTTCCCCCTTAGGAACTAGATTGCCTGTGGGAAGAATCCCAAAGGCCGAAAAGAGGAAGGTAATAGGGGAGGGATAAGGAGAAGGAAAGGGTAAAAGGGAGGATGGGATAGGGTAGGGGGGATTGGGGGGTAATTAGGTTCGGTCTGAGGAAGGAGGCCAAAAGGTCTTATTCCTCAGACCAAGAGCCTCTTCACCACACCAAGGAGCCCCCCTTGAAGAGGATATACTGTATTAAATATAGAGAAATAATAAGTGGCTGGAAGAAATGCTCACCTCTAGGGCAAGAAATCCCCCAGAAGTGATCCAGTTTGTTTAGACTTCTTGATTATGTGTCAGAAAATCATTGAATTTTAACGAGAAAGGGATCAACTGGCAGCTGAAATTGATGGAAATTCATCCTGTTCTCTCTCACCATGAAATTTGTAGACAAAATCTTAATTAAAAACTTCGAAAACTGTAGTTTTAAATTTCTGGCGACTGCCTCACCCACATACTAGCCTGCAACTTGATTTAGTGCTCCCGCATGAATATAATAATTTGTATATTAGAAGGAATAAGAGATCAACTGAGAATCATAAGAGAATAAGGCTGTTGGTTATATCTGGTAAAGTATACAATAAAACTATAAATGAAAGAGGAGTAAATCAGAACAGAGGAACAGGGAGGATTTAGGAAAGGTAGGGGATGTGTAAACCAAGTGTTTACACTGAAGCATATAAGTAAACAGTACTTAGATATGGGTAAGAAACAGATTGCTGCATTTGTGGATTAAACAAAAGCATGTGAAAAAGTGGGTATGATGCCGAGGATGGGCTCTTGGAATTAATCTAGTTGCTTCCCATCCATGCACTTCATGACACCGACTAGCCCTTGTGGCTTAGCGCTTCTTTTTTTATTATAATAATAATTCATGACCCCGACGTTGTTTCCACACGACCGAAACGTACTCGATAAACATGTACATTTTCAAAACCACGACAGAAGCAAGACAAACACTGAAGCCACGATGTCAACAAGCGAGCCACCGTGACAAGGGATATCACTTCGCTCGTGAGAAATGTCTTGGCACATCGTAAAGATAAATAATAATAATAATAATAATAATAATAATAATAATAATCATAATCATAATAATCTTTATGATGATGTGCCGAGGAACTGAACCTAGTATCGCTGCATAGAATCCGATTTCCTTCCATTCCCCACTTCAGGCTCAGTTTTCTTCCCTAAATATTACTACAATAATAATAATAATTAATAAACGCCATTTCACAGAGTGAAATGGCGTTTATTATTAATTATTATTATTAGTGCCAACACACTAAGGCTCGTACAGTCATCGGGAGAAATCTCGAAGTAAATTGCGCGGTGCAGTCTGTCTCTCGCTGTGGGGAGGCTGTAGTTGGGGAGGCAGCAACGGCTACCAGCAGTGAGGAGCAGCCCAGCACCTGCTACAAGTGGCGAGTAGTTCACAGTAATGGAAGGCGCATCAGAGTAAGGAAAGTTAAGAGTGAAGATCTGAAGGTAGGAAATCGCTTCTCTGTTCTTCAGGATGAATGTACTTCAGTGGCCAGTGAAGGTAAGGGTACTACTGCCCCTGCTAATGGAGGTAAGCGCATTCTTGTGGTTGGTGACTCTCAGGTAAGATACATTGACTGTGCTTTTTGTAATAGGAATAAGAAGATGAGAGATAGAGTGTGCTTCCCTGGAGCTGGTGTTGGGGACATTGTCAACAGGCTGGATAATATCATGTCAGGTAATGGGAGCAAGCCCATTATCTGTCTCAGTGCTGGTGGAAATGATATTGGGAAGGGTAGGAGAGAAGAGCTGCTAGATAAGTACAGGTCAGCTATAGATTTCATTAAGTCTAAGGGAGGGATCCCAATCATATGTAGCATCTTGCCTAGAAGGGGAGTAGGAAATGAATGGTTGTCTAGGGCAATTGGTGTAAATTTCTGGCTAGACAGATACTGCAAGGAACTTGCAATCCCATTCATTGACAACTGGAACAACTTTTATGGCAAACATGATATGTATGCAAGGGATGGGGTACATCTCTCTGGGGCTGGGGTGGTAGCACTTGCAGACTCGATTGAGAAGGCCATTGGTGAAATGCCTATGATTTTAAACTGATGGAAGATAGAGGTATGGGTGTGTGTGGGAAACAAGCAGGTTGCAACACTTGGGTTGGAAACAGTAAATGTATAAAAGGCATTCAGCATGAAGTTATAAATAAAGACAATAGATCAGGTCAGCAAACAAAGGGGGACAGCAGAGGGCAGCAAGGGACTAGCTCCCTTAAGGTTTACTATACTAATAGCAGGAGTGTAAGAAATAAGATAGATGAGCTAAGATTAATTGCAAGTGCAGGAAACATAGATATTATTGCTATAACAGAGACCTGGCTCAATCTGAAAGATAGAGAGATGCCCTCTGAATGTCACATACAAGGCTATAAATTATTCCACACTGACAGGGTCAACAGGAAAGGTGGTGGAGTAGCGATGTATGTCAGAGACAATTTAAATTGTTGTGTTAGACAAGATATTAAATTAGAAGCGTCAGCCACTGAATCTGTTTGGTTACAGCTTCTCGAGGGCCGAGAAAAACTAATTTTGGGTGTGATTTACAGGGCCCCAAATCTTGATAGGGAGTGCAGTAAACTTCTATGGGACGAAATTCGTAAGGCATCTACATACGAAAATGTTGTGCTAATGGGAGATTTCAACTATAGACAGATTGACTGGAGCAATTTGACAGGAAATTTAGAGTCAGGTGACTTTCTTGATACGATCCAGGATTGTTTTTTAAAACAGTTTGTGACAGAGCCAACTAGGGGAAATAACCTCCTTGACTTGGTTCTTGCCAGTAGGGAAACACTAATTAATAATCTTGAGGTTAATGATGAGCTTGGGGAAAGTGATCACAAATCACTCAGTTTTAATATATCATGGAATTCCCCTAATAATGGCAATCAAGTCTCCGTCCCTGACTTTCGCTTGGCTGATTTCATAGGACTGAAAAATTACTTAGGTGGGCTGAACTGGAATGACCTGACTAAGGGTCAGGTAGGTGGTGATGGTTGCCGATATGATGCTTTCCAGGGCATAGTTCTAGCTGCTCAGTCAAATTATGTTCCAAATAGGGAAATCAGATCAAACAAAAATGATCCTAAATGGATGAACAATAGATTAAAATATCTGATTGGTCAAAAGAGAGGCATATATAGGCAAATCAAAAGAGGAGAGGGGCAATTGAGAAATCGATATATTCAGTTAAAGAGAGAAATAAAAAAGGGAATTAGAAAAGCAAAAAGAGATTATGAGGTTAAAGTTGCAAGAGAATCGAAGACTAACCCAAAAGGATTCTTTCAGGTATACAGAAGTAAGATCAGGGACAAGATAGGCCCACTCAAAAGTTCCTCGGGTCAGCTCACTGACAGTGATAAGGAAATGTGTAGAATTTTTAACACATACTTCCTCTCAGTTTTTACACAGGAGGATACCAGCGATATTCCAGTAATGATAAATTATGTAGAACAGGACGATAATAAACTGTGCACTATTAGGGTCACAAGTGACATGGTCCTTAGGCAAATAGATAAATTAAAACCTAACAAATCCCCAGGCCCTGATGAACTGTATGCAAGGGTTCTAAAGGAATGTAAAGAGGTGCTTAGCACACCTTTGGCTAATCTTTTCAACATATCACTACAAACTGGCATGGTGCCAGATAAGTGGAAAATGGCAAATGTGATACCTATTTTCAAAACAGGTGACAGGTCCTTAGCTTCGAACTATAGACCAATAAGCCTAACCTCCATAGTGGGAAAATTTATGGAATCAATAATTGCCGAGGCAGTTCGTAGCCACCTTGAAAAGCATAAATTAATCAACGAATCTCAGCATGGTTTTACAAAGGGGCGTTCCTGCCTTACGAATTTATTAACTTTTTTCACTAAGGTATTTGAGGAGGTAGATCATGGTAATGAATATGATATTGTGTATATGGACTTCAGTAAGGCTTTTGACAGGGTCCCACATCAGAGACTATTGAGGAAAATTAAAGCACATGGAATAGGAGGAGAAATTTTTTCCTGGATAGAGGCATGGTTGACAAATAGGCAGCAGAGAGTTTGCATAAATGGGGAGAAATCAGAGTGGGGAAGTGTCACGAGCGGTGTTCCACAGGGGTCAGTGTTGGGCCCCCTGCTGTTCACAATCTACATAAACGACATAGATGAGGGCATAAAGAGCGACATCGGCAAGTTTGCCGATGACACCAAAATAGGCCGTCGAATTCATTCTGACGAGGACATTCGAGCACTCCAGGAAGATTTGAATAGACTGATGCAGTGGTCGGAGAAGTGGCAGATGCAGTTTAATATAGACAAATGCAAAGTTCTAAATGTTGGACAGGACAATAACCATGCCACATATAAACTAAATAATGTAGATCTTAATATTACGGATTGCGAAAAAGATTTAGGAGTTCTGGTTAGCAGTGATCTGAAACCAAGACAACAGTGCATAAGTGTTCGCAATAAAGCTAATAGAATCCTTGGCTTCATATCAAGAAGCATAAATAATAGGAGTCCTCAGGTTGTTCTTCAACTCTATACATCCTTGGTTAGGCCTCATTTAGATTATGCTGCACAGTTTTGGTCACCTTATTACAGAATGGATATAAATTCTCTGGAAAATGTACAAAGGAGGATGACAAAGTTGATCCCATGTATCAGAAACCTTCCCTATGAGGATAGACTAAGGGCCCTGAATCTGCACTCTCTAGAAAGACGTAGAATTAGGGGGGATATGATTGAGGTGTATAAATGGAAGACAGGAATAAATAAAGGGGATGTAAATAGTGTGCTGAAAATATCTAGCCTAGACAGGACTCGCAGCAATGGTTTTAAGTTGGAAAAATTCAGATTCAGGAAGGATATAGGAAAGTACTGGTTTGGTAATAGAGTTGTGGATGAGTGGAACAAACTCCCAAGTACAGTTATAGAGGCCAGAACGTTGTGTAGCTTTAAAAATAGGTTGGATAAATACATGAGTGGATGTGGGTGGGTGTGAGTTAGACCTGATAGCTTGTGCTACCAGGTCGGTTGCCGTGTTCCTCCCTTAAGTCAATGTGACCTGACCTGACTAGGTTGGGTGCATTGGCTTAAGCCGGTAGGAGACTTGGACCTGCCTCGCATGGGCCAGTAGGCCTTCTGCAGTGTTCCTTCGTTCTTATGTTCTTATGTTCTTATGTATCCTGAAGAATTCCTGACTTATTCTCCAGCGAGTCCAGACCGAGCGGTGTATCCTACAATTCAAGGCCCTCGTTATTTTGCCCAATCAGGTCGCTCGTTATTTTTGCCAACCAGAGCGCAGGGTTACTGTTAATGACTGCATTTCCTGAGCCAGTTGAATCATACTTAAGCAAGCTCTTTCTCCGAATCATTGAACAGATCGCTCGGCTACCATATTTGCCCGATATGTTTCGCAGATTAAGGGCTTTAAAAATATTGTATAACAGTAGTAGTTAGTAGTAGCACGACTCACGAAATCGTAATGACACGATTGCAAACCATATCACGGACGGGAATATGGTGGTATGGTTAGTAGCAGCACCACCACCACCACCACCACCGGTTCGGAGATGTGCCACCAAATGGTAATCTTACCATCTGCTGATTTTTAATACGTGCGACATCAATGAGGGTTGCCTAGTTGCCGATGGTTCAGCTAGGAGATGATAGCTACTTTCCTTACTTGGATTAAGTCTTAATACCTCTCATTCCCCAGGCGTTGTATGACCTTCTACAGGTTTAATGCCTCTATTAGTTAATAATTATAGGTGATAGTGTCTAAACACTATTGATGAACTAGTCTAGGCGGCCCTCTTCACTTCATGTGTGCAACACCTGGGTTATATGAGACGTTTCGTCCACCAGGGATAAATTAATCTAAGACAAGACTGTTATTGTTAGGTAAGACACATATGCAACAGTTAGGTATCTTTATTTTGAAACGTTTCGCCTACACAGTAGGCTTCTTCAGTCGAGTACAGAAGTACTCGAGTACACTGCAACACAAGGGTATCTTGGTACAGACCTACAATCAACTTTTACAACCTCTACTAGTGAGAACGGCTGGATTTGAGAGGGACCTGACCTCCCAACATCTGAGTTCTTACCTCTCCTAGTGACCTACGTCTCACCTGTTGGCGCTATAAATAGGCTCCATCCTGTCACTTCATCTCCATATTGTTTCATTCTATGGAACAATGCTCTCCAGACTGAGGGACTGACCACCTCAAAACTTTAAGGGTGATGGACTGATTACATCGTCTTCAAGTATCTTCTGCTTCTATCAACTTTTCTGTACTCGACTGAAGAAGCCTACTGTGTAGGCGAAACGTTTCAAAATAAAGATACCTAACTGTTGCATATGTGTCTTACCTAACAACCTGTCGGTATTTTATACCATTTTAATGTTCAACCTGTCAGACACTGCAACACAAGGGTATCTTGGTACAGACCTACAATCAACTTTTACAACCTCTACTAGTGAGAACGGCTGGATTTGAGAGGGACCTGACCTCCCAACATCTGAGTTCTTACCTCTCCTAGTGACCTACGTCTCACCTGTTGGCGTTATAAATAGGCTCCATCCCGTCACTTCATCTCCATATTGTTTCATTCTATGGAACAATGCTCTCCAGACTGAGGGACTGACCACCTCAAAACTTTAAGGGTGATGGACTGATTACATCGTCTTCAAGTATCTTCTGCTTCTATCAACTTTTCTGTACTCGACTGAAGAAGCCTACTGTGTAGGCGAAACGTTTCAAAATAAAGATACCTAACTGTTGCATATGTGTCTTACCTAACAACCTGTCGGTATTTTATACCATTTTAATGTTCAAGACTGTTATTGTCCGTGGTGAGCGAAATCTTATAAAGTCGTTCAGGTGTTACGCACGTTTATTGTTCATCAACCTGTTATTATGCATACTTTAGATTAACTTGTATACTTCAACTGATTCCGGTTCAGTCAAGGTCCCTATGCACAGTGACACGCACATTCACTACGTTCTTTATGCATTCTACATCAAGCTTCCGTGTTCTCCTCCTCAATTTCTATACTTTAAAGCTTCACCTCTCTTTAGCTCATTTTTGCTTTGGTTATCCTCGCCTTTCCTATTTTATTGCTAACAGAATTTTATTTTCTCCTAAAGAAACTTTAATGAAAACTCCTATAAGTCGCCTGTTAATGAAATTTTGTACATTTTCGTTCTACAAAGATGTTAGCGCCATCTGTCCTCTAGATATCAAACTTACATCTCAGGAATCTAGTAGTACACGTTTCTTGTACTGTCACTGACGCTTCAGTTGTCCAGTCTGTTTCCTGCTCTTCATGCCCCTGCCAGTCCATCAATGAAACTTGCCATTCTCCTGACGAAGTTAAAGAACACGAGTGTTCACCTGACACAAACAACACTTTCAGTCAAGGTAAAGAAAAT
>NC_091305.1:26495547-26518047 GCF_038502225.1 Cherax quadricarinatus
TGGCAGATGTGTGGTAGTGGTTGTGGCAATGTAGGTAGTGGTAGTGGCAGATGTGTGGTTGTTTGTGGCAGTTGGGGTTTGGGGAGTGGCGGATGTTTGGGTAGTGGTAGTGGGAGATATGGTAGTGGAAAGGGGCCCAGTGGTAGTTAGGGGGAGTGTGTGGTGTGCGGCTTTGGGAATGACATGGGATGGTAGGGGTGTGGCAGATGTGCGGTGGGGGAGTGGCGGGATGGGGGGTGGTAGGGGGAGATGTGGTAGGGGTGGTGGCAGATGTGTGGTGTAGCTAGATGTTTTAGTGTAGTGGCGAGATGTGAAGTGGTGGTAGTGGCGAGATAGCAAAAAACATAATGTGGAACCTGCAGAGGCCTCTGGCCCATGGGGCGGGTCTATCAAACACCTAAAACCTCAGCAATCCCCCCCCCAACAAATAAAACCCAGCCCCCACTCATATTTGTCATCTCTTCTTAAAAAAGCCCCCAGGCCCCTGCCTCTATCCCGGGGAAAGGCTTTCCCACGCATCACAATTTTTTAAAAAACCAGTACTTATATGTCCCAAATCAAATTTATCAGAAAACCCATTTTCCCCTGGTTCTTCCTGGTTCGACACCCTCAGTTTTTAATTGCTCCCTTTTTTTGCCCGTCATCTAACTTAATGATATCCCCCCCTCATTCTCCCCTTCCCCAGAGAGGGGAAAATTTTGGGTTTTAAAGTCTATCTTCATGGGGGGTTCCCTTACACAGTAAATTTTAGTCATTCTTCTCTTTGTTCTCTAATGAGTCATGCCCCATCCTGTAGTGAGGCCCAAAAACTGAGAAACATAATCTAAATGAGCCTCACTAGTGATGTATAGAGCTGAAAATAATTTTTGGACTTCTGTTTTCTTCTTGAGATAAATCCGTAATCTGTTGGCCTTTTGGGACACAGGCCCGCTGTCGGGTTTGATTTCTCTTTCCATGATCCCATCTTTCGTTTTGTAGATTCTACCTAGATTATAGCTTGAGGATATTTTCATTACCAAAGGGGAAATTTACATATCCTTAAACTTCATCTGCCATTTCTCGAAGCCCTTTAAATTTTTTCAAATCGTCCAGTTCATTTTATATCCTCCTCAGTGAAATTTTCGGCCCCTTTTTTTATCAACAAAAAACTCAGTATATAATCCCTTATCAAGGGCATTAATTAAATTATGAACAAGAGAGACAAAACTGATCTTTTGGAACCCCCCCATATAACATTCAGTTTATCCCTTAATGGGTTTTGCTTTTTTGGTAAATTCAAACCATAGAACTTTGCCCCATCCCTGGCGCAATTCCAAAAAGCAGTATAATGTACCTTTTTTATTTTGAAAAGTGGGGTTTTTAAACAGAAGAAAAACCCCTGTTGTTTTTTTTTTGTGTTACTAATTTTCATTGTGTCATATTTTATAAATTTTTTTTCCCTTAAATTTCTTAAAGTCTCTTGTAATACTCTGTCGAAGGGTTTACAAAATCCCAAAAAAACAATATCATATTTTATCATTGTCAAACCCCCAAATTTCTATTGAAGAACGTCAGTAAATTTGTCAGGCGGAACGACCTCGTGAATCCATGCTGAGATTCATTTTAATTATGTTTTCTTCAGGTGATTTCGTAATGTCAGCTATAATTGATTCAAATCCCCCCTATGATGTCAGGCATTGGACGGTAATAAAGGGGTGGACTTATCCCGTTTGAATAAGGAACCATTAGCCATCTTCCATTTTTTAACCCTGGTAAGGAGGACGTTGAATACACTCGTTAATGGCTGACAACCCATCTTGCATTAAAAAAAGTCCCCGAAAAAACTCATCGGGTCCCGGGACTTATTTTTTTCATTTGTCTATCTGTTTAAAAACCCATGTCCTCTGACAGTAATATTGTTAAACAAATTCATCAGGAACTAAATTTGTAATTACAAATCTCATTTACATTTTCCCTTTAAAAAACGCAAAAATATCATTAAATAGGAACACTTTTCCCAGTTCATTTAGGGGTATTTTTGGCTCTGTGAAGACCTGTTCGTGTGCTCTTGGGGGTGCCTGTTTTTGAGTGCTGACCTGTACAACTCGGGAAGGTGTCTTTTTGCCCCGGGGAAAGACCAAGATGCCCCCCAAAATTTCCAGCAACAGGAAGTTGAGGCGCGAAGATGGAATGGGGGAAATTGACCGGGGAAAAAGGATTTAAGTGTCCCCCTTTTTCAGTCCCCCAGGTCAAAAAGGGATCGTGGTCAGTGGCTGGACAGCGGGGGACGACAGTTGACGATAAAAGAAGACAAGGGAAAAACCAGAAACGATGAAGAAAAAAAACTGCTGTAAAACTCCGTAAAACCTCCACCCATTCTCGGTCTACCCGACAATGTAGTCCCCCTGGGATCTCACGACGACAAAAAGGAAGGAAAGAATTTTTGTTGTTGGGGATAGCCAGGTTAGAAAATGGATGGGCATTCTGCTTGAAGGACAGGGTGGAGAAAAAGGTATGCTTTCCTGGGGCTGGGATGGAGGACATTTTGGGCAACATCATGAACAGTTGGGATCAACCCCTTTTTTGCATCAGTGCTGGGGCAATGATGTGACAAGAGAAGTGGGGATTTAGTTATAAGTTCAGGACAGCTATAGACATGATTAGGAAGGGGGGGCCCCTGTTTATGTGGCTTTTTGCCAAAAAAGGGTTTGTAATAATGGTTGCCCAAAAGTGGTTTTAAATTGTTGGCTGGATAAACACTTGGGATAATGCAGTACCATTCATTGAAAACTGGGACAATTTCTATGGGAAATGACTTTATCCCGGGAGGGGGTTCACTTACCCAGGGCGGGTGTGGGTTTTCTTGCAAACTCGGTTATTTTGGGTTTTAACTAGGTTAGTTAAGGTAGGGGTTTAGAAATGATTAATAAGGGTATGGATATAGACATTTGATATAAGAATCTTAATAGTAACTGTCAGGGAGTAACTGGGGGTTGATAATTTCAAAAATGTGAAAAAAAAGATGAATGGGAAAATGTCAGAAAAAAAAACATAGTGGTTTTTTTTGAAACTTGAATGAAGAAAAAAAATTAATGAACTACGTTTGGTAGCATGTGCGGGAACTGAACATTGCTTTAAACAAACGTGGTATGAGTTAAGAGTCGGATATGACTGCTGGAGTGTAATATTCGGGGTTTTAAGTTATTAAATGTGGATAGATGTAAGGGGAAGGGGGGGAATTGCATTGTATGTTCGAAAAATATTAATTGTTGAAAAAAAATTAAAAATAGATGGAGCAGTAAAAGTCTGTTTGGGTGGGTTCGTGGGGTCAAAAAAAAACTAATTCTGGTGAAATATCCCACCCCCAGGCGGATCACGATGGGAGACTTTTTTGGGACAAAATTTTGGGTTTTGGACACTTTTTGGATCGTAGGGATTTTAACTGAATTTTTGGGGGAAATTTTTGACGGGTTCTAAATTTATTTAGGGGAAACAGTTCAGGACTGTTTTTGAAACAAGTTAACTGAACCCCCGGGGAAATAATTTGCTACCCCTAGTCTTGTCAAATAAAAAACTCTGAATAATCTGGAGATCACTGAAGAGCTTGGCCAAGTGACCCAAAACCCTCCCTTTGTTTAATTTGGGGAAATAAGAATAATGATAATGTAAAAACCCCCTTTTTCCCGTTAAAAATTTTAAGGGACAGGAACATCTGTCTAATCTTGAGGGGGGTTATCTAGCAAAGTTTTATTGACATAATCATCTTGAATATGAAGGGATCTTTTTTATGATTGTTTTTTTAAATTGACACAGTCCCAGTATATACATTCCCAGAAAAATTAGGTTAAAAATGATCCCAAATGGGTTAACGGGAGGTTAAAGCATCTATTGGGGGAAAAAGGGGAATTTATGGGGCATAAAAAGGGGGTTAACCACTAAATACCCAAAAAAAGTAAAACGATTGAAAGGCTCGTGACTATAAAATTGAGTCCTAATGAATCAAGACTAATCAAAAGGGGTTTTTTCAAGTGTATGGACGAAGGTGAAAGGAAAAAAATAGGACCTCTGAAATCTGGGGAAAGGACTGACGGGTAATGAACAAATTTTTTATTTAATGACTATTTTTTTTCAGTTTTACACAGGAAGATGTAAAAAGATTAGTAAATTTAAAAATTATTTGTTCTATATTTTAAATTAACTAATATTCAACTCTCGGGGTAATATTAGTTAACTAAAATTTACAACTCATCAGGTCCCGGGGGTAATATTAGTTAACTAATTTAACTCATCGGGGGCGGGACTTTTTTTGTTTGTTTTTCTATCTGTTTAAAAAATTCCCCCTGACATTTTAATTAATTAAAATTATAGGAAATAAAAAAAATTTTTAATTACGGGTCTCATTTCTCTTCCTTGTAAAACGACAAAAAGATGGTTTTGTGGGGGGGCAGATGTGTGGTATGGGGGTGGCGAGATGTGTGGTGTGGTGGGGGCGGATGTGTGGGGTGGTATGGGAGATGTGGTAGTAGCTAGATGGTAGTGGTAGTGGCGAGATGTGAGGTAGTGGTAGTGGCAAGATGTGAAGTGGTGGTAGTGGCGAGATGTGTGGTAGTGGCGAGATGTGAGGTAGTGGTAGTGGCGAGATGTGTGGTAGTGGTAGTAGCGAGATGTGTGGTAGTGGCGAGATGTGTGGTAGTGGCTAGATGTGTGGTAGTGGTTGTGGCGAGATGTGAGGTAGTGGTAGTGGCGAGATGTGTGGTAGTGGTTGTGGCGAGATGTGAGGTAGTGGTAGTAGCGAGATGTGTGGTAGTGGTAGTGGCGAGATGTGTGGTAGTGGCAGTGGCGAGATGTGTGATAGTGACAGTGGCGAGATGTGTGGTAGTGGTATTGGCGAGATGTGAGGTAATGGTAGTGGCGAGATGTGTGGTAGTGGTTGTGGCGAGATGTGTGGTAGTGGTGGTGGCGAGATGTGTCCTAGTGGTAGTGGCGAGATGTGAGGTAGTGGAAGTGACGAGATGTGAGGGAGTGGTAGTGACGAGATGTGAGGTAGTGGTAGTGGCGAGATGTGAGGTAGTAGTAGTGGCGAGATGTGTGGTAGTGGCGAGATGTGAGGTAGTGGTAGTGACGAGATGTGAGGTAGTGGTAGTGGCGAGATGTGAGGTAGTAGTAGTGGCGAGATGTGAGGTAGTAGTAGTGGCGAGATGTGTGGTAGTGGCGAGATGTGAGGTAGTGGTAGTGGCGAGATGTGTGGTAGTGGTAGTGGCGAGATGTGTGGTAGTGGTAGTAGCGAGATGTGAGGTAGTGGTAGTGGCGAGATGTGAGGTAGTGGTTGTGGCGAGATGTGTGGTAGTGGTAGTGGCGAGGTGTGTGGTACTGGTAGTAACGAGATGTATGGTAGTGGTAGTGGCGAGATGTGTGGTAGTGGTTGTGGCGAGATGTGAGGTAGTGGTAGTGGCGAGATGTGTGGTAGTGGCGAGATGTGTGGTAGTGGTAGTGGCGAGATGTGTGGTAGTGGTAGTGGCGAGATGTGTGGTAGTGGTTGTGGCGAGATGTGAGGTAGTGGTAGTGGCGAGATGTGTGGTTGTGGCGAGATGTGAGGTAGTGGTAGTGGCGAGATGTGTGGTAGTGGTAGTGGCGAGATGTGTGGTAGTGGTAGTGGCGAGATGTGTGGTAGTGGTAGTGGCGAGATGTGTGGTAGTGGCAGTGGCGATATGTGTGGAAGTGACAGTGGCGAGATGTGTGGTAGTGGTAGTGGCGAGATGTGCGGTAGTGGTAGTGGCGAGATGTGAGGTAGTGGTAGTGGCGAGATGTGAGGTAGTGGTAGTGGCGAGATGTGTGGTAGTAGCTAGATGTGTGGTAGTGGTAGTGGCGAGATGTGAAGTGGTGGTAGTGGCGAGATGTGAGGTAGGTATCTTTATTTTGAAACGTTTCGCCTACACAGTAGGCTTCTTCAGTCGAGTACAGAAAATTTGATAGAAGCAGAAGATACTTGAAGACGATGTAATCAGTCCATCACCCTTAAAGTTTTGAGGTGGTCAGTCCCTCAGTCTGGAGAACATTGTTCCATAGAATGAAACAATATGGAGATGAAGTGACAGGATGGAGCCTATTTATAGCGCCAACAGGTGAGACGTAGGTCACTAGGAGAGGTAAGAACTCAGATGTTGGGAGGTCAGGTCCCTCTCAAATCCAGCCGTTCTCACTAGTAGAGGTTGTAAAAGTTGATTGTAGGTCTGTACCAAGATACCCTTGTGTTGCAGTGTCTGACAGGTTGAACATTAAAATGGTATAAAATACCGACAGGTAGTTAGGTAAGACACATATGCAACAGTTAGGTATCTTTATTTTGAAACGTTTCGCCTACACAGTAGGCTTCTTCAGTCGAGTACAGAAAAGTTGATAGAAGCAGAAGATACTTGAAGACGATGTAATCAGTCCATCACCCTTAAAGTTTTGAGGTGGTCAGTCCCTCAGTCTGGAGAACATTGTTCCATAGAATGAAACAATATGGAGATGAAGTGACAGGATGGAGCCTATTTATAGCGCCAACAGGTGAGACGTAGGTCACTAGGAGAGGTAAGAACTCAGATGTTGGGAGGTCAGGTCCCTCTCAAATCCAGCCGTTCTCACTAGAAGAAGAAGCCTACTGTGTAGGCGAAACGTTTCAAAATAAAGATACCTAACTGTTGCATATGTGTCTTACCTAACAACCTGTCGGTATTTTATACCATTTTAATGTTCAGGTAGTGGTAGTGGCGAGATGTGAGGTAGTGGTAGTGGCGAGATGTGAGGTAGTGGTAGTGGCGAGATGTGAGGTAGTGGTAGTGGCGAAATGTGGGGTAGTTGTAGTGGCGAGATGTGAGGTAGTGGTAGTGGCGAGATGTGTGGTAGTAGCTAGATGTGTGGTAGTGGTAGTGGCGAGATGTGAGGTAGTGGTAGTGGCAAGATGTGAAGTGGTGGTAGTGGCGAGATGTGTGGTAGTGGCGAGATGTGAGGTAGTGGTAGAGGCTAGATGTGAGGTAGTGGTAGTGGCGAGATGTGTGGTAGTAGTAGTAGCGAGATGTGTGGTAGTGGCGAGATGTGTGGTAGTGGCTAGATGTGTGGTAGTGGTTGTGGCGAGATGTGAGGTAGTGGTAGTGGCGAGATGTGTGGTAGTCGTTGTGGCGAGATGTGAGGTAGTGGTAGTAGCGAGATGTGTGGTAGTGGTAGTGGCGAGATGTGTGGTAGTGGCAGTGGCGAGATGTGTGATAGTGACAGTGGCGAGATGTGTGGTAGTGGTATTGGCAATATAAACACTCGGTACATCATCAGATGCAGCATTCTTCACCTGACCTCAGCCGGACTATAAATACTCGCGTTCCTTCCACCCCAGGTAGTTCTGTTTGTGACTTGAAAAAGCCCACTGTGTGGGCGAAACGTAGTCAATAAAGGATCACATTATACTGCATTTGTGTTTATATTGCCATTGTGTCGGTATTTTATACCATTTATTTCCAGTGGTATTGGCGAGATGTGAGGTAATGGTAGTGGCGAGATGTGTGGTAGTGGTTGTGGCGAGATGTGTGGTAGTGGTGGTGGCGAGATGTGTCCTAGTAGTAGTGGCGAGATGTGAGGTAGTGGAAGTGACGAGATGTGAGGGAGTGGTAGTGACGAGATGTGAGGTAGTGGTAGTGGCGAGATGTGAGGTAGTAGTAGTGGCGAGATGTGAGGTAGTAGTAGTGGCGAGATGTGTGGTAGTGGTAGTGGCGAGATGTGAGGTAGTGGTAGTGGCGAGATGTGTGGTAGTGGTAGTGGCGAGATGTGTGGTAGTGGTAGTAGCGAGATGTGAGGTAGTGGTAGTGGCGAGATGTGAGGTAGTGGTTGTGGCGAGATGTGTGGTAGTGGTAGTGGCGAGGTGTGTGGTACTGGTAGTAACGAGATGTATGGTAGTGGTAGTGGCGAGATGTGTGGTAGTGGTTGTGGCGAGATGTGAGGTAGTGGTAGTGGCGAGATGTGTGGTAGTGGCGAGATGTGTGGTAGTGGTAGTGGCGAGATGTGTGGTAGTGGTAGTGGCGAGATGTGTGGTAGTGGTTGTGGCGAGATGTGAGGTAGTGGTAGTGGCGAGATGTGTGGTTGTGGTTGTGGCGAGATGTGAGGTAGTGGTAGTGGCGAGATGTGTGGTAGTGGTAGTGGCGAGATGTGTGGTAGTGGTAGTGGCGAGATGTGTGGTAGTGGTAGTGGCGAGATGTGTGGTAGTGGCAGTGGCGATATGTGTGGAAGTGACAGTGGCGAGATGTGTGGTAGTGGTAGTGGCGAGATGTGCGGTAGTGGTAGTGGCGAGATGTGAGGTAGTGGTAGTGGCGAGATGTGAGGTAGTGGTAGTGGCGAGATGTGTGGTAGTAGCTAGATGTGTGGTAGTGGTAGTGGCGAGATATGAGGTAGTGGTAGTGGCAAGATGTGAAGTGGTGGTAGTGGCGAGATAAGAACATAAGAACATAAGAATGTAGGAACACTGCAGAAGGCCTACTGGCCCATACGAGGCAGGTCCTTATCAAAACGACATCTACCTAAAGCTACTCAAGAAACAACTCCCGCACCCCCCAACACCAATCAAACCCAGCCCCTCCCACTCATATATTTGTCCAGTCTCTTCTTGTTGTTAGGTAAGACACATATGCAACAGTTAGACAACTTTATTCCGAAACGTTTCGCCTACACAGTAGGCTTCTTCAGTCGAATACAGAAAGTAGGCAGGAACAGTAGAGATGTGAAGACGATGTAATCAGTCCATCACCCTTAAAGTCGTAGAATTTGAGGTTGTCAGTCCCTCGGCCTGGAGAAGTTCAGTTCCATAGTCAGGAACTATCAGATAGTTCCTGACTATGGAACTGAACTTCTCCAGGCCGAGGGACTGACAACCTCAAATTCTACGACTTTAAGGGTGATGGACTGATTACATCGTCTTCACATCTCTACTGTTCCTGCCTACTTTCTGTATTCGACTGAAGAAGCCTACTGTGTAGGCGAAACGTTTCGGAATAAAGGTGTCTAACTGTTGCATATGTGTCTTACCTAACAACCTGTCGGTATTGTATACCATTTTGATGTCCAGTCTCTTCTTAAAGCTACCCAAGGTCCTAGCCTCTATCACCCCACTGGGAAGACTGTTCCACGCATCTACAACTCTGTTAGAAAACCAGTACTTACCTATGTCCTTTCTAAATCTAAATTTATCCAACTTAAATCCATTATTCCTGGTTCTTACCTGGTTCGACACCCTCAGTACTTTATTAATGTCTCCCTTGTTTATGCCCGTCATCCACTTATACACTTCAATGATATCTCCCCTCATTCTACGCCTCTCCAGAGAGTGGAGATTTAAGGCTTTAAGTCTATCTTCATACGGGAGGTTCCTTACACAGTAAATCATTTTAGTCATTCTTCTCTGTATGTTCTCTAATGAGTCTATGTCCATCCTGTAGTAAGGGGACCAAAACTGAGCAGCATAATCTAAATGAGGCCTCACTAGTGATGTATAGAGCTGTAAAATAACTTTTGGACTTCTGTTACTTATACTTCTTGAGATAAATCCAAGTAATCTGTTGGCCTTGTTGCGCACACTGAGGCACTGCTGTCTTGGCTTTAGATTTCTGCTTACCATGACTCCCAAGTCTTTTTCGCATTCTGTATGACCAAGCTCTACTTCACCTAGATTATAGCTTCGAGGGTTATTTTCATTACCAAGGGCAAGTACCTTACACTTATCCACATTAAACTTCATCTGCCATTTCTCAGACCAAGACATTAATTTGTTCAAATCGTCCTGGAGTTCATTGATATCCTCCTCAGAGTGAATTATACGGCCTATCTTTGTATCATCAGCAAACTTACTCATGTCACTAGTAATCCCTTCATCAAGGTCATTAATGTAAATTATGAACAAGAGAGGGCCCAAAACTGATCCTTGTGGAACGCCACTAGTGACTAACCCCCATTCAGATTTCACTCCATTAATGGTAACTCTCTGCTTTCTATTGGTAAGCCATGCCTCAATCCACGCTAGAACTTTACCTCCCATACCATGAGCTGCCACTTTTCTTAAGAGTCTCTTGTGAGGTACTCTGTCGAAGGCTTTACTAAAATCCAAATAAACAATATCATATTCCTTGTGATGAATGGTTTGAAAAACCGACAAGTTGAAGATTGAGACACTTATGCAGCATATGGAAATCTTTATTCAGGAAACGTTTCGCCACACAGTGGCTTCATCAGTCCAATACAAAGAGGAAGGCGTAAGGAGAGGAGGAGAATGAGGTAATCAGTCCCTCAACCTGGAGTCGATGTGTTCAGTCCATCAATCTTGTAGAATGTACAGCATAGGGCCGTAGACGTGGCTTATATACTGTAGTGAGGTGACGTGAAGCAGATGGAGGCGGGGTCATAGTGGTACCATCCACTAGTCGAAGTAGGTCTTCGTCCAAAGGTTGAACAAGTGTTGAAGAATTCTTTGTAACAAGATCCCATGATGCTGCAGTGTCCGAGATGTGAGGTAGTGGTTGTTGCGAGATGTGTGGTAGTGGTTATGGCGAGATGTGAGGTAGTGGTAGTGGCGAGATGTGTGGTAGTGGTAGTTGCGAGATGTGTGGTAGTGGTAGTGGCGAGATGTGTGGTAGTGACAGTGGCGAGATGTGTGGTAGTGGTATTGGCGAGATGTGAGGTAGTGGTAGTGGCGAAATGTGTGGTAGTGGTTGTGGCGAGATGTGTGGTAGTGGTAGTGGCGAGATGTGTGGTAGTGGTTGTGGCGAGATGTGAGGTAGTGGTAGTGGCGAGATGTGTGGTAGTGGTTGTGGCGAGATGTGAGGTAGTTGTAGTGGCGATATGTGAGGTAGTGGTAGTGGCGATATGTGTCCTAGTGGTAGTGGCGAGATGTGAGGTAGTGGTAGTGGCGAGATGTGTCCTAGTGGTAGTGGCGAGATGTGAGGTAGTGGTAGTGGCGAGATGTGAGGTAGTGGTAGTGGCGAGATGTGAGGTAGTGGTAGTGGCGAGATGTGAGGTAGTGGTAGTGGCGAGGTGTGAGGTAGTGGTAGTGGCGAGATGTGGGGTAGTGGTAGTGGCGAGATGTGAGGTAGTGGTAGTGGTGAGATGTGAGGTAGTGGTAGTGGCGAAATGTGAGGTAGTGGTAGTGGCGAGATGTGAGATAGTGGTAGTGGCGAGGTGTGGGGTAGTGGTTGTGGCGAGATGTGTGGAAGTGGTGGTGAAGAGATGTGTGCTAGTGGTAGTGGCGAGATGTGAGGTAGTGGTAGTGGCGAGATGTGAGGTAGTGGTAGTGGAGAGATGTGAGGTACTGGTAGTGGCGATATGTGAGGTAGTAGAATTGGCGAGTTGTGAGGCAGTGGTAGTGTCGAGATGTGAGGTAGTGGTAGTGGCGAGATGTGAGGTAGTGGTAGTGGCGAGATGTGTGGTAGTGGCTAGATGTGTGGTAGTGGTAGTGACGAGATGTGAGGTAGTGGTAGTGGCAAGATGTGTGGTGGTGGTAGTGGCGAGATGTTTGGTAGTGGCGAGATGTGAGGTAGTGGTAGTGGCTAGATGTGAGGTAGTGGTATTGGCGAGATGTGTGGTAGTGGTTGTAGCGAGATGTGTGGTAGTGGTAGTGGCGAGATGTGTGGTAGTGGTAGTGGCGAGATGTGTGGTAGTGGTTGTGTCGAGATGTGTGGTAGTGATTGTGGCGAGATGTGAGGTAGTGGTAATGGCGAGATGTGCCCTAGTGGTAGTGGCGAGATGTGAGGTAGTGGTAGTGACGAGATGTGAGATAGTAGTAGTGGCGAGATGTGAGGTAGTGGTAGTGGCGAGATGTGAGGTAGTGGTAGTGGCGAGATGTGAGGTAGTAGTAGTGGCGAGATGTTGGGTAGTGGTAGTGTCGAGATGTGAGGTAGTGGTAGTGGTAGTGGCGAGATGTGAGGTAGTGGTAGTGGCGAGATGTGTGGTAATGGTAGTGGCGAGATGTGAGGTAGTGGTAGTGGCGAGATGTGGGGTAGTGGTTGTGGCGAGATGTGTGGTAGTGGTGGTGGCGAGATGTGTGCTAGTGGTAGTGGCGAGATGTGAGGTAGTGGTAGTGGTGAGATGTGAGGTAGTGGTAGTGGCGAGATGTGAGGTAGTGGTAGTGGCGAGATGTGAGGTAGTAGTAGTGGCGAGATGTGAGGCAGTGGTAGTGGCGAGATGTGAGGTAGTGGTAGTGGCGAGATGTGAGGCAGTGGTAGTGGCGAGATGTGTGGTAGTGGCTAGATGTGTGGTATTGGTAGAGGCGAGATGTGAGGTAGTAGTAGTGGCGAGATGTGAGGCAGTGGTAGTGGCGAGATGTAAGGTAGTAGTAGTGGCGAGATGTTGGGTAGTGGTAGTGTCGAGATGTGAGGTAGTGGTAGTGGCGAGATGTGAGGCAGTGGTAGTGGCGAGATGTGTGGTAATGGTAGTGGCGAGATGTGAGGTAGTGGTAGTGGCGAGATGTGTGGTAGTGGTAGTGGCGAGATGTGTGGTAGTGGTAGTGGCGAGATGTGAGGTAGTGGTAGTGGCAAAATGTGTGGTGGTGGTAGTGGCGAGATGTGTGGTAGCGGCGAGATGTGAGGTAGTGGTAGTGGCGAGATGTGAGGTAGTGGTAGTGGCGAGATGTGTGGCACTGGCAGTGGCGAGATGTGTGGTGGTGGTAGTGTCGAGATGTGAGGTAGTGGTAGTGGCGAGATGTGTGGTAGTGGTGGTGGCGAGATCTGTGTTAGTTGTGGTGGCGAGATGTGTGGTAGTGGCGAGATGTGAGGCAGTGGTAGTGGTGAGATGTGTGGTAGTGGTGGTGGCGAGATGTGTGTTAGTTGTGGTGGCGAGATGTGTGGTAGTGGCGAGATGTGAGGTAGTGGTAGTGGCGAGGTGTGTGGTAGTGGTAGTGGCGAGATGTGTGGTAGTGGTTGTGGCGAGATGTGAGGTAGTGGTAGTGGCGAGATGTGAGGTAGTGGTAGTGGCAAGATGTTTGGTGGTGGTAGTGGCGAGATGTGTGGTAGTGGCGAGATGTGAGGTAGTGGTAGTGGCGAGATGTGTGGTAGTGGCAGTGGCGAGTTGTGTGGTAGTGGTAGTGTCGAGATGTGAGGTAGTGGTAGTGGCGAGATGTGTGGTAGTGGTAGTGGTGAGATGTTTGGTAGTGGTAGTGGCGAGATGTGAAGTAGTGATAGTGGCGAGATGTGGGGTAGTGGTAGTGGCGAGATGTGTGTTAGTGGTGGTGGCGAGATATGAGGTAGTGGTAGTGGCGAGATGTGTGGTAGTGGCGAGATGTGAGGTAGTGGTAGTGGCGAGATGTGTGGTAGTGGTAGTGGCGAGATGTGTGGTAGTGGTAGTGGCGAGATGTGTGGTAGTGGTAGTGGCGAGATGTGAAGTAGTGATAGTGGCGAGATGTGGGGTAGTGGTAGTGGCGAGATGTGCGGTAGTGGTAGTGGCGAGATGTAAGGTTGTGGTAGTGGCGAGATATGTGGTAGTGGTAGTGGTGATATGTGTGGTAGTGGTAGTGGAGAGATGTGTGGTAGTGGTAGTGGAGAGATGTGTGGTAGTGGTAGTGGCGAGATGTTTGGTAGTGGTAGTGGCGAAAAGCGGGGTAGTGGTAGTGGCGAGATGGGTGTAGTGGTAGTGGCGAGATGGATGTAGTGGTAGTGGTGAAAGGGGGGGTAGTGGCGAGAGAGGGGTAGTGGCGAGAGGGGGGTAGTGGTAGTAGCGAGAGGGGGTAGCGGGAGAGGCGAGAGGGGGGATAGTGGCGAGAGAGGGGGTTGTAGTAGTGGCGAGAGGGGGGGAAGTAGTAGTTGTTATAGGGGGTGGGTTGTGGTGAGGGGGAGGGTAGTGGCGAGTGAGGGACGGGCAGTGGGGAGTGGGAGGGTAGTGGCGAGATGGAGGGTAGTGGTGAGAGGGAGGGTAGTGGCGAGAGGGAGGGTTGTGGTGAAAGGGAGGGTAGTGGGGGAGGGGAGTAGTGGGGAGAGGGGGGGGGGTAGTGGGGAGAGGGAGGGGGTAGTTGGGAGAGGGTGGGGGCAGTGGGGAGAGGGAGGGGGGTAGTTGGGAGAGAGACTGGGTAGTTGGGAAAGGGAGGGGGGTAGTGGGGAGAGAGAGACGGGGGTAGTGGCGAGAGGGAGGTGCGTTGTGGGGAGAGGGAGGGGGGTGTTGGTAAGTGGGAAGAGGGTAGTGGGAAGTGGGTAGTGGGGAGGGGGAGGGGGTCGTGGGGAGAGAGAGGGGGGTAGTGGTGAGATGGAGGAAGCAGTGGGGAGAGGGAGAGGGGTAGTGGGGAGTGGGATGGGGGGTAGTGGGGAGAGGGAGGGTGGGTTGTGGGGAAAGGGAGGGGGGGTAGTGGGGATTAGGGAGGGGGTAGTGGGGAGAGGGAGGAGGGTAGTGGGGAGAGGTATGGGGGTAGTGGGGAGAGGGATGGGGGTAGTGGGGAGAGGGAAGGGGGGTAGTGGGGAGAGGGAGGGTGGGTTGTGGGGAAAGGGAGGGGGGTAGCGGGGATAAGGAGGGGGGGTAGTGGGGAGAGGGAGGGGGTAGTGGGGAGAGGGAGGGGGGTAGTGGGGAGAGGGAGGGGGGTAGTGGGGAGAGGGAGGGGGTAGTGGGGAGAGGGAGGGTGGGTTGTGGGGAAAGGGAGGGGGGTAGAGGGGAAAGGGAGGGGGTAGTTAGGATAAGGAGGGGTAGTGGGGAGAGGGAGGGGGTAGTGGGGAGAGGGAGGGGTGTAGTGGGGAGAGGTAGGGGGGTAGTGGGGAGAGGGAAGGGGGCAGTGGGGAGAGAGAGTTAGGTAGTGGGGAGAGGGAGGGGGGGGTAGTGGGGAGAGGGAGGGTGGGTTGTGGGGAAAGGGAGGGGGGTAGTGGGGATAAGGAGGGGGTAGTGGGGAGAGGGAGGGGGTAGTGGGGAGAGGGAGGGGGGTAGTGGGGAGAGGGAGGAGGGTAGTGGGGAGAGGGAAGGGGGGTAGTGGGAAGTGGGAGGGGGGGTAGTGGGGAGAGGGAGGGGGTAGTGGGGAGAGGGAGGGGGGTAGTGGGGAGGGGGAGGGGGTAGTGGGGAGGGAGAGGGGGTAGTGGGGAGAGGGAGGGGGGGAGAGGGAGGGGGGTAGTGGGGAGAGGGAGGGGGTAGTGGGTAGACGGAGGGGGTAGTGGGGAGAGGGGGGGGGTAGTGGGTAGAGGGAGGGGGTAGTGGGGAGAGGGAGGGGGGTTGTGGGGAGAGGGAGGGGGGTAGTGGGGAGAGGGAGGGGGGGTAGTGGGGAGAGGGAGGGGGTAGTGGGGAGAGGGAGGGGGGTAGTGGGGAGAGGGAGGGGGTTAGTGGGGAGAGGGAGGGGGGTAGTGGGGAGAGGGAGGAGGGTAGTGTGGAGAGGGAGGGGCTAGTGGGGAGAGGTAGGGGGGTAGTGGGGAGAGGGAGGGGGGTAGTTGTTCGTGACTAACTTTGAAACTATTGTTACAGTTATTCAGAGAAATAGATTCATCGTATTATGGTCCTGGATGATGATAAGGGGTTCTAGGTAATGGGGAGGGGTTCCATGTAATGGGGAGGGGTTCTGGGGGATGGTGAGGGGTTGTGAGTAATGGTGAGGGGTTCTGGGTGATGGTGGCGGGTTCTGGTTAATGGTGAGTGGTTCTGGGTAATAATGAGGGGTTCTGGGTAATGGTGAGGTGTTCTGGGTAATGGTGAGGGGTTCTGGGTGATGGTGAGGAGTTCTGGGTAATGGTGAGGGGTTCTGGGTGATGGTGATAGGTTCTGTGTGATGGTTACCTGGAGGTTACCTGGAGGTTATTCCGGGGATCAACGCCCCCGCGGCCCGGTCCATGACCAGGCCTGGGTAGCGGTGAGGGGTTCTGGTTAATGGTAAGGGGTTCTGGGTAATGGTGAGGTGCTCTTGGTGAAGAGAAGGGGGTTCTGGGTAGGGGTGAGGGGTCCTGGGCGATGGTGAGGGGTCCTGGATGATAGTGAAGGGTTCTGGGTAATGGTGAGGGGTTCTTGCTGAACATGAGAGGTCCTTGGTGATGGTGAGGGCTCCTGCGTGATGGCGAGGCGTCCAAGGTGATGGTGAGCTGTCCTCTGTGATGGAGAGGGGGTCCTGGGTGATGGTGAGTGGGTCCTGGATGATGGTAAGGGGTTCTAGGTAATGGGGAGGGGTCCCAGGTAATGGGGAGAGGTTCTGGGTGATGGTGACGGGTTCTGGTTAATGGTGAGTGATTCTGGGTAATAATGAGGGGTTCTGGGTAATGGTGAGGTGTTCTGGGTAATGGTGAGGGGTTCTGGGTGATGGTGAGGGGTTCTGGGTGATGGCGAGGGGTTCTGGGTAGCGGTGAGGGGTTCTGGGTAATGGTGAGGTGCTCTGGGTGAAGAGAAGGGGTTCTGGGTAAGGGTGAGGGGTCCTGGGCGATGGTGAGGGGTCCTGGGTGATAACGAAGAGTTCTGGGTAATGGTGAGGGGTTCTTGCTGAACATGAGAGGTCCTTGGTGATGGTGAGGGCTCCTGCGTGATGGCGAGGCGTCCATGGTGATGGTGAGCTGTCCTCTGTGATGGAGAGGGGGTCCTGAGTGATGGTGAGTGGGTCCTGGGCGATGATGAGTGGTCCTGGTTGATGGTGAGAAGTCTGTGGTGATAGTGAGAGATCCTTGGTGATAACGATGGAGGTCCTGGGTGATGGTGAACGGTCCTATGTGATGGTGATGGGTCCTGGGTGATGGTGAGGGGGTTGCTGGGTGATGGGGTTCTGGGTGAGGGGTGAAGGGTCCTGGGTGATGGTGAGGGGGTGCTGGGTGATGGGGTGATGGGTGAGGGGTGAAGGGTCCTGGGTGATGGTGAGAGGTCCTGGGTGATGGTGAGGGGTTTTTGGGTGACGGTGAGGGGGTTCTGGGTGATGGTGAGTGGGTCCTGGGTGATGATGAAGTGTCCTGGGTGATAGTGAAGGGTCCTTGGTGATGGTGATCGGTTCTATGTGATGATGAGGGGTTTTGGGTGATGGTGAGGGGGTTCTGGGTGATGGTAATTGAGTCCTGGGTGAGGGGTGAAGGACCCTGGGTGATAGTGAATGGTCTTGGGTGAGGGTTAGTTCGTGAGGGAAGGTGAGGTTTCCTGGTTGATGATGAGGGATCCTGGGTGATGATGAGGGATTCCTGAGTGATGGTGAGGGCTCCTGGGTGATGGTGAGGGGTCCTGGGTGATGGTGAGGGGTCCTGGGTGATGGTGAGGTCTTGGGTGATGGTGAGGGGTCCTGGGCGATGGTGAGGGTTCCTGCGTGATGGTGAGGAGTCTTTGGTTATAGTGAGTGGTCCTGGTGATGGTGAGGGGGGTCCAGGGTAATGAGGGTCCTGGGTAAGGGGTCCTGAGTGAAGGTGAGGGGCCCTACCTGATGGTGAGGGGTCCTGGGTGATGGTGAAGGGTCCTGGGTGATAGTGAAGGGTCTTTAATGATGGTGAGGGGTCCTTGGTGATGGTGATCGGTCCTATGTGATGGTGAGGGACTCTGGGTGATGGTGAGGGGGTCGTGGGCGATGGTAATGGGGTCCTGGGTGATGGTGAAGGGTCCTTAGTGAGGGTAAGGGATCCTTGATGATGGTGATCGGTCCTATGTGATGGTGATGAGTCCTGGGTGATGTTGAGGGGACCTGGGTGATGGTGAGGGATCCTAGGTGATGGTAAGGGGTCCTAGGCGATGGTGAGGGGTTCTAGGCGATGGTGAGGGAACCTGGGTGATACAAAGGGACCTGGGTGATGGTGAGGGGACGTGGGTGATGGTGAGAGACCTGGGTGATGGTAAGGGGACCTGGGTGATGGTGAGGGGACTTGGGTGATGGTGAGGGGACCTGGGTGATGGTGAGGGGACCTGGGTGATGGTGAAAGGACCTGGGTGATGGTGAGGGATCCTGGGTGATGGTGAGGGATCCTGGGTGATGGTGAGGGGACTTGGGTAATGGTGAGGGGACCTGGGTGATGGTGAGAGGACCTGGGTGATGGTGAAAGGACCTGGGTGATGGTGAGGGATCCTGGGTGATGGTGAGGGATCCTGGGTGATGGTGAGGGGACTTGGGTAATGGTGAGGGGACCTGGGTGATGGTGAGAGGACCTGGGTGATGGTGAGGGGACCTGGGTGATGGTGTAGGAACCTGGGTGATGGTGAGGGGACCTGGGTGATGGTGAGAGATCCTGGGTGATGGTGAGGGATCCTGGGTGATGGTGAGGGGACCTCGGTGATGGTGAGGGGACCTGGGTGATGGTGAGGGGACCTGGGTGATGGTGAGGGGACCTGGGCGATGGTGAGGGGACCTGGGTGATGGTGAAGGGACGTGGGTGATGGTGAGAGACCTGGGTGATGGTAAGGGGACCTGGGTGATGGTGAGGGGACTTGGGTGATGGTGAGGGGACCTGGGTGATGGTGACGGGACCTGGGTGATGGTGAAAGGACCTGGGTGATGGTGAGGGTTCCTGGGTGATGGTGAGGGTTCGTGGGTGATGGTGAGGGGTCTTGGGTGATGGTGTAGGTACCTGGGTGATGGTGAGGGGACCTGGGTGATGGTGAGAGATCCTGGGTGATGGTGAGGGATCCTGGGTGATGGTGAGGGGACCTCGGTGATGGTGAGGGGACCTGGGTGATGGTGAGGGGACCTGGGTGATGGTGAGGGGACCTGGGTGATGGTGATGGGACCTGGGTGATGGTGAGGGGACCTGGGTGATGGTGAGGGGACTTGGGTGATGGTGAGGGGACCTGGGTGATGGTGAGGGGACTTGGGTGATGGTGAGGGGACCTGGGTGATGGTGCGGGGACCTGGGTGATGGTGAGGGGACCTGGGTGATGGTGAGAGGACCTGGGTGATGGTGAGGGATCCTGGGTGATGGTGAGGGATCCTGGGTGATGGTGAGGGATCCTGGGTGATGGTGAGGGATCCTGGGTGATGGTGAGGGATCCTGGGTGATGGTGAGGGATTCTGGGTGATGGTGAGGGATTTTCGGTGATGGTGAGGGGACCTGGGTGATGGTGAGGGATCCTGGGTGATGGTGAGGGGACCTGGGTGATGGTGAGGAGACCTGGGTGATGGTGAGGTATCCTGGGTGATGGTGAGGTCACCTGGGTGATGGTGAGGTATCCTGGGTGATGGTGAGGGGTCCTGGGTGATGGTGAGGGCTCCTGGGTGATGGTGAGGGATCCTGGGTGATGGTGAGGGATCCTGGGTGATGGTGAGGTATCCTGGGTGATGGTGAGGACTCCTGGGTGATGGTGAGGGATCCTGGGTGATGGTGAGGGATCCTGGGTGATGGGGAGGGGACCTGGGTGATGGTGAGGGATCCTGGGTGATGGTGAGGGGACCTGGGTGATGGTGAGGGGACCTGGGTGATGGTGCAGGATCCTGGGTGATGGTGAGGGGACCTGGGTGATGGTGAGGGATCCTGGGTGATGGTGAGGGATCCTGGGTGATGGTGAGGGATCCTGGGTGATGGTGAGGGATCCTGGGTGATGGTGAGGGATCCTGGGTGATGGTGAGGGGACCTGGGTGATGGTGAGGGGACCTGGGTGATGGTGAGGGGACCTGGGTGATGGTGCAGGATCCTGGGTGATGGTGAGGGGACATGGGTGATGGTGAGGGATCCTGGGTGATGGTGAGGGATCCTGGGTGATGGTGAGGGATCCTGGGTGATGGTGAGGGATCCTGGGTGATGGTGAGGAGACCTGGGTGATGGTGAGGGATTCTAGGTGATGGTGCGGGGACCTGGGTGATGGTGAGGGGACCTGGGTGGTAGTGAGGGGACCTGGGTGGTGGTGAGGGATCCTGGGTGATGGTGAGGGGACCTGGGTGATGGTGAGGGGACCTGGGTGATGGTGAGGGATCCTGGGTGATGGTGAGGGGACCTGGGTGATGGTGAGGGATCCTGGGTGATGGTGAGGGGACCTGGGTGATCGTGAGGGGACCTGGGTGATGGTGAGGGATCCTGGGTGATGGTGAGGAATCCTGGGTGATGGTGAGGGATCCTGGGTGATGGTGAGGGATCCTGGGTGATGGTGAGGGGACCTGGGTGATGGTGAGGGATCCTGGGTGATGGTGAGGGGACCTGGGTGATGGTGAGGGATCCTGGGTGATGGTGAGGGGACGTGGGTGATGGTGAGGGGACCTGGGTGGTAGTGAGGGGACCTGGGTGATGGTGAGGGATCCTGGGTGATGGTGAGGGGACCTGGGTGATGGTGAGGGGACCTGGGTGATGGTGAGGGATCCTTGGTGATGGTGAGGGGACCTGGGTGATGGTGAGGGGACCTGGGTGGTAGTGAGGGGACCTGGGAGATGGTGAGGGATCCTGGGTGATGGTGAGGGGACCTGGGTGATGGTGAGGGATCCTGGCTGATGGTGAGGGGACCTGGGTGATGGTGAGGGATCCTGGCTGATGGTGAGGGGACCTGGGTGGTAGTGAGGGGACCTGGGTGATGGTGAGGGGACCTGGGTGATGGTGAGGGGACCTGGGTGATGGTGAGGGGACCTGGGTGATGGTGAGGGGACCTGGGTGATGGTGAGGAGACCTGGGTGATGGTGAGGGATCCTGGGTGATGGTGAGGGATCCTGGGTGATGAAAATAAAAAAAATAGAATAGACTGATAAAAATAATGGCCATTGATACAAATTTACATAAACTTTCAGTGAAAAAAAAAGTTGTTTATAATCACGAAAATAAGATTTTTTACAGTCACGAAAATCAGGTTTTTTACAATCGCGAAATTCAGATTTTTTTGCAGTCACGAATTAAGATTTTTTACAATCACGAAAATCAGATTTTTTTTGACAATCACGAATATCATATTTTTTTACAATCACGAATATCACATTTTTTACAATCACGAATATCATATTGTTTTACAATCACGAAAATCGGATATTTCACAGTCGCGAAAATCTTATGTTTTCATAGTCACGAAAATCAGTTCTCATCGTGAAAATGAGATTTTTTTCCTATCACGAAAAATCAGAATTTTTACAATCACGAGAATCAGAATTCCCACAACGACGAAAAGCAGATTTTTCATATTCACGAAAAAAAGATTTTTCAGCCACAAAAACAAATTTCTCACAGTCACAAAAATCAATTTTTTCGCAGTCACTCCCAAACAGCTTTTTTCACTAGCATATATTAAAAAAAGTGTTTTTGTCACTCAAATAAAAAAAAGTATGATAATGAAACAGTAATTAGGCCTTTGTTATAGAATGTCTTCTTCAATGACCTTCATCTCATCCCAGAATCCCATGCTTATGCAGATAACACTACTATGACATTACTTATCCAAGAGAAGAAACGGCAGCTGCTCTAAGCTACATCAATCATCAGCTAAAAGCTATATCAGCTTGGGGAAACTGATGGCAGGTAATATTTGCACCTGAGAAAATACAAATGATGATGGTCTCTAGGCACCATGATGGTAATGCCGGAGCAGTAGTATGTATGAATGGGAAAGTGTTGGTACCCGGAGAAGTTGATATCCTTGGGGTGGAATTTGACTCCAAACTGACCATGAAGAACCACGTTGTAAATATTGCACACAAGGCAGCCATGAAGCTTACAGCATTTCACGTATCTCGTATCTGCTTGACAGTAGGGGTTGCAAGATTCTGTATGAGGCACAAGTACGCTCACACCTTGAGTATGCTCCACTTTCTTGGTTTGCCTGCCCCCCATCTCATCTGCTACTGCTTGACAGAGTAGAGAACAGAGCAGGACGTCTCATCTCTCGCCTGGACCCATCCTGGATAGATCTGTCATTTCAGCAGAGCCTTCAACACAGGAGGGAAGTGGGCGGCCTTGCTATTATGTACAAGGTCAATATTGCCAAAGTACCATACTTGAATTCACTTAGAGGACAGTGAGAAGCAAGCTTCTATACCACAAGACGGGCAGAAAGCAGCAACTTCATTCTGGCTGTACCATTCTCCAGAACATCACTTCATATGAGATCATTTATCCCCAGGATGACTCGAGTCTGAAACACGTTCGTACAGCATTGTGATGTTAACGAGATAAAGACAGTTGATCAAATGAAAATGCTGGCCCACAGATGGCTCCAACTTCATCCTGTTCCCTACTTGTATGTTTCATAACAAAAATGCTTTCAAATGAGCTGATGTAGGTAACAGCTCTTAGCTTGTCAATAAAGTTAGAATCCTTATCTTGTCAATAACCTTAGGGATCCTTAACCTAACCTTGTCAAACCCTGTGTAAAAAAAAATATGAAAGCAACTTTGTATGACCTAATTCTGCCCCAACGGGTTTTCCGCTCACTAGTGACTTTAATAATGACCCAATTAGCGTCCCTTAAAGGCAGGAGTAAATGCTAGCGTAATTACAAAGGAAGAGCAAGTTGTGGTGAAGGACAGTGTTTTGGAACACAGGTAGTGGGGTGAGGGGAAGGCAGGTAGTGGGGTGAGGGGAAGGCAGGTAGTGGGGTGAGGGGGCGGGTTGTGGGGATTGGGAGGGTGAGGGGAGGGCATTGAGTGGGGTCGTGGAAGTGGAATGATTGATCGTCGGGGTAAAATTATCATTAGGGTTCAATGAC
>NC_091305.1:26523047-26543047 GCF_038502225.1 Cherax quadricarinatus
TGGTTGAAGTGGATGATTGTCTTAGTCATAGCAATGGTGAGCAGTGGAGTAGTAATAGTAGTAGTTACGCTATCAAGAGCATCACTTGAGTAGAGGTAGTTGTAACCCGTTTACTTCCATTTTCCAGTAAATTCCATGCCGTTTCTCCACTATGATATGGAATATTTGTTCCAGAGTTGTCACACCAGCAGTGACTGGTATGACTGTGGTACTGTCCTTGACTCCAACATCTATTTGTTACACAATAGCCCTTAATCCAAATAGAATTAGATAGTTCTCCTTAGTAGATAGCACAAAGTGGACTTTAAAGTCCTCAGCCATCTGTCTTTCCCCATGCAATCCTGTCTACTCAAGACCTTCTTCAATGCTCCATTCTACCCCTTCCTTACCATTCCCCCAGTCAAGCACTCGATCTTATATTCTAACCCAAGAGAAAACAAAAGTGTCAGAAAGTCTCTATCCAGTGGATATGGATTTGTATGCTCAGGACATTATTATTTTAATCCCATGTCATGTGAAGGCGTCAGGTAACTCGGGTACCTGATGACACGAGCGTCCCACCTGACTTATCTCTATCCGCTGAAGCATTCCTCTGTCTGAATGCATTTGCAGTTTGCGAGAAATTTATTGGATGTATTTATCCTCTTAAGCGCGAGCCCATGTGTACTTACCCCAGGAGGTTGATCCACAGCTCCTGAACCTGCCTCTTCACATGTATATCAAATGGCGTTGTTGTTTCCTTGATTCTGGGTCCTATCATATTTATTCTTGAAACTGTGTACAGGAATTCCTACCACTGCTTCTACACTATTATTATTATTATTATTGTTATTATTATTATTTTGTTGTTATTGTTATTCCTCTCTTTATTATTATTCATTGGTATTACTATTATTATTATTCACGGGGAAGCGCTAAACCCGTTGGGGGTTCTACCTGAACAGAGGCAGCAGGGATAAGCGAGACTTAGTTCACACGTCTAAGCTCGCCCAGGGTTCGAACCTCAGGTCCTTTCGGATGTGAGCCGAAAACTCGACCGCTGAGCCAAAAAGTAATTTTAGCCAAACACAATTTAAAAAAAATCTCAGTTAAAAACAAAATACCCACAAAATTTATTATTTATACGTGAGGGGAAGATTTGCAATTCTTGAAAGATAATATAATAATATAATACTACTCAATAAAATATCGTTGACTATAATACTTTTTTTTCATGGACGAGAAAAATAACGTATTTTTTCGGTATATAAGACGCACGATCATATGAGACGTTAATGATGTTTCCAAAAGCAATTATAACGTAACGTTAATAAACAACTGTTAAAGTGCAACCCGAAGCCTACATATGACCTTGACTTTGAGCATATAAGGCGCAGGCTGTTTTTCCGGAACTTTTTTGTAAGGGTGGGGTAAAAGCGCGCCTTATATGCCGGAAAATACGGTATGTTGAAAAATCTGAAGTATTTAATTCCAGTTTTCTTTTTGTTTAAAAATAATTCAGTGGGATTCTCTGATAGACTACAGACAGACCGTTGAAAAAACTTCTCATAGACAACTAACAGCCCACTGAAAGAAAAAGCTTTTCATAGACCACTGACAGACCACAGGCCAGGCCATTAGCGGTCCAGTGACACTATTAGCTGCCCACTAACACAATATTAACGGCCCACTAAAACACTATTAGTGGCCCACTAACACAATATTAACGGCCCACTAAAACACTATTAGCGGCCCACTAACACACTATTAGCGGCCCACTAACACACTATTAGCGGCTCACTAACACACTATTAGCGGCCCACTAACACACTATTAGCAGCTCACTAACACACTATTAGTGGCCCACTAACACACTATTAGCGGCCCACTAACACACTATTAGTGGCCCACTAACACACTATTAGCGGCCCACTAACACACTATTAGTGGCCCACTAACACACTATTAGCGGCCCACTAACACACTATTAGAGGCCCACTAAAACACTAGTAGCCCACTAAAACACTATTAGTGGCCCATTAACACACTATTAGCGGCCCACTAAAACACTATTAGCGGCCCACTAACACACTATTAGTGGCCCACTAACACTTAGTGGCCCACTAACACACTATTAGAGGCCCACTAACACACTATTAGTGGCTCACTAACACACTATTAGTGGCCCACTAACACACTATTAGAGGCCCACTAAAACACTATTAGTAGCCCACTAAAACACTATTAGTGGCCCACTAACACACTATTAGTGGCCCACTAACACACTATTAGTGGCCCACTAACACACTATTAGTGGCCCACTAACACATTAGTGGCCCACTAGAACATAAGAACATAAGAACGAAGGAACACTGCAGAAGGCCTACTGGCCCATGCGAGGCAGGTCCAAGTCTCCTACCGGCTTAAGCCAATGCACCCAACCTAGTCAGGTCAGGTCACATTGACTTAAGGGAGGAACACGGCAACCGACCTGGTAGCACAAGCTATCAGGTCTAACTCACACCCACCCACATCTACTCATGTATTTATCCAACCTATTTTTAAAGCTACACAACGTTCTGGCCTCTATAACGGTACTTGGGAGTTTGTTCCACTCATCCACAACTCTATTACCAAACCAGTACTTTCCTATATCCTTCCTGAATCTGAATTTTTCCAACTTAAAACCATTGCTGCGAGTCCTGTCTAGGCTAGGTATTTTCAGCACACTATTTACATCCCCTTTATTTATTCCTGTCTTCCATTTATACACCTCAATCATATCCCCCCTAATTCTACGTCTTTCTAGAGAGTGCAGTTTCAGGGCCCTTAGTCTATCCTCATAGGGAAGGTTTCTGATACATGGGATCCACTTTGTCATCCTCCTTTGTACATTTTCCAGAGAATTTATATCCATTCTGTAATACGGTGACCAAAACTGTGCAGCATATCAAAACACACTATTAGTGGCCCACTAACACAATATTAACGGCCCACTAAAACACTATTAGCGGCCCACTAACACACTATTAGCGGCCCACTAACACACTATTAGCGGCTCACTAACACACTATTAGCGGCCCACTAACACACTATTAGCAGCTCACTAACACACTATTAGTGGCCCACTAACACACTATTACCGGCCTACTAACACACTATTAGTGGCCCACTAACACACTATTAGCGGCCCACTAACACACTATTAGTGGCCCACTAACACACTATTAGCGGCCCACTAACACACTATTAGAGGCCCACTAAAACACTAGTAGCCCACTAAAACACTATTAGTGGCCCATTAACACACTATTAGTGGCCCACTAAAACACTATTAGCGGCCCACTAACACACTATTAGTGGCCCACTAACACACTATTAGTGGCCCACTAACACACTATTAGAGGCCCACTAACACACTATTAGTGGCTCACTAACACACTATTAGTGGCCCACTAACACACTATTAGAGGCCCACTAAAACACTATTAGTAGCCCACTAAAACACTATTAGTGGCCCACTAACACACTATTAGTGGCCCACTAACACACTATTAGTGGCCCACTAACACACTATTAGTGGCCCACTAACACACTATTAGCGGCCCACTAACACACTATTAGCAGCTCACTAACACACTATTAGTGGCCCACTAACACACTATTAGCGGCCTACTAACACACTATTAGTGGCCCACTAACACACTATTAGCGGCCCACTAACACACTATTAGTGGCCCACTAACACACTATTAGCGGCCCACTAACACACTATTAGAGGCCCACTAAAACACTAGTAGCCCACTAAAACACTATTAGTGGCCCATTAACACACTATTAGTGCCCCACTAAAACACTATTAGCGGCCCACTAACACACTATTAGTGGCCCACTAACACACTATTAGTGGCCCACTCACACACTATTAGAGGCCGACTAACACACTATTAGAAGCCCAATACAACACTACTCGCGGCCCACTAACACACTAGTAGTGGCCCACTAACACACTATTAGTGGCCCACTAACACACTATTAGTGGCCCACTAACACACTATTAGTGGCCCACTAACACACTATTAGTGGCCCACTAACACACTATTAGCGGCCCACTAACACACTATTAGAGGCCCACTAAAACACTAGTAGCCCACTAAAACACTATTAGTGGCCCATTAACACACTATTAGTGGCCCACTAAAACACTATTAGCGGCCCACTAACACACTATTAGTGGCCCACTAACACATTATTAGTGGCCCACTAACACACTATTAGAGGCCCACTAACACACTATTAGTGGCTCACTAACACACTATTAGTGGCCCACTAACACACTATTAGAGGCCCACTAAAACACTATTAGTAGCCCACTAAAACACTATTAGTGGCCCACTAACACACTATTAGTGGCCCACTAACACACTATTAGTGGCCCACTAACACACTATTAGTGGCCCACTAACACACTATTAGTGGCCCACTAACACACTATTAGTGGCCCACTAACACACTATTAGTGGCCCACTAACACACTATTAGTGGCCCGCTAACACACTATTAGAGGCCCACTAAAACACTATTAGTAGCCCACTAAAGCACTATTAGTGGCCCACTAACACACTATTAGCGGCCCACTAAAACACTATTAGCGGCCCACTAACACACTATTAGTGGCCCACTAACACACTATTAGTGGCCCACTAACACATTACTAGTGGCCCACTAACACACTATTAGAGGCCCACTAAAACACTATTAGTAGCCCAATAAAACACTATTAGTGGCCCACTAACACACTATTAGCGGCCCACTAACACACTATTAGCTGCCCACTAAAACACTATTAGCGGCCCACTACCTTCTCACTGAAGTTGGACCAGAGATTTCAAGACGTTGATCAATATTGATCGTCCTAGTTAATCTTCCCAGTTTCTCCCTCAACTAATCTTGTTTTTAAGTGGTTGTAGTCACGGTAGCTCTGCTGACGAGCATCGAGCTCCGGCTCTTGTCCCCCCGGAATGGACCTCCGAGAAAGAGCGTGAACAGTCTAGAGTCTAATTAATCGTTTCATAATTTGCAAACAACAGCTAGTGTGTGAAACCAGTCGGGTTTGATCCGAGGGTGAGGTGAGGGCAGGTATAATTCCTAGGATCAAGAGCCCTTCGTCAGCATCAAGAAACTATTACGCGACACTGAGGAAATTCCTTTGGAATTAATTTATTATTAAGCAATATGTCTTTTCTATGCAAGGCTGAAGGACCACACGGGTTTAGTGCTTTTTGTAGCAACAGTAACAACAACAACAACAATAATAATAATAATAATAATAATAATAATAATAATAATAATAATAATAATAATAATTATAGTAATAATAATAATGACAATTATAGTAATAATAATACAAATAATAATAAAAACAACAACAATAATAATAATAATAATAATAATAATAATAATAATAATAATAATAATAATAATGACAATTATAGTAATAATAATACAAATAATAATAAAAACAACAACAATAATAAAAAATAATAATAATATTATCAGCAGTAATAATAATAATAATAATAATAATAATAATAATAATAATAATAATAATAATAATAATAATAATAATAATAATAATAATAATAATAATAATAATAATAATAATAATAATAATAATAATAATAATAATAATAATAATAATAATAACAACAACAACAACAACAAGAACAACAACAAGAACAACAACAACAACAACAACAACAACAACAACAACAACAACAACAATAATAATAATAATTATAATAATAATAGGATGGACATCATGCCCAGCCCTTTTAGGTTCGGTTAGGTGCCTGAGTCAGAGGTTGTAGCTCACAAGACTGTCATTCCCATTAGCCCCCTTGAGGCGGGGATGGTACACCAGAGAGGTCTAACTTCTCCCTACGAGCCCCGTGAGGGCGGGGAATGTGGCTAGGCCTGGGGACAGTTGGTCCCAACCATGAGGAGGTACTTGTACCTCCTCCCATGGCAGACGTTAGTCTGAGATACTCCCGAGAAAGGGAGCCAAGGCCGGGCCACCACTTGGAAAAGCCCCGGGCCAGGGGAGTACCGGCGAATCAATAATAATAATAATAATAATAATAATAATAATAATAATAATAATAATAATAATAATAATAATAATAATAATAGAAATAATAATAATAGTAATAATAAAACAAAAATAATAATAAAACGATAGAGGGAGGGGGTAAAAGATGCTTTGCTTGTAAGGGGCTTAGACATTCAGCAGGCTGGTGTGAGCGTGATAGGAGTGAATGGAAACGAATTGTTTTTGGGACTTGATGTGGTGTTGGAGTGTGAGCAGGGTAACCGGTTAGCCGGACTTGAGTCCTGGAGGTGGTAAGTACAATGCTTGTACTTTAAAGGAGGTGTTTGAGATACTGGCTGTTTGGAGTGACATCTGAACTGTCGTATCTGCTCATTTCTGCAGAGACAGTGATTATGTGTGAATGATGGTGAAAGTATTTTTTTTTTATTGCGTCACCCTGCCTTGGTGGGGGACGGCCAGCGTGTTAATAATAATAATAATACTATTACTACTACTACTAATATTAATAATGCCAATGATGATCATAATAATAATAATTATAATAATAATGCTACAGGGTATCCTATAGCTCGATTACTAGGGCATACAGCTCACACAATGAAGTCCGTGGTTCGATCCCCGGTACGAGTGGAAACATTAGGACAAATTCCTTAAGACATCTGCCGTCCCTATTCACCTATCAGTAAAATAGGTGCCTGGGTGTTAGTCGACTGGTGTAGGTCGTCCGAAATGCTCTGCATAACAAGGGGCTTTCTGTACAGTAGTATGTCATTGATATCAGCTAGGCCTGTATACCTTGTACATGTAGAAATAAAGATTATTATTATTATGCCGTACGAGAGTGCGAGTGTGGTGTGGCAACAAGTACTTGCCTGGCAGGGAGGTGGGTGCCAGAGAGTGCCAGTGAGTGCCACTACTCAGGTCGGGCTCGCCGTCACTGCTCGCACCATGGACTCTTTCCCTACCTTCGGTGAGTTACAAACCTCGCTTCTCGTGAATGGCTCAGCCGGTAGCGCTCGCAACTGAAAGATCTGGGATTCGATCCCGGCACGATTGGAGTGAAAAGTGCTGGACCTGTTTGCCTGCACGTTTTGCCCCCTGTTCACCTGAGTAGTAAGTAGGTGCCTGGGTGTTAGTAAACTGTTGTGGGTGGCATCTCATCATCTCTAGGTGGAATATTCACTGGTATATTCACTGGTATGCTTGCCGGTACATTCACTCGTATGTTCTCCTTATGACCAAGACCTTCGCGGGACCAGGAAAGACCTACTTATTAAATTAAGGTCAGAAACGCATCAGTAAGCGTGACGTATCGAGCGTGTTTTAAAAAGTTAATTCACATTGAGCGTGTTTTTAATCTATAAACATTATTACAGTAGATCTGAAATGTGTGTGTGTGTGTGTGTGTGTGTGTGTGTGTGTGTGTGTGTGTGTGTGTGTGTGTGTGTGTGTGTGTGTGTGTGTGTGTGTAATACAGACAGAAAATTAATTCTGAGAACTTATAACCCATAGGAGGGATCCTTAGGTCCTCCCCCAGGAAGCGACCCAAAGCATGCCACTGATTCCTAAGAGGTCATTAGGTATCTGTGTACTTTTAGCTAGCAAGAGTAGATAGGAGACTTGTCCTAGGTTCTCTTCATAATAATAATAATAATAATAATAATAATAATAATAATAATAATAATAATAATAATAATAATAATAATAATAATAATAATAATAATAATAATAATAATAACAAAACAGTAACAATAATAATAATTCTCGCATCATATATTTATACGTGACTTAATTAGTCAGTTTTTCAGTGTTTGTTTCTGTAATTAATAACACTTAATAACTTCCAGGTTTTATTTTAGTCATATAAATAACATTGATAACTCACTCATAATATTTTTAGGTTCCTTAAATAATTTTTATTTATGTGTTGTATGTAATTCTTAGTCATTTATGGGTGTATAAATTAGCATTGTTTCTTGAAGAACATACGTTACAAACTTCTGCTGGGACGACGTTTCGCCCCTGTATTGTCGTGACTTGATAAAGCTCTCCACTGAGCGAAACGTCTTGCAAATGCTTGTTATCAAATGTTGTTGTAATTTACCTGGAACCTGGAGTTTACCTGGAAAGAGTTCCGGGGGTCAACGCCCCCGCGGCCCGGTCTGTGACCAGGCCTCAAGGTGGATCAGAGCCTGATCAACCAGACTGTTACTGCTGGCTGCATGCAATCCAATGTACGAGCCACAGCCCGGCTGGTCAGGTACAGACTTTAGGTGCTTGTTCAGTGCCTGCTTGAAGACAGCCAGGGGTCTATTGGTAATCCCTCTTCTGTATGCTGGGAGGCAGTTGAACAGTCTCGAGCCCCTGACACTTATTGTATTATCTCTTAACGTGCTAGTGACACCCCTGCTTTTCATTGGGGGGGATGTTGCATCATCTGCCGAGTCTTTTGCTTTCGTTGTGAGTGATTAATAACTGAGGAATATATATAAATATTATACACAACATAAAGAGGAAGACTTAATAAGATACACACACGCTACGTGACGCACGCTACCTGGCGCACGCTAAATGACGCACGCTACCTGACGCACGCTACCTGACGCACGCTACCTGACGCACGCTACGTGACGCACGCTACCTGACGCACGCTACGTGACGCACGCTACCTGACGCACGCTACGTGACGCACGCTACGTGACGCACGCTACCTGACGCACGCTACCTGACGCACGCTACCTGACGCACGCTACCTGACGCACGCTACCTGACGCACGCTACGTGACGCACGCTACCTGGCGCACGCTACCTGACGCACGCTACCTGACGCACGCTAAATGACGCACGCATCCTGACGCACGCTACCTGACACACGCTACCTGACGCACTCTACCTGACGCACTCTACCTGACGCACGCTACCTGACGCACGCTACCTAACGCACGCTAAATGACGCACGCTAAATGACGCACTCTACCTGACGCACTCTACCTGACGCACGCTACCTGACGCACGCTACCTGACGCACGCTACCTGGCGCACGCTACCTGACGCACCCTACCTGACGCACTCTACCTGACGCACGCTACCTGACGTACCCTACCTGACGCACTCTACCTGACGCACGCTACCTGACGCACTCTACCTGACGCACGCTACTGAGGCACTCCACCTGACGCACGCTCCCTGACGCACGCTACCTGACGCACTCTACCTGACGCACGCTACCTGACGCACTCTACCAGACGCACTCTACCTGACACACTCTCCCTGACGCACGCTATCTGACGCACGCTACCTGACGCACGCTACCTGACGCACGCTACCTGACGCACTCTACCTGACGCACGCTACCTGACGCACGCTACCTGACGCACTCTACCTGAGCCACGCTACCTGACGCACGCTACCTGACACACGCTACCTGACGCACGCTACCTGACGCACGCTACCTGACGCACGCTACCTGACGCACTCTACCTGACGCACGCTACCTGACGCACGCTACCTGACGCAGTCTACCTGAAGCACGCTACCAGACGCACTCTACCTGACGCACGCTACCTGACGCACGCTACCTGACGCACGCTACCTGACGCACTCTACCTGAAGCACGCTACCTGACGCACTCTACCTGACGCACGCTACCTGACGCACGCTACCTGATGCACTCTATCTGACGCACGCTACCTGACTCATTCTACCTGATGCACGCTTCCTGACGCACTCTACCTGACGCACTCTACCTGAAGCACGCTACCTGACGCACGCTACCTGACGCACTCTACCTGAAGCACGCTACCTGACGCACGCTACCTGACGCACGCTACCTGACGCACTCTACCTGACGCACTCTACCTGACGCACTCTACCTGACGCACGCTACCTGAAGCACTCTACCTGACGCACTCTACCTGACGCACTCTATCTGACGCACGCTTCCTGACGCACGCTACCTGACGCACGCTACCTGACGCACGCTACCTGACGCACGCTACCTGACGCACTCTACCTGACGCACTCTACCTGACGCACGCTACCTGAGGCACTCTATCTGAAGCACGCTACCTGACGCACTCTACCTGACGCACGCTACCTGACGCACGCTACCTGACGCACTCTATCTGACGCACGCTACCTGACTCACTCTACCTGACGCACGCTACCTGACGCACTCTACCTGACGCACGCTACCTGAGGCACGCTTCCTGACGCACGCTACCTGACGCACGCTACCTGACGCACTCTACCTGACGCACGCTACCTGACGCACTCTACCTGACGCACTCTACCTGACGCACGCTACCTAACGCATTCTATCTGAAGCACGCTACCTGACGCACTCTACCTGACGCACGCTACCTGACGCACGCTACCTGACGCACGCTACCTGACGCACGCTACCTGACGCACTCTATCTGAAGCACGCTACCTGACGCACTCTACCTGACGCACGCTACCTGACGCACGCTACCTGACGCACGCTACCTGACGCACGCTACCTGACGCACGCTACCTGACGCACTCTACCTGAAACACGCTACCTGACGCACTCTACCTGACGCACTCTATCTGACGCACGCTACCTGACGCACTCTATCTGAAGCACGCTACCTGACGCACTCTACCTGACGCACGCTACTTGACCCACGCTACCTGACGCACGCTACCTGACGCACGCTACCTGACGCACTCTACCTGAAACACGCTACCTGACGCACTCTACCTGACGCACTCTATCTGACGCACGCTACCTGACGCACTCTACCTGACGCACGCTACCTGACGCACTCTACCTGACGCACTCTACCTGACGCACGCTACCTGACGCACGCTACCTGACGCACTCTACCTGAAGCACGCTACCTGACGCACGCTACCTGACGCACGCTACCTAACGCACTCTATCTGACGCACGCTACCTGACGCACTCTACCTGACGCACTCTACCTGACGCACTCTACCTGACGCACGCTACCTGACGCACTCTATCTGACGCACGCTACCTGACGCACTCTACCTGACGCACGCTACCTGACGCAGTCTACCTGACGCACGCTACCTGACGCACTCTACCTGACGCACTCTACCTGACGCACGCTATCTGACGCACGCTTCCTGACGCACGCTACCTGACGCACGCTACCTGACGCACTCTACCTGACGCACGCTACCTGACGCACTCTACCTGACGCACTCTACCTGACGCACGCTACCTAACGCATTCTATCTGAAGCACGCTACCTGACGCACTCTACCTGACGCACGCTACCTGACGCACGCTACCTGACGCACTCTATCTGACGCACGCTACCTGACGCACTCTACCTGACGCACGCTACCTGACGCACTCTACCTGACGCACGCTACCTGACGCACGCTTCCTGACGCACGCTACCTGACGCACGCTACCTGACGCACTCTACCTGACGCACGCTACCTGACGCACTCTACCTGATGCACTCTACCTGACGCACGCTACCTGACGCATTCTATCTGAAGCACGCTACCTGACGCACTCTACCTGACGCACGCTACCTGACGCACGCTACCTGACGCACGCTACCTGACGCACCCTACCTGACGCACTCTACCTGAAACACGCTACCTGACGCACTCTATCTGACGCACGCTACCTGACGCACTCTACCTGACGCACGCTACCTGACGCACGCTACCTGACGCACGCTACCTGACGCACTCTACCTGAAACACGCTACCTGACGCACTCTACCTGACGCACTCTACCTGACGCACGCTACCTGACGCACTCTATCTGAAGCACGCTACCTGACGCACTCTACCTGACGCACGCTACCTGACGCACGCTACCTGACGCACGCTACCTGACGCACGCTACCTGACGCACTCTACCTGACTCACTCTACCTGACGCACTCTACCTGACGCACTCTACCTGACGCACGCTACCTGACGCACTCTACCTGACGCACGCTACCTGACGCACTCTACCTGACGCACTCTACCTGACGCACGCTACCTGACGCACGCTACCTGACGCACTCTACCTGAAGCACGCTACCTGACGCACGCTACCTGACGCACGCTACCTAACGCACTCTATCTGACGCACGCTACCTGACGCACTCTACCTGACGCACGCTACCTGACGCACTCTACCTGACGCACGCTACCTGACGCACGCTACCTAACGCACTCTACCTGAAGCACGCTACCTGACGCACGCTACCTGACGCACGCTACCTGACGCACTCTACCTTCAGTCATGCGGTCGTCAGTAAAATAGATTCAGTCATGCGGTCGTCAATAAAATAGATTCAGTCATGCGGTCGTCAATAAAATAGATTCAGTCATGCGGTCGTCAATAAAATAGATTCAGTCATGCGGTCGTCAATAAAATAGATTCAGTCATGCGGTCGTCAATAAAATAGATTCAGTCATGCGGTCGTCAATAAAATAAATTCAGTCATGCGGTCGTCAGTAAAATAGATTCAGTCATGCGGTCGTCAGTAAAATAGATTCAGTCATGCGGTCGTCAATAAAATAGATTCAGTCATGCGGTCGTCAATAAAATAGATTCAGTCATGCGGTCGTCAATAAAATAAATTCAGTCATGCGGTCGTCAATAAAATAAATTCAGTCATGCGGTCGTAAGTAAAATAGATTCAGTCATGCGGTCGTCAATAAAATAGATTCAGTCATGCGGTCGTCAATAAAATAGATTCAGTCATGCGGTCGTCAATAAAATAGATTCAGTCATGCGGTCGTCAATAAAATAGATTCAGTCATGCGGTCGTCAATAAAATAAATTCAGTCATGCGGTCGTCAGTAAAATAGATTCAGTCATGCGTCCGTTAGTAAAATAGATTCAGTTATGCGTCCGTTAGTAAAATAGATTCAATCATGCAGTCGTCAATAAAATAGATTCAGTCATGCGGTCGTCAGTAAAGAAACAGATGCAGTTATGCAGTCGTCAGCCAATAGCAGATGCAGTCATGCGCAGGTCAGTAAAGTAGCAGATACAGCCATGCAGTCGTCAGTAAAATAGATGCAGTCATGCGGTCGTCAGTAATGTCGCAGATGCAGTCATGCGGTCGTCAGTAAAGTCGCAGATGCAGCCATGCGGTCGTCAGTAAATTCGCAGATGCAGTAATGCGGTCGTCAGTAAAGTCGCAGATGCAGTCATGCGGTCGTCAGTAAAGTCGCACATGCAGTCATGCGGTCGTCAGTAAAATCGCAGATGCAGTCATACGGTCGTCAGTAAAGTCGCACATGCAGTCATGCGGTCGTCCGTAAAGCAACAGAAGTAGTCAAGCAGTCGTCAGTAGGTATGTTAGAAGATCTGCAGAAAAAATGGCAGGAACACAAATATGCCCACCAAGTAGAGATGCGCAAGATGACATAGAGATGTATCTCCTAGCGCGTACATAAGCTTAAAATATAGTTTAATCCCCAATTTAAGGATTAAACTATTCTTGACTGGTGGTGCCCAGGTGACATGCAGCCCTTAATGACCCTCGTGTAGTCAATAGGCTTTCAGGCTAATAAACCGACCATTAACCGGCTGGGAGGGATGGGCAAGGGAGAAATTAAAAGACTTGCAATACTAAGTCATATCAAGTTAAGTCGGTTCTCATCAGACACAAGTAATATATATATATATATATATATATATATATATATATATATATATATATATATATATATATATATATATATATATATATATATATATATATATATATATATATATATATATATATATATATATATATATATATATATATATATATATATATATATATATATATATATATATATATATTACTTGTGTCTGATGAGAACCGACTTAACTTGTCTTCTGTGGCGATAAGTCTTGAGTTTCTGTTGTTTATCAAGTGGTTGTGTGAATTACGGTGTTGTACACAAGCATTCCTTGTGTCGTCAGACCTGCTTGCGTATTGGTGTTCCAAAATACGTGTTTGGAGGTCCCTTGATGTTTCGCCCACGTATAATTTGTTGCAGTCATTACAAGGGATTATGTATACCCCTGCAGAGGGTGGAAGCTTGTCCTGTCTATCACTGGTAATGTCCTTGATGGTCGTGGTTGTGGAGGTAGATACTTGGAATGAGGTATTGGAAAAAAATGTTGGAAACGTGTTTGGCAATGGAGCTGGTGGGGAGGACTATGTATCTCTTCTCGGCAGTGTCTTCTCTGGGTGTGTTGAAGATGTTTAATGCCCGTCGTCTGCAGTCTCTGATGAAGTGACGAGGATAGTGGAGTTTAGAAAATACTTGTTCAATTATAGTGCATTCTTCCTCAAGAAACTCATTGCTGCAGATTCTGAGTGCACGCAGGAAGAAGCCTATAATTACACCACGTTTAGTTTTGGTGTCGTGGTGAGAGTAGAAGTGGAGAAGATCGTTTTGGTTGGTGGGTTTTCGATAGACTTTAAAACGAAGTTCGTGGTCAGCTTTGCAGAGAAGAACATCAAGGAAAGGAAGAGTGTTGTCGACTTCTTCTTCAAGTGTGAACTGGATTGAAGGCTCGATCTGGTTGAGCTTGTATTGGAGAGCTTGGACCAAGGTCGAGCCTTGTTTGTGACTTGAAAAAGCCCACTGTGTGGGCGAAACGTTGTCAGTAAAGGAGCACATTATACTGCATATGTGTTTATATTTCCATGGACTCCAAGGTATTGGTCCAGTGTGGGTAGATTGGTAAAGCACTGCGTACCTTGTTCCAAGGTTCGTAGGTTCGAGTCTCCTTCAGCCAGAGATCAGTGTTTGTGTATATTTCGCCTGCTCTTGCGAATTCCTTATATATATATATATATATATATATATATATATATATATATATATATATATATATATATATATATATATAATCTTTCTGAGAACAAGTGACGTCAAGAGATGCACTTTAGAAAAGCCTTTTGTTTTTCTCTTATAACATTGTTCTCTGAATGGCTGGATTTATTTGCTTTGCTGTATTACACGATGTTTCGCTCAGTCAAGTCCGTAAGCTTGATAAAGCTCTAGGGCGAAACGTCGTCTTGTATCACGGTTCGTTGTGCAGTACCTCTGTTCATTAATTCTCGTGTTTTGGAAGAACTATTTCGCCAGCGAATTCAGTGACTTCGCAGACAATTTCGATTAAGTTCAGAGGAAATGCGACTTGCTGAGATGCAGAGCAAAGAGAGAGAGAGAGAGAGAGAGAGAGAGAGAGAGAGAGAGAGAGAGAGAGAGAGAGAGAGAGAGAGTATGGAACACATTCGTACAGCATAATGATGTCAACGAGATAAAGTCAGTTGATCAAATGAAAATGCTGGCCCACAGATGGCTCCAACTTCATCCTGTTTCCTACTTGTATGTCTCATAACAATAAAAATGCTTTCAAATGAGCTGATGTAGGTAACAGCTCTTAGCTTGCCAATAAAGTTAGGAATCCTTAACCTGTAAATAGCTGTCAATAAAGCTAGGGATCCTTAACCTGTCAAACCCTGTGTAAAAAAAAAAAAAAAAAAAAAAAAAAAAAAAAAAAAAAAAAAAAAAAAAAAAAAAAAAAAAAAAAAAAAAAAAAAACACAGAGAGAGAGAGAGAGAGAGAGAGAGAGAGAGAGAGGGGTGGGGGGGGTGGAGAACGTAGGTATACTTTCAAGAACCAGCAACACGAACGGTAGTTGTGTGACACAGCGGCTCAAACTCCAGGGCCTCCAAGAGAAATTTTACAAGGCGGAACAAGACTGCTTTGGTGTCCCTGAGGGCCCCTGGGGGCAGGCTGAGGGCCCATGGGGGCAGGCTGAGGGCCCCTGGGGGCAGGCTGAGGGCCCCTGGGGGAAGGCTGAGGGCCCATGGGGGCAGGCTGAGGGCCCCTGGGGGCAGGCTGAGGGCCCATGGGGGCAGACTTTTACTTAATTATTTTTCTAAATAAGCTAAAAATAGTTGAAATTACCAAAAAAAAAATATCAAATGCAAAAAAAAAAAATCTATGGTTATGGGGCCCCTTCAGAGATTCACAGCCGGGCCCCCGAACCAATGTACCGTCTGAACACCCCCTTCCCCTTCCCCCTCCCATAAACCCTGCCTGACTGTCTCATCTATGAACTCATCAATGTTTTTGAGAGCTTTACGAATTTGTAGTCCTGAGTTCATAGATGAGGAAATATCCAAAATTTATGAAATAGGTAATGATTTAAAATACCCAAGAAATGTAATTGATAAATCTTTTAAAGTTGCTAGAAATACTTTTTACAATCCAAAAAGGGACAACCAGCCTTATTCAACTAAAAATATGTTGGTTCTCCCTTACCATGAAAACTTGGTTGATATGCCTTCTCTTCTTAAGACTTTTAATATTAAAGTTGTATTCAAAAATCTTGATACAGTAAAAAAAACTTTTGATAAAGAATTCCCCCCAAAATGCTGATGGATGTGTCTATAAGATTCCTTGTAAAATTTGCGATAAAGTTTATTACGGTCAAACTGGTAAAAATCTCGAACTAAGATTAAAACAACATAAATATAGCATTAGAACTGGACAAGATTCCACTGCTCTATTTATTCATGTAAGAGATTTTAACCATCCAATTGATTTTCAAAAAGTTGAGAAAGTAGTATCAAGCAAGTCCATGGTCGACAGGAATATAATTGAATCTTGTTTCATAAAAAGCAGTTTTGACAATAATATGAATATTTCCTTTGGTTTATATAAATTAGATCCATTTATAATTAATAGAATTTGGGAAGAATTTAATAATACACTGGACAAATAATAATTTTTAAATTTTCTTGGGTAGAATAGTTTGTGGGTGAGTTGTGCGAAGGACCTATCCAAGTTGGGTCGGCGCGCGTCAGGTGTTTAACCGTTGTGGGATCTGATAGTGAGGTGCTGGCCAGACCCCTTATATAGCTTCCTTGGATGCTTTACTTTCATAGTTCCTTGATAATGTGAGTAGTCACGAAAGCGCTTGGGATTTCTCTATTCTTTCAGAGTGGTTGTTTTGCATATATATATATATATATATATATATATATATATATATATATATATATATATATATATATATATATATATATATATATATATATATATATATATATATATATATATATATATATATATAATCTTTCTGAGAACAAGTGACGTCAAGAGATGCACTTTAGAAAAGCCTTTTGTTTTTCTCTTATAACATTGTTCTCTGAATGGCTGGATTTATTTGCTTTGCTGTATTACACGATGTTTCGCTCAGTCAAGTCCGTAAGCTTGATAAAGCTCTAGGGCGAAACGTCGTCTTGTATCACGGTTCGTTGTGCAGTACCTCTGTTCATTAATTCTCGTGTTTTGGAAGAACTATTTCGCCAGCGAATTCAGTGACTTCGCAGACAATTTCGATTAAGTTCAGAGGAAATGCGACTTGCTGAGATGCAGAGCAAAGAGAGAGAGAGAGAGAGGTGGGTGGGGGGGGTGGAGAACGTAGGTATACTTTCAAGAACCAGCAACACGAACACTAGTTGTGTGACACAGCGGCTCAAACTCCAGGGCCTCCAAGAGAAATTTTACAAGGCGGAACAAGACTGCTTTGGGGTCCCTGAGGGCAGGCTGAGGGCCCCTGGGGGCAGGCTGAGGGCCCCTGGGGGCAGGCTGAGGGCCCCTGGGGGAAGGCTGAGGGCCCATGGGGGCCGGCTGAGGGCCCATGGGGGGCAGGCTGAGGGCCCCTGGGGGCATGCTGAGGATTCCCAGTTTAAGTGACTTTTACATAATTATTTTTCTAAATAAGCTAAAAATAGTTGAAATTACCAAAAAAAAAAATATCAAATGCAAAAAAAAAAAAAAGTCTATGGTTATGGGGCCCCTTCAGAGATTCACAGCCGGGCCCCCGAACCAATGTACCGTCTGAACACCCCCTACCCCTTCCCCCTCCCATAAACCCTGCCTGACTGTCTCACGCTACGCTACAGCACAGTGAGCAGAAAACCTAGTCTAGAAACCAGATAAATCCAGGAGATTTCTGGATATGCAGCCATTTAAGAGATCAATTGTATTACAGCAAAAGAAATGTGTTTTCTAAATTATACCTCAGGTATTCTGAGGTGTTGGGGGGAGGAGGGATATGTAAATAGTCGCATTTGAGAACTGGGTCTTTTAGTGATATGACCCTTATTGTAATATATACCTGCGTGTCTCTGTAGTTCTCGTCCCTTGTTCGGCGGGGTACATGCCCGCTCGTGCTTTTTTTTTATTCCAGCAGCGGTTAAGTCAGCGGTCGCTGTTGCAGTGGCCCGCTATATAAGGTCATCAACTCCTTGGTAGCGGCGAAGAATAAATAGGCACAATACCGTGACCGGAACAATACATAAATAACCCGCAGGTAGGAGATTGAAACTTATGACGACGTTTCGGTTCGGCTAGGACCATTAACTAGTCAATGGTGCAAGCTGGACCGAAACGTGGTAGCAAGTTTCATTCTCCCACGTGCGGGCTGTTTGTATACTAGTGGTGATGTTTTATTCTTCAGGAAACAGCGCCTCCTGTCCCGGGTCTCGTCAGGTGACGACCCGTTCAGTGCCGACCCTGACCTGTCAATACTACATTATCATCCCCACTTATAAAGCAAATAATGAGCACACAGTAATGACCTAGAATACACTACCTGGGAGTGTCCTCCTGCACACCGTGTTACTACACTACCTGGGAGTGTCCTCCTGCACACCGTGTTACTACACTACCTGGGAGTGTCCTCCTTCACACCGTGTTACTACACTACCTGGGAGTGTCCTCCTTCACACCGTGTTACTACACTACCTGGGAGTGTCCTCCTGCACACCGTGTTACTACACTACCTGGGAGCGTCCTCCTGCACACCGTGTTACTACACTACCTGGGAGCGTCCTCCTGCACACCGTGTTACTACACTACCTGGGAGTGTCCTCCTGCACACCGTGTTACTACACTACCTGGGAGTGTCCTCCTGCACACCGTGTTACTACACTACCTGGGAGTGTCCTCCTGCACACCGTGTTACTACACTACCTGGGAGTGTCCTCCTGCACACCGTGTTACTACACTACCTGGGAGTGTCCTCCTGCACACCGTGTTACTACACTACCTGGGAGTGTCCTCCTGCACACCGTGTTACTACACTACCTGGGAGTGTCCTCCTGCACACCGTGTTACTACACTACCTGGGAGTGTCCTCCTGCACACCGTGTTACTACACTACCTGGGAGCGTCCTCCTGCACACCGTGTTACTACACTACCTGGGAGCGTCCTCCTGCACACCGTGTTACTACACTACCTGGGAGCGTCCTCCTGCACACCGTGTTACTACACTACCTGGGAGTGTCCTCCTGCACACCGTGTTACTACACTTCCTGGGAGTGTCCTCCTGCACACCGTGTTACTACACTACCTGGGAGTGTCCTCCTGCACACCATGTTATTACACTACCTGGGAGCGTCCTCCTGCACACCGTGTTACTACACTACCTGGGAGTGTCCTCCTGCACACCGTGTTACTACACTACCTGGGAGCGTCCTCCTGCACACCGTGTTACTACACTACCTGGGAGTGTCCTCCTGCACACCGTGTTACTACACTACCTGGGAGTGTCCTCCTGCACACCGTGTTACTACACTACCTGGGAGCGTCCTCCTGCACACCGTGTTACTACACTACCTGGGAGTGTCCTCCTGCACACCGTGTTACTACACTTCCTGGGAGTGTCCTCCTGCACACCGTGTTACTACACTACCTGGGAGTGTCCTCCTGCACACCGTGTTATTACACTACCTGGGAGTGTCCTCCTTCACACCGTGTTACTACACTACCTGGGAGTGTCCTCCTGCACACCGTGTTACTACACTACCTGGGAGCGTCCTCCTGCACACCGTGTTACTACACTACCTGGGAGTGTCCTCCTGCACAC
>NC_091305.1:26545547-26593047 GCF_038502225.1 Cherax quadricarinatus
GTATTCTAAGACAAATGATAAGACAAAGATAAAAACTAAATCACGTGGCCACCAGGTCCCCTTGGCCTGGTGGATAAAGCTCTCGGTTTACACTGTGATGGTCCGGGTTCGATTCCCGGCGAGGGTAGAAACAACCTTTCACCGGTTGTCTGTGTTCACTCATCAATAAAATGGGTACCTGGGTGTTAGTCGACTGGTGTAGGTCGCATCCTGGGATAAAACTGACCTAATTTGCTCGAAATGCTCAGCATAACAAGCGACTTTCTATATAGTAGTATGTCACTGACGTCATCTAGGACTGTATACCTTGTTCAGGTAGAAATAAAGGTATTATATTATATTAATATTAATTAACATATTATTAAAATAGTTAGGAAATTTAAAGGGGAAGAAATGGCTAGGAGCATGTTAATTATGTATACAGAAAATGGTATAAAATATCGAAAAGTTGATGAGTTGGGTATTTTCCTTGTTGAACGTTTCGTCTACTGTGCAGGCGAAACGTTTCAGCAATAGACACCCAACAGCTGCACGTGTGTCTAACTCATCAGTAAATTAACTATGCAACTTAGCTCTGAGGTCCTGGTAACAGCTTATCTTATTTCCAAATATTTTTTATTCCTCGACATAATGTCCCTCGACTCTTCGCGATAGCGGTGACAGGTGTTGGTTGATAGTGGTGACAGGTGTTGGTTGATAGTGGTGACAGGTGTTGGTTAATAGTGGTGACAGGTGTTCGTTGATAGTGGTGACAGGTGTTGGTTGACAGTGGTGACAGGTGTTGGTTGATAGTGGTGACAGGTGTTGGTTGATAGTGGTGACAGGTGTTGGTTGATAGTGGTGACAGGTGTTGGTTGATAGTGGTCACAGGTGTTGGTTGATAGTGATGACAGGTGTTGGTTGATAGTGGTGACAGGTGTTGGTTAATAGTGGTGACAGGTGTTGGTTGATAGTGGTGACAGGTGTTGGTTGATAGTGGTGACAGGTGTTGGTTGATAGTGGTGACAGGTGTTGGTTGATAGTGGTGACAGGTATTGGTTGATAGTGGTGGCAGGTGTTGGTTGATAGTGATGACAGGTGTTGGTTGATAGTGGTGACAGGTGTTGGTTGATAGTGGTGACAGGTGTTGGTTGATAGTGGTGACAGGTGTTGGTTAATAGTGGTGACAGGTGTTGGTTGATAGTGGTGACAGGTGTTGGTTGATAGTGGTGACAGGTGTTGGTTAATAGTGGTGACAGGTGTTGGTTGATAGTGGTGACAGGTGTTGGTTGATAGTGGTGACAGGTGTTGGTTGATAGTGGTGACAGGTGTTGGTTGATAGTGGTGACAGGTGTTGGTTAATAGTGGTGACAGGTGTTGGTTGATAGTGTTGACAGGTGCTGGTTGATAGTGGTGACAGGTGTTGGTTGATAGTGGTGACAGGTGTTCGTTGATAGTGGTGACAGGTGTTGGTCGATAGTGGTGACAGGTGTTGGTTGATAGTGGTGACAGGTGTTGGTTAATAGTGGTGACAGGTGTTGGTTGATAGTGGTGACAGGTGTTGGTTGATAGTGGTGACAGGTGTTCGTTGATAGTGGTGACAGGTGTTGGTCGATAGTGGTGACAGGTGTTGGTTGATAGTGGTGACAGGTGTTGGTTGATAGTGGTGACAGGTGTTGGTTGATAGCGGTGACAGGTGTTGGTTGATAGTGGTGACAGGTGTTGGTTGATAGTGGTGACAGGTGTTGGTTGATAGTGGTGACAGGTGTTGGTTGATAGTGGTGACAGGTGTTGGTTGATAGTGGTGACAGGTGTTGGTTGATAGTGGTGACAGGTGTTGGTTGATAGTGGTGACAGGTGTTGGTTGATAGTGGTGACAGGTGTTGGTTGATAGTGGTGACAGGTGCTGGTTGATAGTGGTGACAGGTGTTGGTTGATAGTGGTGACAGGTGTTGGTTGATAGTGATGACAGATGTTGGTTGATAGTGGTTACAGGTGTTGGTTGATAGTGGTGACAGGTGTTGGTTGATAGTGGTGACAGGTGTTGGTTGATAGTGGTGACAGGTGTTGGTTGATAGTGGTGACAGGTGTTGGTTAATAGTGGTGACAGGTGTTGGTTGATAGTGGTGACAGGTGTTGGTTGATAGTGGTGACAGGTGTTGGTTGATAGTGGTGACAGGTGTTGGTTAATAGTGGTGACAGGTGTTGGTTGATAGTGGTGACAGGTGTTGGTTGATAGTGGTGATAGGTGTTGGTTGATAGTGGTGACAGATGTTGGTTGATAGTGGTGACAGGTGTTGATTGATAGTGGTGACAGGTGTCGGTTGATAGTGGTGACAGGTGCTGGTTGATAGTGGTGACAGGTGTTGGTTAATAGTGGTGACAGGTGTTGGTTGATAGTGGTGACAGGTGTTGGTTGATAGTGGTGACAGGCGTTGGTTGATAGTGGTGACAGGTGTTGGTTAATAGTGGTGACAGGTGTTGGTTGATAGTGGTGACAGGTGTTGGTTGATAGTGGTGACAGGTTTTGGTTGATAGTGGTGACAGGCGTTGGTTGATAGTGGTGACAGGTGTTGGTTAATAGTGGTGACAGGTGTTGGTTGATAGTGGTGACAGGTGTTGGTTGATAGTGGTGACAGGTGTTGGTTAATAGTGGTGACAGGTGTTGGTTGATAGTGGTGACAGGTGTTGGTTGATAGTGGTGACAGGCGTTGGTTGATAGTGGTGACAGGTGTTGGCTAATAGTGGTGACAGGTGTTGGTTGATAGTGGTGACAGGTGTTGGTTAACAGTGGTGACAGGTGTTGGTTGATAGTGGTGACAGGTGTTCGGTGACGATGATTACAGGTTTGATTCCGAATAGAATACTAGGAACAAGTCGAGAGATACTTCAGAACGAAGATTTCTAGACTTCTAATCTCATTGAAAGTGTTACTAGCCTCTGTCACTGTCTTACGATATACGTTTTTACAGGTTTATGTAACCCAGTCTTACCTAACGTAACCTAATGTAACGTAAGGTCACCTAATCTAACCTAGCCTAACCAAGCCTAACCCAGCCTAACCAAGTCTAACCTAACCTAACCCAGCCTAACCTAACCTAGCCTAACCTAACCCAGCCTAACGTAACCTAACTTAACCTAACCTAACCTAACTTAACCTAACCTGATCTAACCTAACCTAACCAAGCCTAACCTAACCTAACCTATCCTAACCTAACCCAGCCTAACCTAACCTAGCCTAACCTAACCCAGCCTAACCTAACCTAACTTAACCTAACCTAACCTAACTTAACCTAACCTGATCTAACCTAGCCTAACCAAGCCTAACCTAACCTAGCCTATCCTTACCCAACCTAACCTTTCCTAACTTAATTTACGTTAAGAAATTTGCGTTAAGAAATTGACAGGGGGAGAGAACTACGTCCAAAAACTGACGTTTTAAAATGATAAGAGGTTGTACTGACACACGCAAACCTTCGCCAGCCTCGTACACAGTAACTTCAAAGCTCTCTGAACCCTCGTAAAAATTTATTATTAAAAAAATTACGCTTGTTCATTTCGTCTGATTGCATAATCACAGTCAACTCTCGGTTGCCTCGTATTGATGAAACTATCAATTATATCAGGTTGTTGCAACGTTGGAAAACAACATTGATACTGGAGAACGCGAGCGCGCTCACACACACACACACACACACACACACACACACACACACACACACACACACACACACACACACACACACACACACACACACACACACACACACACACACAAATGATGAATAAGACACACGTGTAGCATGTGGGTATCGTTATTGTCAAAATATTGCCAATAAAGAAAGCCAGGTGTACGTGTGTTTTATTCATTCTGATTGGCAGTGAGCGCTCCTGAGGGCAGTTTGTTGTCTACCCGCAGCTCATACTGTGAGTGGTAGTTTTTGAAAGATATTTTGACGTGTTTGGATATTACAGAATAGTTATTATTATTATTATTATTATTATTATTATTATTATTATTATTATTATTATTATTATTATTATTATTTATAATGAGATAATCTGGTTTGAATAATGAATGGAAGGATATCATTTATTTTCTTAGATCAGGAGTCTACATAATGTAGTCTGGATAATGTAGTGCTCATAATTTAGTCTACATAATGTTAAACTACATCATAGTGTAGACTACTAAACTTGTCGACCCCTTTCAATTTCACTTTTCATTCCGCGTCACAATGTGTCTTGAATTTTCAGTCAGTCAGTGATGAATAAAAGACACATGGAGAGAGTAAAGCTTTTTTTTTATAGGGCGACGTTTCGCTCTAGGTTGCTCGCTGTTACTCGCTGTTTATCGACTTCAGTTCAAGTTTATACACCTGAATGTAGGATTGGTGAGAAGAGTGAAGGGAAAAGTTGGGGTAGATAGAATGAGAAGTGGGAAAGATAGCAGACAGAAATACATGGTTTTATAATTCATTCTGAACACAGTTGTTGGAAGACAACATATGCTAGGTCAGTAGTGGTTCAGTAATAAAGTTGGTAGAATTACCTGGAGTTTACCTGGAGAGAGTTTCGGGGGTCAACGCCCCCGCGGCCCGGTCTGTGACCAGGCCTCCTGGTGGATCAGCGCCTGATCAACCAGGCTGTTGCTGCTGGCTGCACGCAAACCAACGTACGAGCCACAGCCCGGCTGATCAGGAACTGACTTTAGTTGCTTGTCCAGTGCCAGCTTGAAGACTGCCAGGGGTCTGTTGGTAATCCCCCTTATGTGTGCTGGGAGGCAGTTGAACAGTCTCGGGCCCCTGACACTTATTGTATGGTCTCTTAACGTGCTAGTGACACCCCTGCTTTTCATTGGGGGGATGGTGCATCGTCTGCCAAGTCTTTTGCTTTCGTAGTGAGTGATTTTCGTGTGCAAGTTTGGTACTAGTCCCTCTAGGATTTTCCAGGTGTATATAATCATGTATCTCTCCCTCCTGCGTTCCAGGGAATACAGGTTTAGAAACCTCAAGCGCTCCCAGTAATTGAGGTGTTTTATCTCCGTTATGCGCGCCGTGAAAGTTCTCTGTACATTTTCTAGGTCGGCAATTTCACCTGCCTTGAAAGGTGCTGTTAGAGTGCAGCAATATTCCAGCCTAGATAGAACAAGTGACCTGAAGAGTGTCATCATGGGCTTGGCCTCCCTAGTTTTGAAGGTTCTCATTATCCATCCTGTCATTTTTCTAGCAGATGCGATTGATACAATGTTATGGTCCTTGAAGGTGAGATCCTCCGACATAATCACTCCTAGGTCTTTGACGTTGGTGTTTCGCTCTATTTTGTGGCCAGAATTTGTTTTGTACTCTGATGAAGATTTAATTTCCTCATGTTTACCATATCTGAGTAATTGAAATTTCTCATCGTTGAACTTCATATTGTTTTCTGCAGCCCACTGAAAGATTTGGTTGATGTCCGCCTGGAGCCTTTCAGTGTCTGCAATGGAAGACACTGTCATGCAGATTCGGGTGTCATCTGCAAAGGAAGACACGGTGCTGTGGCTGACATCCTTGTCTATGTCGGATATGAGGATGAGGAACAAGATGGGAGCTAGTACTGTGCCTTGTGGGACAGAGCTTTTCACCGTAGCTGCCTCGGACTTTACTCTGTTGACGACTACTCTCTGTGTTCTGTTAGTGAGGAAATTATAGATCCATCGACCGACTTTTCCTGTTATTCCTTTAGCGCGCATTTTGTGCGCTATTACGCCATGGTCACACTTGTCGAAGGCTTTTGCAAAGTCTGTATATATTACATCTGCATTCTTTTTGTCTTCTAGTGCATTTAGGACCTTGTCGTAGTGATCCAGTAGTTGAGACAGACAGGAGCGACCTGTTCTAAACCCATGTTGCCCTGGGTTGTGTAACTGATGGGTTTCTAGATGGGTGGTGATCTTGCTTCTTAGGACCCTTTCAAAGATTTTTATGATATGGGATGTTAGTGCTATTGGTCTGTAGTTCTTTGCTGTTGCTTTACTGCCCCCTTTGTGGAGTGGGGCTATGTCTGTTGTTTTTAGTAACTGAGGGACGACCCCCGTGTCCATGCTCCCTCTCCATAGGATGGAAAAGGCTCGTGATAGGGGCTTCTTGCAGTTCTTGATGAACACAGAGTTCCATGAGTCTGGCCCTGGGGCAGAGTGCATGGGCATGTCATTTATCGCCTGTTCGAAGTCATTTGGCGTCAGGATAACATCGGATAGGCTTGTGTTAGTCAAATTTTGTGGCTCTCTCATAAAAAATTCATTTTGGTCTTCGACTCTCAGTCTGGTTAGCGGCTTGCTAAAAACTGAGTCATATTGGGACTTGAGTAGCTCACTCATTTCCTTGCTGTCATCTGTGTAGGACCCATCTTGTTTAAGTAGGGGCCCAATACTGGACGTTGTTCTCGATTTTGATTTGGCATAGGAGAAGAAATACTTTGGGTTTCTTTCGATTTCATTTATGGCTTTTAGTTCTTCCCGCGATTCCTGACTCCTAAAGGATTCTTTTAGCTTAAGTTCGATGCTTGCTATTTCTCTGACCAGTGTCTCCCTGCGCATTTCAGATATATTGACCTCTTTTAGCCGCTCTGTTATAAAAGAGGTCAATATATCTGAAATGCGCAGGGAGACACTGGTCAGAGAAATAGCAAGCATCGAACTTAAGCTAAAAGAATCCTTTAGGAGTCAGGAATCGCGGGAAGAACTAAAAGCCATAAATGAAATCGAAAGAAACCCAAAGTATTTCTTCTCCTATGCCAAATCAAAATCGAGAACAACGTCCAGTATTGGGCCCCTACTTAACCTACCGACAATATGTAAAGTAAAAGGACACAAGTGCAACTAATGTGACATTTATTGTGGCAACGTTTCGCTCTCCAGGAGCTATATCAAGCCATGGCTTGATAAAGCTCCTGGAGAGCGAAACGTTGCCACAATAAATGTCACATTAGTTGCACTTGTGTCCTTTTACTTTACACAGTGGTTCAGTAGGTCACTCTGAACTCAGGTGTTGGAGGTGAGACACACCCTCTAAAACAACGTCAGTATTTCACTTTGGACGAGTGACTTTGACACGTTAATAAGAACGTCATTCTCTGACAGTGCATTTTACACTCCCCTCTGTGGATTCTTGTTTTCGGCTCCAGTTTCAAAAATTGCCATCATCTTTATGCATTGTTGCACGTTACAATTGGCTAGTTTTTGACCAGAGACGGCAGTTTAACCTAACCAACCCTGTCCTATGTAAGAATTATCGAGGAATTAGTTTAAAACAGCATGTAAAATATTGTCGTTCGCTGTAAGAGAGGATGGACATACACTAGATCGACCATGTTGTTTCTAGGTCATTCAGACTCAAATGTCAAACTGAAAAAAAAAAAACACGACGAAGGGAACGGAAAGGAGTGACAGAAATCTTTCCCAATAATTACTTCACATTAATTACACTCAGTTAGTAATTAGCTGCTCACCACTAAGCCACTTCCGAGAATGACTGTCCTCGAGTTAATCTATATCATTAAAGTCTTGGTTCAGCTCAATCGTCGATGTACGCAGATCGAGTTGAATCTTTTTGAAATGATTAACATGGCGCTGACCGCTGGTACATCCGTAATGAGTACGAATCTCCGCAGGTTGCTGGGTTTACAGGATCGGTTTACAAGATGTCTTGCATAACTCCATCACCAGGCACCGTTATTTTGTTGACTTTTTTTTTATAAGCACTGCAACCTCAAAGACATATTCTCTCTCTCTCTCTCTCTCTCTCTCTCTCTCTCTCTCTCTCTCTCTCTCTCTCTCTCTCTCTCTCTCTCTCTCTCTCTCTCAGGTCAGATCACTGACAGTGATAGGGATATGTGTTAAATTTTCAATTCTTACTTCCTCTCAGTCTTTACTCAGGAAGATACTAGCGAAATTCCAGAAATAAATTATGTAGAACAGGACGATAATAAACTATGCACGATTGCAGTAACTAGTGACATGGTCCTCAGACAAATAGAGAAATTAAAGCCTAACAAATCCCAAGACCCTGATGAACTGTTTGCAAGGGCTTTAAAGGAATGTAAAGAGGAACTTAGCAAACCTTTGGCTAATCTTTTCAACATATCACTACAAACTGGCATAGTGCCTGATAAGTGGAAAATGGCAAATGTAATACCTATTTACAAGGCAGGTGACAGGTCCATAGCTTCGAACTATAGACCAATAAGCCTTACCTCCATAGTGCGAAAATTTATGGAATCAATAATTGCTGAGGCAATTCGTATCCATCTTGATAGGCATAAATTTATAAATGAATCTCAACACGGTTTTACAAAGGGGCGTTACTGTCTTACGAATTTACTAACTTTTTCGCTAAGGTGCTTGAGGAGGTAGATCATAGTAATGAATATGATATTGTGTATATGGACTTCAGTAAGGCTTTCGATAGAGTTCCACATCAGAGACTTTTGAGGATACTTAAGGCACACCTAATAGGAGGAGAATTTTTTTCCTGGGTAGAGGCGTGGCTGACAAATAGGCAGCAAAGAGTTTGCATAAAAGGGGAGAAATCAGAATGGGGGCACGTCACAAGCGGTGTTCCGCAAGGATCAGTGTTGGGCCCGTTGTTGTTCACAATTTACATGAACGACATAGATGAGGGAATAAATAGTGACATAAGCAAATTTGCTGATGACACCATGATGTGGACATTAGTGCACTCCAGGATGATTTGAATAGACTGATGCAGTGGTCGGAGAAGTGGCAGATGCAGTTTAATATAGACAAATGCAAAGTGCTAAATGTTGGACAGGACAAAAACCATGCCACTTATAAACTGAATAGTGTAGATCTTAATACTACTGATTGCGAAAAAGATTTAGGAGTTCTGGTTAGAAGTAATCTGAAACCAAGACAACAGTGCATAAGTGTTCGCAATAAAGTTAACAGAATCCTTGGCTTCATATCAAGAAATATAAATAATAGAAGTCCTCAGGTTGTTCTTCAACTCTATACATCCTTGGTTAGGCCTCATATTACAGAATGGATATAAATGCTCTGGAAAACGTACAGAGGAGGATGACAAAATTGATCCCATGTATCAGAAATCTTCCCTATGAGGACAGACTGAGGGCCCTGAATCTGCACTCTATAAAAATGCGTAGAATTAGGGGTGATATGATTGAGATGTATAAATGGAAAACAGAAATAAATAAAGGGATGTAAATAGCGTGCTGAAAATATCCAGCCAAGACATGACTCGCAGCAATGGCTTCAAGTTTGAAAAGTTCAGATTCAGGAAGGATATAGGAAAGCACTGGTTTGATAATAGAGTTGTGGATGAGTGGAACAAACTCCTGAGTACCGTCATGGACGCTAAGACGCTGTGTAGTTTTAAAAATAGGTAGGATAAATACATGAGTGGGTGTGGGTGGGTGTGAGTTGGACCTTACTAGCTTGGGCTACCACGTCTGGTGCCGTGCTCCTTCCTTAAGTGGAAGTGACCTGACTAGGTGGTCATTGTTCTAGGCCGGGGGGGGGTGGAATGGACCTGCTTCGCATGGTTCAGTAGGCCTGTTGAAGTGTTCCTTCTTTCTTATGTTCTTATGTTCTTAAGAACAAGCTATTTACAGGTTAGAGATTCCAAACTTTGTTGGCAAGCTAAGAGCTGTTACCTACATCAGCTCATTTGAAAGCATTTTTATTGTTATGAGACAGACATACAAGTAGGGAACAGGATGAAGTTGGAGCCATCTGTGGAATCCATAACCTAACCTTGTCAAACCCTCTCCTTCACTCTTTCTCTCTCTCTCTCTCTCTCTCTCTGGTATTGACCAATAATAACACTGCGACTAGCCAAGGAGTCGAACCCATGCTGCTTTGGCCTGCCTCATGGTGGGCGAAAAGCAGCGTGGGATCGACTCCTTGGTTAGTCGCAGTGTTGTTATTGATCAATATCACTTGTTCGTGGGTACAATAATATAAAACACAGTTCGTTGTACTAGTACACCAAACAGGGAGTAAATGAAATTAGCCTAGAGTCATCCACACCAACGTACAGTTCTGCTGGATGCGCTACTCTTAAGGATTATATGGTCCCGTGAATTAAAAAATAAAAAAAAAAACTGACCATAAGTTTAGAAGGGGTGTACCGGATGATGGGGAATGGGTTCAATGACTGTCATAGGGCACATGAACATGCCAGTCTTTCCAAGAATTTGGTTCTGGCGTCATGAATTTTCGCCCAACACGAGGCAGGAAAAAGCAGCATGGGTTCGACTCCTTGACTAGTTGCAGTGTTGTTATATATATATATATATATATATATATATATATATATATATATATATATATATATATATATATATATATATATATATATATATATATATATATATGTCGTGCCGAATATGTAAAACTGGTCAATTAGCAAGAACTCATTTAAAATTAGGTCCTTTCTGAAATTTTCTCTTATACGTTTAAAGATATATTTTTTTCATTAATGTTAATATAAAAATTTTTAATTTTGCACCAAAAGCATCTTAGAAAACTTACCTAACCTTATTATAAAAAGAACAATTTATTTTAGCCTAACCCAACTAAATATATTTTAGATTTGTTTACAGTAATTTAATACTAAACACAGTGAAATATATTTTTTTCGTTAGGTTCAGAATGATTTTGGCGAAATTATTGCATACACAAATTTTCACTTGTCCTATATGGCAAGATGAACGTTGCTATTTAAGCCAAGATCGCAAGTTCTGCCTATTCGGCACGACATATATATATATGTATATATATATATATATATGTATATATATATATATATATATATATATATATATATATATATATACATATATATATATATATATATATATATATATATATATATATATATATATATATATATATATATATATATATATATATATATATATATATATATATATAGGAGAGTTATTAAATGGAGAGTTAGAGGTATTGGGAAGATGGAAGGAATATTTTGAGGAATTGTTAAATGTTGATGAAGATAGGGAAGCTGTGATTTCGTGTATAGGGCAAGGAGGAATAACATCTTGTAGGAGTGAGGAAGAGCCAGTTGTGAGTGTGGGGGAAGTTCGTGAGGCAGTAGGTAAAATGAAAGGGGGTAAGGCAGCCGGGATTGATGGGATAAAGATAGAAATGTTAAAAGCAGGTGGGGATATAGTTTTGGAGTGGTTGGTGCAATTATTTAATAAATGTATGGAAGAGGGTAAGGTACCTAGGGATTGGCAGAGAGCATGCATAGTTCCTTTGTATAAAGGCAAAGGGGATAAAAGAGAGTGCAAAAATTATAGGGGGATAAGTCTGTTGAGTGTACCTGGTAAAGTGTATGGTAGAGTTATAATTGAAAGAATTAAGAGTAAGACGGAGAATAGGATAGCAGATGAACAAGGAGGCTTTAGGAAAGGTAGGGGGTGTGTGGACCAGGTGTTTACAGTGAAACATATAAGTGAACAGTATTTAGATAAGGCTAAAGAGGTCTTTGTGGCATTTATGGATTTGGAAAAGGCGTATGACAGGGTGGATAGGGGGGCAATGTGGCAGATGTTGCAAGTGTATGGTGTAGGAGGTAGGTTACTGAAAGCAGTGAAGAGTTTTTACGAGGATAGTGAGGCTCAAGTTAGAGTATGTAGGAAAGAGGGAAATTTTTTCCCAGTAAAAGTAGGCCTTAGACAAGGATGTGTGATGTCACCGTGGTTGTTTAATATATTTATAGATGGGGTTGTAAGAGAAGTAAATGCGAGGGTCTTGGCAAGAGGCGTGGAGTTAAAAGATAAAGAATCACACACAAAGTGGGAGTTGTCACAGCTGCTCTTTGCTGATGACACTGTGCTCTTGGGAGATTCTGAAGAGAAGTTGCAGAGATTGGTGGATGAATTTGGTAGGGTGTGCAAAAGAAGAAAATTAAAGGTGAATACAGGAAAGAGTAAGGTTATGAGGATAACAAAAAGATTAGGTGATGAAAGATTGAATATCAGATTGGAGGGAGAGAGTATGGAGGAGGTGAACGTATTCAGATATTTGGGAGTGGACGTGTCAGCGGATGGGTCTATGAAAGATGAGGTGAATCATAGAATTGATGAGGGAAAAAGAGTGAGTGGTGCACTTAGGAGTCTGTGGAGACAAAGAACTTTGTCCTTGGAGGCAAAGAGGGGAATGTATGAGAGTATAGTTTTACCAACGCTCTTATATGGGTGTGAAGCGTGGGTGATGAATGTTGCAGCGAGGAGAAGGCTGGAGGCAGTGGAGATGTCATGTCTGAGGGCAATGTGTGGTGTGAATATAATGCAGAGAATTCGTAGTTTGGAAGTTAGGAGGAGGTGCGGGATTACCAAAACTGTTGTCCAGAGGGCTGAGGAAGGGTTGTTGAGGTGGTTCGGACATGTAGAGAGAATGGAGCGAAACAGAATGACTTCAAGAGTGTATCAGTCTGTAGTGGAAGGAAGGCGGGGTAGGGGTCGGCCTAGGAAGGGTTGGAGGGAGGGGGTAAAGGAGGTTTTGTGTGCGAGGGGCTTGGACTTCCAGCAGGCATGCGTGAGCGTGTTTGATAGGAGTGAATGGAGACAAATGGTTTTTAATACTTGACGTGCTGTTGGAGCGTGAGCAAAGTAACATTTATGAAGGGATTCAGGGAAACCGGCAGGCCGGACTTGAGTCCTGGAGATGGGAAGTACAGTGCCTGCACTCTGAAGGAGGGGTGTTAATGTTGCAGTTTAAAAACTGTAGTGTAAAGCACCCTTCTGGCAAGACAGTGATGGAGTGAATGATGGTGAAAGTTTTTCTTTTTCGGGCCACCCTGCCTTGGTGGGAATCGGCCGGTGTGATAATAAAAAAAATATATATATATAAATATATATGTATATATATATATATAAATATATATGTATATATATATATATATATAAATATATATGTATATATATATATATATATAAATATATATATATATTATTTATTTTTTAAAACTGGGTTTCCCCCCTCCATACTCTTCCCAAACTGATATCCCCAAACTTTTCCCCCTTCTTTTTTTTCCTCAAAACCTTCTCTTTCTTATTCACTTTTTAATTTTCTTTTTTACCCCCACAAAATTTACCCCTCTCACTTTCCTTTTTAAAAATCTCCCGGCACAGGGTTGAAAGGACTGTGGTCCCCCTTTTTTGTTGATTCTTTTCTTTTAAAATCCACGCCTCTTCCGCCCCCGGGTTTTTTCCTCTTTTAAAATTGAAAAAAACCACGGGACATCACCATCCCCTTTTCTGGGCCCCTTTTTGGGAAAAACCCCCCCTACATCTCCCGGCAGGCCTCACTTCCCCAAAAATTCCCGCTTTCTTCCACCCCACCCTCCCCGCAAAATCCCATTTTCCCCATCCCCCTGTCCTTTCTATTTTCCCCAAAACCCTAAATGCCCCAAGGCCCCTTTTCCTTTCAAATCTGTTCACCATAATTTTTTTGTCACCTGGGCTCTTAACCTCTCTCCTTTTCTCCATATACTCTTCCCTCCTTGCATCACTTCTACTTTGTAAAAACTTCTCATATGCTAACTTTTTCTCCCTTACTACTCTCTTCACATCATCATTCCACCAATCGCTCCTCTTCCCTCCCGCACCCACTTTCCTGTAACCAAAAACTTCTGCTGAACACTCTAACACTACATTTTTAAACCTACCCCATACCTCTTCAACCCCATTGCCTATGCTCTCATTAGCCCATCTATCCTCCAATAGCTGTTTATATCTTACCCTAACTGCCTCCTCTTTTAGTTTATAAACCTTCACCTCTCTCTTCCCTGATGCTTCTATTCTCCTTGTATCCCATCTACCTTTTACTTTCAGTGTAGCTCCAACTAGAAAGTGATCTGATATATCTGTGGCCCCTCTATAAACATGTACATCCTGAAGTCTACTCAACAGTCTTTTATCTACCAATACATAACCCAACAAACTACTGTCATTTCGCCCTACATTATATCTTGTATACTTATTTATCCTCTTTTTCTTAAAATATGTATTACCTATAACTATACCCCTTTCTATACAAAGTTCAATCAAAGGGCTCCCATTATCATTTACACCTGGCACCCCAAACTTACCTACCACACCCTCTCTAAAAGTTTCTCCTACTTTAGCATTCAGGTCCCCTACCACAATTACTCTCTCACTTGGTTCAAAGGCTCCTATACATTCACTTAACATCTCCCAAAATCTCTCTCTCTCCTCTGCATTCCTCTCCTCTCCAGGTGCATACACGCTTACTGTGACCCATTTCTCGCATCCAACCTTTACTTTAATCCACATAATTCTTGAATTTACACATTCATATTCTCTTTTCTCCTTCCATAAGTGATCATTCAACATTACTGCTACCCCTTCCTTTGCTCTAACTCTCTCAGATACTCCAGATTTAATCCCATTTATTTCCCCCCACCGAAACTCCCCTACCCCCTTCAGCTTTGTTTCGCTTAGGGCCAGGACATCCAACTTCTTTTCATTCATAACATCAGCAATCATCTGTTTCTTGTCATCCGCACTACCTCCACGCACATTTAAGCATCCCAGTTTTATAAAGTTTTTCTTCTTCTCTTTTTTAGTAAATGTCTACAGGAGAAGGGGTTACTAGCCCATTGCTCCCGGCATTTTAGTCGCCTCATACGACACGCATGGCTTACGGAGGAAAGATTCTTTTCCACTTCCCCATGGACAATAGAAGAAATAAAGAGGAACAAGAGCTATTCAGAAAAAGGAGAAAAACCTAGATGTATGTATATATATATGCATGTGGGTGTCTGTGAAGTGTGACCAAACTGTAAGTTGGAGTAGCAAGATATCCCTGTTATCTAGCGTGTTTATGAGACAGAAAAAGAAACCAGCAATCCTACCATCATGCAAAACAGTTATAGGTTTCTGTTTCACAGTCATCTGGCAGGACGGTAGTACTTCCCTGGGTGGTTGCTGTCTACCAACCTACTACCTATATATATATATATATATATATATATATATATATATATATATATATATATATATATATATATATATATATATATATATATATATATATATATATATATATATATATTTTATTTATTTTTTATTATCACACTGGCCGATTCCCACCAATGCAGGGTGGCCCGAAAAAGAAAAACTTTCACCATCATTCACTCCATCACTGTCTTGCCAGAAGGGTGCTTTACACTACAGTTTTTAAACTGCAACATTAACACCCCTCCTTCAGAGTGCAGGCACTGTACTTCCCATCTCCAGGACTCAAGTCCGGCCTGCCGGTTTCCCTGAATCCCTTCATAAATGTTACTTTGCTCACACTCCAACAGCACGTCAAGTATTAAAAACCATTTGTCTCCATTCACTCCTATCAAACACGCTCACGCATGCCTGCTGGAAGTCCAAGCCCCTCGCACACAAAACCTCCTTTACCCCCTCCCTCCAACCCTTCCTAGGCCGACCCCTACCCCGCCTTCCTTCCACTACAGACTGATACACTCTTGAAGTCATTCTGTTTCGCTCCATTCTCTCTACATGTCCGAACCACCTCAACAACCCTTCCTCAGCCCTCTGGACAACAGTTTTGGTAATCCCGCACCTCCTCCTAACTTCCAAACTACGAATTCTCTGCATTATATTCACACCACACATTGCCCTCAGACATGACATCTCCACTGCCTCCAGCCTTCTCCTCGCTGCAACATTCATCACCCACGCTTCACACCCATATAAGAGCGTTGGTAAAACTATACTCTCATACATTCCCCTCTTTGCCTCCAAGGACAAAGTTCTTTGTCTCCACAGACTCCTAAGTGCACCACTCACTCTTTTTCCCTCATCAATTCTATGCTTCACCTCATCTTTCATAGACCCATCCGCTGACACGTCCACTCCCAAATATCTGAATACGTTCACCTCCTCCATACTCTCTCCCTCCAATCTGATATTCAATCTTTCATCACCTAATCTTTTTGTTATCCTCATAACCTTACTCTTTCCTGTATTCACCTTTAATTTTCTTCTTTTGCACACCCTACCAAATTCATCCACCAATCTCTGCAACTTCTCTTCAGAATCTCCCAAGAGCACAGTGTCATCAGCAAAGAGCAGCTGTGACAACTCCCACTTTGTGTGTGATTCTTTATCTTTTAACTCCACGCCTCTTGCCAAGACCCTCGCATTTACTTCTCTTACAACCCCATCTATAAATATATTAAACAACCACGGTGACATCACACATCCTTGTCTAAGGCCTACTTTTACTGGGAAAAAATTTCCCTCTTTCCTACATACTCTAACTTGAGCCTCACTATCCTCGTAAAAACTCTTCACTGCTTTCAGTAACCTACCTCCTACACCATACACTTGCAACATCTGCCACATTGCCCCCCTATCCACCCTGTCATACGCCTTTTCCAAATCCATAAATGCCACAAAGACCTCTTTAGCCTTATCTAAATACTGTTCACTTATATGTTTCACTGTAAACACCTGGTCCACACACCCCCTACCTTTCCTAAAGCCTCCTTGTTCATCTGCTATCCTATTCTCCGTCTTACTCTTAATTCTTTCAATTATAACTCTACCATACACCTTACCAGGTACACTCAACAGACTTATCCCCCTATAATTTTTGCACTCTCTTTTATCCCCTTTGCCTTTATATATATATATATATATATATATATATATATATATATATATATATATATATATATATATATATATATATATATATATATATATATATATATATATATATATATATATGTCGTGCCGAATAGGCAGAACTTGCGATCTTGGCTTAAATAGCAACGTTCATCTTGCCATATAGGACAAGTGAAAATGAAAATTTGTGTATGCAATAATTTCGCCAAAATCATTCTGAACCTAACGAAAAAAGTATATTTCACTGTGTTTGTTTAGTATTAAATTATTGTAAACAAATCTAAAATATATTTAGTTGGGTTAGGCTAAAATAAATTACGCTTGTTATAATAAGGTTAGGTAAGTTTTCTAAGTTCCTTTTGGTGCAAATTTATAAATTTTTACATCAACAATAATGAAAAAAATATATCTTTAAACGTATAAGAGAAAATTTTAGAAAGGACTTAATTTTAAATGAGTTCTTGCTAATTGACCAGTTTTACATGTTTGGCACGACATATATATATATATATATATATATATATATATATATATATATATATATATATATATATATATATATATATATATATATATATATATATATATATATATATATATATATATATATATATATATATATATATATATATATATATATATATATATATATATAATATATATATATTTACGAGTGGACGTGTCAAGAGATGGGTCTATGAAAGATGAGGTGACTCATACAACTGATGAGGGGAAAAGGTGAGTGGTGCACTGGAGTCTGTGGAGACAAAGAACTTTGTCCATGGAAGCAAGGAGGGGAATGTGAATATAGTTATACCAACGCTCTTACGTGGGTTCGAAGCATTGGTGGTGAATGTTGCAACAAGGAGAAGGCTGGAGGCAGTGGAGATGATGTGTCTGAGGGCAATGTGTGGTGTAAATATAACTCAGAGAATTCATAGTTTGGAAATTAGTAGGAGGTGCTGGATTATCAAAACTATAATCCAGAGGGGTGAGGAGGGGTTGTTGAGGTGGTTCGGACATGTAGAAATGATGGAACAAAATAAAATGACTTCAAGAGTGTATAAATCTGTAGTGGAGGGAAAGTGGGGTAGAGATCGGCCTAGGGAGGAGGGGGGTAATGGAAGTTTTGTGTGCGAGGGGCTTGGACTTCCAGAAAGCATGCGTGAGCATTTTATGAGCGAATGGAGACAAATAGTTTTTAGGGCTTGACGTGCTGTTGGAGTGTAAGCAAGGTTATATTTATGAAGGGATTCAGGGAAACCGGCAGGCCGGACTTGAGTCCTGGAGATGGGAAGTACAGTGTCTGCACTCTGAAGGAGGGATGTTAATGTTGCAGTTTTATAACTGTAGTGTAAGCGCGCCTCTGGCAAGACAGTGATGGAGTGAATGCTGGTGAAAGTTTTCCTTCTCAAGCCACCCTATATTGGGAAACGGTCGATGTGCTAATAAAAAATTTTTTCGCTCCCCTTATTCAGCAAGAAGAGCTTTGCTATATACGCCAATATCGAAAATTTGTGTATGCAATAATTTCGTAAACATCATTATGAACCTAACGAGAAAAATGTATATTTCATTGTGTTTGTTTATTATTAAATTATTGTAAATTTATCTAAAATATATTTAGCTGCGCTTGTTTTAATAAGGTTAAGTAAGTTTTCTAAGGTTCTTTTGGTACACATTTATTATTTTTTTACATTAACGTAAATGAAAAAATTATATTTTTAAACGTATAAGAGAATTTTTTTAGAAAGGACTTCATTTTTAATGAGCTCTTGCTAATTGAACAATTATACCTATTCGGCACGACATTATATATATATATATATATATATATATATATATATATATATATATATATATATATATATATATATATATATATATATATATATGTATATATATATATATATATGTATATATATATATACATATATATATACATATATATATACATATATATACACATATACATATATATATATATATATACATATATTATATACATATATATATATATACATATATTATATACATATATATATATATACATATATTATATACATATATATATATATATATATATATATATATATACATATATTATATACATATATATATATAGATATATATATATACATATATATACATATATATATATATATATATATACATATATATATATATATATATATATATAATCACATTTGCTTAATGAAACATAATTAAATAAATTGGTAATGAATTTCTCTTAAATTATTATCAAGCACAAGAGCTTTTGTTGATGGCTGGTCAATACGAAATTGAACCTGAACAGTTTTTACTTAAAAAAAACAGTCTTCGTATTTATTACTTAAATTACCTTTATTTATACTATACAAATTAATATTTTATAAGACATTGTTAAATTACTAGGCGATTGCCTTTTTTTTTTTTTTTTGCGAATTCTAACCTCGATGAAGATCCAATGGATCGAGTCTGTATACACACAAGATATATACACTGAGAAGTGTATTCCTTTCAGTGTATATTTGCTCAGAGTTCACTTTAATTCCTATCTTAAGGATTAAAACATTCTTGTGACCTGGTTTTAAGTAGGAGCCTTAATTAATGAACAAGAGTTACAGTAGATATGCTTTCAACCCAAAAAAAAAATCGTATTTATTACTTAAATTACCTTTATTTATACTATACTTTTAAGACATTGTTAAATTACTAGGCGATTGCCTTTTTTTTTTTTTTAATTCTAACCTCGATGAAGATCCAATGGATCGAGTGTATACACACAAGATATATAACTGAGAAGTGTATTCCTTTCAGTGTATATTTGCTCAGAGTTCACTTTAATTCCTATCTTAAGGATTAAAACATTGTTGTTAGGTTATTGAACAAGAGTCAGCATTTTACCGATTATTGTTGTTAGGTTATTGTCAGCATTTTACCGATTATGTATAAGAACATAAGAACATAAGAAAGAAGGAACACTGCAACAGGTCTACTGACCCATGCGGAGCAGGTCCATGTCCCCCCCCCGAATTAACCCAATGACCCCCCCCCCCTCGATTAGCCCAATGACCCACCCAGTCTGGTCACCACCACTCAAGGAAGGAGCACGGCACCAGACCCAGCAGCACAAGCTAGTAAGGTCCAACTCACACCCACCCACACCCACTCATGTATTTATCTTACTTATTTTTAAAACTATACAACGTCTTAGCGTCCATGACAGTACTCGGGAGTTTGTTCCACTCATACATAACTCTATTAGCAAACCAGTGCTTTCCTATATCCTTCCTGAATCTGAATTTTTCCAACTTGAAACCATTGCTGCGAGTCCTGTTTTGGCTGGAAATTTTCAGCACGCTATTTACATCCCCTTTATTTATTCCTGTTTTCCATTTATACACCTCAATCATATCCCCCGTAATTCTACGCCTTTCGAGAGAGTACAGATTCAGGGCCCTCAGTCTATCCTCATAGGGAAGACTTCTGATACATGGGATCATCTTTGTCATTCTCCTCTGTACGTTTTCCAGACCATTTATATCCATTCTGTAATACGGACAATAGTTCAGCAATAATCTTGCAGTAGCTGATTTACATGATGACAGCTGTTATTGCTGCTCAAGTTGACTGAACAATGGAAATCATCAAAATATATGTAAATCTTGACGACCTCATGGGAATACAAAGAATTTGATTTTTGTTCACTTCACATACTTTATCTCAATGTTCAACAGTGATGCATATACTGATTTTAAGTGTTCAACAGTTCACACACTGTATCTGAGTGTTCAACAGTTCACACACTATATCTGAGTGTTCAACAGTTCACACACTATATCTGAGTGTTCAACAGTTCACACACTGTATCTGAGTGTTCAACAGTTCACACACTGTATCTGAGTGTTCAACAGTTCACACACTATATCTGAGTGTTCAACAGTTCACACATTATATCTGAGTGTTCAACAGTTCACACACTGTATCTGAGTGTTCAACAGTTCACACACTGTATCTGAGTGTTCAACAGTTCAAACACTATATCTGAGTGTTCAACAGTTCACACACTGTATCTGAGTGTTCAACAGTTCACACACTGTATCTGAGTGTTCAACAGTTCACACACTATATCTGAGTGTTCAACAGTTCACACACTATATCTGAGTGTTCAACAGTTCACACATTATATCTGAGTGTTCAACAGTTCACACACTGTATCTGAGTGTTCAACAGTTCACACACTGTATCTGAGTGTTCAACAGTTCACACACTATATCTGAGTGTTCAACAGTTCACACACTGTATCTGAGTGTTCAACAGTTCACACACTGTATCTGAGTGTTCAACAGTTCACACACTATATCTGAGTGTTCAACAGTTCACACACTGTATCTGAGTGTTCAACAGTTCACACACTGTATCTGAGTGTTCAACAGTTCACACACTATATCTGAGTGTTCAACAGTTCACACATTACATCTGAGTGTTCAACAGTTCACACACTATATCTGAGTGTTCAACAGTTCACACACTGTATCTGAGTGTTCAACAGTTCACACACTGTATCTGAGTGTTCAACAGTTCACACACTGTATCTGAGTGTTCAACAGTTCACACACTATATCTGAGTGTTAACAGTTCACACACTACATCTGAGTGTTCAACAGTTCACACACTATATCTGAGTGTTCAACAGTTCACACACTGTATCTGAGTGTTCAACAGTTCACACACTGTATCTGAGTGTTCAACAGTTCACACACTGTATCTGAGTGTACAACAGTTCACACACTGTATCTGAGTGTTCAACAGTTCACACACTGTATCTGAGTGTTCAACAGTTCACACACTGTATCTGAGTGTTCAACAGTTCACACACTATATCTGAGTGTTCAACAGTTCACACACTATATCTGAGTGTTCAACAGTTCACACACTACATCTGAGTGTTCAACAGTTCACACACTATATCTGAGTGTTCAACAGTTCACACACTGTATCTGAGTGTTCAACAGTTCACACACTATATCTGAGTGTTCAACAGTTCACACACTACATCTGAGTGTTCAACAGTTCACACACTGTATCTGAGTGTTCAACAGTTCACACACTGTATCTGAGTGTACAACAGTTCACACACTATATCTGAGTGTTCAACAGTTCACACACTGTATCTGAGTGTTCAACAGTTCACACACTATATCTGAGTGTTCAACAGTTCACACATTACATCTGAGTGTTCAACAGTTCACACACTATATCTGAGTGTTCAACAGTTCACACACTGTATCTGAGTGTTCAACAGTTCACACACTGTATCTGAGTGTACAACAGTTCACACACTGTAAATGAGTGTTCAACAGTTCACACACTGTATCTGAGTGTTCAACAGTTCACACACTGTATCTGAGTGTTCAACAGTTCACACACTATATCTGAGTGTTCAACAGTTCACACACTATATCTGAGTGTTCAACAGTTCACACACTACATCTGAGTGTTCAACAGTTCACACACTATATCTGAGTGTTCAACAGTTCACACACTGTATCTGAGTGTTCAACAGTTCACACACTATATCTGAGTGTTCAACAGTTCACACACTACATCTGAGTGTTCAACAGTTCACACACTGTATCTGAGTGTTCAACAGTTCACACACTGTATCTGAGTGTACAACAGTTCACACACTATATCTGAGTGTTCAACAGTTCACACACTGTATCTGAGTGTTCAACAGTTCACACATTGTATCTGAGTGTACAACAGTTCACACATTGTATCTGAGTGTTCAACAGTTCACACACTACATCTGAGTGTTCAACAGTTCACACACTACATCTGAGTGTTCAACAGTTCACACACTGTATCTGAGTGTTCAACAGTTCACACACTATATCTGAGTGTTCAACAGTTCACACACTGTATCTGAGTGTTCAACAGTTCACACACTATATCTGAGTGTTCAACAGTTCATACACTGTATCTGAGTGTTCAACAGTTCACACACTATATCTGAGTGTTCAACAGTTCACACACTGTATCTGAGTGTTCAACAGTTCACACACTGTATCTGAGTGTTCAACAGTTCATACACTGTATCTGAGTGTTCAACAGTTCACACACTATATCTGAGTGTTCAACAGTTCATACACTGTATCTGAGTGTTCAACAGTTCACACACTATATCTGAGTGTTCAACAGTTCACACACTGTATCTGAGTGTACAACAGTTCACACACTGTATCTGAGTGTTCAACAGTTCACACACTGTATCTGAGTGTTCAACAGTTCACACACTGTATCTGAGTGTTCAACAGTTCACACACTATATCTGAGTGTTCAACAGTTCACACACTACATCTGAGTGTTCAACAGTTCACACACTATATCTGAGTGTTCAACAGTTCACACACTGTATCTGAGTGTTCAACAGTTCACACACTATATCTGAGTGTTCAACAGTTCACACACTACATCTGAGTGTTCAACAGTTCACACACTGTATCTGAGTGTTCAACAGTTCACACACTGTATCTGAGTGTACAACAGTTCACACACTATATCTGAGTGTTCAACAGTTCACACACTGTATCTGAGTGTTCAACAGTTCACACACTATATCTGAGTATCTGAGTGTTCAACAGTTCACACATTACATCTGAGTGTTCAACAGTTCACACACTATATCTGAGTGTTCAACAGTTCACACACTGTATCTGAGTGTTCAACAGTTCACACACTGTATCTGAGTGTACAACAGTTCACACACTGTAAATGAGTGTTCAACAGTTCACACACTGTATCTGAGTGTTCAACAGTTCACACACTGTATCTGAGTGTTCAACAGTTCACACACTATATCTGAGTGTTCAACAGTTCACACACTATATCTGAGTGTTCAACAGTTCACACACTACATCTGAGTGTTCAACAGTTCACACACTATATCTGAGTGTTCAACAGTTCACACACTGTATCTGAGTGTTCAACAGTTCACACACTATATCTGAGTGTTCAACAGTTCACACACTACATCTGAGTGTTCAACAGTTCACACACTGTATCTGAGTGTTCAACAGTTCACACACTGTATCTGAGTGTACAACAGTTCACACACTATATCTGAGTGTTCAACAGTTCACACACTGTATCTGAGTGTTCAACAGTTCACACATTGTATCTGAGTGTACAACAGTTCACACATTGTATCTGAGTGTTCAACAGTTCACACACTACATCTGAGTGTTCAACAGTTCACACACTACATCTGAGTGTTCAACAGTTCACACACTGTATCTGAGTGTTCAACAGTTCACACACTATATCTGAGTGTTCAACAGTTCACACACTGTATCTGAGTGTTCAACAGTTCACACACTATATCTGAGTGTTCAACAGTTCATACACTGTATCTGAGTGTTCAACAGTTCACACACTATATCTGAGTGTTCAACAGTTCACACACTGTATCTGAGTGTTCAACAGTTCACACACTGTATCTGAGTGTTCAACAGTTCATACACTGTATCTGAGTGTTCAACAGTTCACACACTATATCTGAGTGTTCAACAGTTCATACACTGTATCTGAGTGTTCAACAGTTCACACACTATATCTGAGTGTTCAACAGTTCACACACTATATCTGAGTGTTCAACAGTTCACACACTGTATCTGAGTGTTCAACAGTTCACACACTATATCTGAGTGTTCAACAGTTCATACACTGTATCTGAGTGTTCAACAGTTCACACACTATATCTGAGTGTTCAACAGTTCACACACTATATCTGAGTGTTCAACAGTTCACACACTGTATCTGAGTGTTCAACAGTTCACACACTATATCTGAGTGTTCAACAGTTCACACACTGCAAATCAGTCATATAAATCAGTAGTAAAAATTAATCTCACAAATACCTGGAGTATACCTGGAGTGGGTTTTGGGGGGTCAACGCCCCAACGGCTCGGTCTGAGACCAGGCCTCGTGATGGATCAGGGTCTGATCAACTAGGCTGTTACAGCTGGCCACACGCAAACTGACTTACGAACCACAGCCAGGCCGGTCAGGTACTGACTTTAGGTGCCTGTCCGTTCCTTCTTGAGGACAGCCAGGGGTCTATTGGCAGTCCCCCTTATGTATGCTGGGAGGCAGCTGAACAATCTTGGGTCCCTGACACTTACTGTGTTGTCTCTCAGTGTACTCGTGGTACCCCTGCTTTTCATTGAGGGAATGTTGCATCTCCTGCCGAGTCTTGCTTTCATAGTGAGTGATTTTCGTGTGCAAGTTTGGTATTAATCCCTCTAGCATTTTCCAAGTGTAAATTATCATGTATCTCTTTCGCCTGCTTTTCAAGGAATACAAATCAAAGGACTTCAACCGTTCCCAGTAATTTAGGTGCCTTATCGTACTTATGTGTGCCGTGAAAGTTCTTTGTACACTCTCCAGGTCAGCAATTTCGCCTGCCATGAAGGGGGCAGTTAGTGTACAGCAGTATTCCAGCCTAGAGAGAACAAGCGATCTGAAGAGAATCATCATGGACTTGGCGTACCTAGTTTTGAAGGTTCTCATTATCCATCCTATCATACAATCGAGGCACACATATCATGCACACCACCACAAATCGTGCACACCATCACACACAACATACTCACTACCACGCAAAACATACCATACAAAATATATGACCACAAAACATACACACGACTACACATCGCTGTAATAAAGTACTCGCTGAGTGTAGGCCTTAAGTATTATTATTACAATCAAATAAAGCTCTAAACTGACGAGGATCATCTGTGTAAGCTTTAAGCTCAGCCCAGGAATGTTAAGAGACGCGATCGAGCTTGCCCACAACTATTGTTGCCGAGCTTAAAATGACAATAGCTCAGCCTAAGACGTGATTTCATTGTTGCTGAGCTGTTACGACGACATTTCGGTCCAACTTGGACCATTTACAAAGCCACACTAACAAAAAGGAGAGAAGAATGGAGTATGTATAGGCCATCAGACAGGGACGGGACAAGAGAGGTAGTAGGAAAGGGGAAAGAGAGGCACTGGTAGAGGTAATTGTTGTAGTGGAGTCAGTCGAACACTAAGAGGAGCACTGCAAGGGAGCTAGGGGCACACAAGGGAGTTAGGGGCTCACAAGGGAGCTAGGGGCCCACAAGGGAGCTAGGGGCCCACAAGGGAGCTAGGGGCCCACAAGGGAGCTAGGGGTCCACAAGGGACCTAGGGGCCCACAAGGGAGCTAGGTGCCCACAAGGGAGCTAGGGACCCACAAGGGAGTTAGGGGCTCACAAGGGAGCTAGGGGCCCACAAGGGAGCTAGGGTCCCACAAGGGAGCTAGGGGCCCACAAGGGAGCTAGGGGTCCACAAGGGACCTAGGGGCCCACAAGGGAGCTAGGAGCCCACAAGGGAGCTAGGAGCCCACAAGGGAGCTAGGGGCCCACAAGGGAGCTAGGGGCCCACAAGGGAGCTAGGGACCCACAAGGGAGCTAGGGGCCCACAAGGGAGCTAGGGGCCCACAAGGGAGCTAGGGGCCCACAAGGGAGCTAGGGGCCCACAAGGGAGCTAGGGGCCCACAAGGGGCCTAGGGCCCACAAGGGAGCTAGGAGCTCACAAGGGAACTAGGGACTCACAAGGGAGCTAGGAGCCCACAAGGGAGCTAGGGGTCCACAAGGGACCTAGGGGCCCACAAGGGAGCTAGGGACCCACAAGGGAGCTAGGAGCCCACAAGGGAGCTAGGAGTCCACAAGGGAGCTAGGGGCCCACAAGGAAGCTAGGGGCCCACAGAGGGTAGAAGCAAGAACACAGAGGGAAGAAAAATATATAACAAAAGACAAATACCCAAGACGTGTTTTCATTACTGCTGAGATGAAAACAATAGTTCGTTCTAACATGTGATTGTTTTTGTTTGGGGGGAGGGGGGAGGGGGGAGGGGGGGGGGGGAGGGGGGAGGGGGAGGGGGAGGGGGAGGGGGAGGGGGAGGGGGGGAAGAGCTGTTTGTTTCCACTGTGTTATTTTCTATTAAATAATATCATCTTCCTCATCCTTGTGTCTCGTATCTTAATTCATGGGAAATATTTTAATATTCTGTACAATTTAAAAACGAGTTTTACGGCGCTTATAACTACTCTTATAGGTCATAATAATAATAATAATAATAATAATAATAATAATAATAATAATAACACGTGTAGTAGTATTATCATTAGTAGTAGTGGTAGTAGCAGTAGTAGTAGTAGTAGTAGTAGTAGCAGCAGTAGTAGTTGTTGTTGCTGTTGTTATTTTTGTTGTTGCTGTTGTTGTATCATTAGTAGTAGTAGTAGTAGTAGTTGTTGTTGTTGTTATTGTAGTATTATCATCATTAGTAGAAGTAATAATAATAGCAATAATAATAGTAATAGTTGTAGTAGTAGTAGTAGCAGCAGCAGCAGTAGTAGCAGTAGTAGTAGTAGTAGTAGTAGTAACAGTAGCAGTAGTAGTAGTAGTAGTAGCAGTAGTAGTTCTTACATAAGCTGTTCACATAAGGCAGGATGATCCTAAGAAGAAAGCACATCCCCCATCACTCGCGCTCTAGCAGGTTCCTTGACCATGGTAAGACGTGCTTCTTGAACATGGTAAGACTGGCTTTTTGCTGCCTCTTCTTGGGTGACAGGATTATGAATATGTAAAAGTGTTTGTGAGTGGCTGTTCGGTCCAGTCTGGTCCAGTTCCTCTGAAGTCACTTAGATATCGAACTGCAAGAAAAATGCCTCGCCTCCTCCACCTGCCACACGCAATACCCTGCAGTGGCCTACGTACGTGTGTGTCGATGTGCATGTGGGCGTCCGTAGGAGTGCATGTGTCTGTGCGTAGGTGCCTGTATGTGTTAGTATACAGGGGCATGTATGCGTCTAGGTGTGTGTGTGTGCGTAGGTGAGAGTTTGTTCATGCTTAGATGTGAATGTGTTTGTACGAACAGACATGTATGTATGTATGTACGTGTGTAGGTGTGTCCTAAGGTGCGTCTGTATGCATGTATGTGCATGTGCCTAGGTGATTAATTACATGTACAGTAAATCTGTGTGTCTAGGCGCCTGAATGTGTTCATCTGTGAGTTTTTTGGAAGTGTATGATATATATATATATATATATATATATATATATATATATATATATATATATATATATATATATATATATATATATATATATATATATATATATATATATATATTTAATATAATTTAATAACAGACAGGCGATCTTAACAATGCAAGATAAGCCACGAGGGGGGGGGGGGGAGCATGGAAATCTTTAGCTTAAGGTCTTTCACAAGTCTCCCTGCGTCATCAGTGTCACAAGCACAGCAACAAGTAGACTGAGGGGAAGCTTTCTCATGGGAGAGGTAGCGTGTTGACGCTGGTCTGTCCCTCTAAGCGACACATGCATATACATACAGTATATGCAGATATTCACACATACTTCCTGTTTCTATCTTGAGTGACAGATAATCCACCTGGTCGTGGACCGGGCCGCGGGGGCGTTGACCCCTGGAATAGCCTTCGGATAGACCCTCCAGGCAGGTATTATTATTATTATAATTACTATTACTACTACTACTACTACTACTACTACTACTACTACTACTACTACTACTACTAACGGGGAAGACCCAAATGTATTTATATCGTACCAGCACCTGAAAAGCTGGACCGGGATGATCAATCTTCATCCGAGGAAATTGAGGGGGTAAATCAGTTCCAATTCCATAAATCAAGAGCCCTCTACACCTTCAGCAAGCACAATGCTAAAGCTACATGTTTTATTCCTGTACACCCCCAAGTCTCTCACCTGTCATGTCGTAACTTTAATGGATTTACTCCGGATCAATACTATCCTATAAATGGGTAAGTCTTCTCCTTGATGGATATAACTGTTATGTTAAGAATAATTCCGTACCCGCTGTGGTACTGAGTTGAAGTACATGTATGCATATATATGTGTATCAAAATGAATTACAGCACATCAATCCATAAAATACATGAAATGTCTGAAGTAATGGTCATGTTGGGTACTGGCGAACCTTGACTTAAAGATGGGAAGTGTTGAGCAACATAGAGTAGAGTTCTATAGCCTTGGGAAAGGAATTCAATATTGCTATTTTTGTTATTAAATTTATGGAGAAGCGCTAATCCTGGAAAGGGTCTTTCAGCACATGGGGGACGGAGGGAAGAAACAATAGAGATGATCAGGAAGTTCTAGTCTCTTGGATCAAGAGCCCTTTGCCAACATCAAGAAAACTCTCCTTGGCATACGATAGCACAGAGATGACTTCCTTTTTTAAATAAAAAAAAATGGATACATCAGCATTGTGCTGCTGCTCTTTTTAATATGGTAGTTTTAGGGAAATGGGCTCCGGGAGGAGTTTTCAGTTATAAAGGACATGGGTAGAGCTTTTTGGAGAAGAGCAGAGCCTCGTGAATCTCTAAAATAAAAGTTGGTTCTCCACTGCGGTTCCCTTTCCAGTACTTTTCGTCACTGTCAACCAGCACACTGGAAAGAAAATGCATAAACATTTTTTTGGTTAATTTGTTTAAGAAAAGGGTAAGCAACTATCACTGATGGAGCTAATAAGAGGGAACAATAAACATTACGAGCAAAAGTATGAATGTTTTGAACATATGTACAAGAATAAGTGTTATAAACATTTGTACGACTGCTGTGAACACTTGTACAAGTGTGTTATAAACATTTGTACGACTGCTGTGAACACTTGTACAAGTGTGTTATAAACATTTGTACGAGTGTGAGTGTTTTGAACACTTGTACAAGTGTGTTGTAAACACTTGTACAAGAGTGAGTGTTATAAATACACAACAACGACACGAAAACACGATATGAGAAAGAATATAAATTTATACGTACACACGGGAGATATAGGTCACCACTTGTATTTTTCGGCACAGATGGAGTACAAACTGTGCACACACCGACGGTACACACAGATGGAATACACACACAGAAGGCACAAACACACATACACACAGATGGAACACTCATGATGGAGCACACATGTACAGAATAAACACACACACATACACACACACATACTAGATACAGCTATTAAAATACGCACCAGGTATGCTCATCGACCTGCCTTGATTTTTTATAAGCTATATTTCGTAACCTTAGAAAATGAGAAGTTAGAACCCAGCAAGACAGCCATCAATGTCTTCCTGACACGCTACCAGCCATCACAACAGCCAGTGAGAGCCAGACCTGTTTCCGTCGCCGCCGCGCTATCCTATAGAGATATCCCCGTATTCCGTAAGCCCAGCCTCCTCGACCTCAAATATGTGCGTAAAGGAATAGTACAGAGTGCGGTTTAGAGTTTCTAATGCACTTAGAAATAAACATTGAAGATTTGAAGCTAAAGAAAAGATCTATTCACAAGCTATATCACGGAAAATGCTATCCCAATTTTTCAATAGAAATAGTAAATTGATACCTACATTCTCTGATAATAATTATGAACCTATTTTAGTAGGCTTGCGATAAACATTGATCTTAAATGTTCTAGCAGATCTGTGAATATGTATTGTTGAGGATAATGCTACAAGCTAAGTCAAAGATTAAATAGTAGACTGTAGGAGAACTTAGCTTGAAAGACAGCTTTCGCCTACACAGCCGTCCCTGCAGGCGATGTCTTGAGAAGCTGTCATATGCACTACCTCACAGGCTGGAATTCAAAATATTATGGGTGAGTAGAATTACCCCTAGGGGGTATGTTACAAAAAACGCGATTCTAAAAGCTTAGAGATCTCCAGTGAATACTAGAAAGGACTGCCCTTCTAGCATCCAGCCTGTTACTGGGTTTTCGTAACAATTAGTCAGTATCCTTATCCAATTATCCATTAGAATTCAGTATGATTCAATAGTGCTTCAGGATTACAACTGGTAGGCTACTAACTAGAGAAATTAAAATTTAATAAATTTATTAAGTCTAGAGGTATATTATCAAATTAAATTAAATTAAATTAATCACAGTAATCAAAATAATATCACTTCTCTCGAGTACAATATTATTGTGCTGAAAGCACATATCACATTTACAATTCTTAGTACCGTCTGGTACATTAACATTTAATAAGATATTACAAATATGTACAAGTAAGTGTGTATGTGTGTAAGTGCTCTAAGTAGTTCGTTATGTCTCAAGACTCAACTAGACTTAAACAAGTGACTGACAAAGTCCTCACATAAACTAACTTCTTGACCGACTGGCAACCAGAACAGTCTGCTTGAACAATAAAAAGAATGCTAAGCCCAATAGCAATATAACAAGCAACTGCGACACAGAATCAGGAACAAGGAGATAATATAACGACACTAAGTAGGGACCATCTGCAGATCCTCCACAAGAGTCACAAAACTCCCATACTACTGAATCTAAGTTCAGCATAAGAAAATCCCCGACTGTGATAATACACAGATACCAGTACAAGCTAGGTCTGAAGCTACAGTTCAGGACCTGAATTACTCAGAGTGTCTATGAGACACACAACCTCAGTTCAACGTCAAAAATCACCAAGTCTATACAATGTTCTGTGAACAGAGTTCTACAGAACTAACAAGAATAATGAGACAGACAATCTGTCCAACCTCCAAGTGAGTCTGGACCAGACTGACTACTTCAGGCGAGGTGAGGACACCCCCCCTCGATCACGTGATAGCTCCGTGGGTTGCCGGCCAGCAACAACGAGAAGCCGGCAGTCTAACGAGCCACAAGCGATAATTACAGTAGTTAGACAATCAAGACTTGAATTGAGCACATAATATGTAACATCCTACCTCACAAAATTTAGCTAAGTCACATAATAATAATATAAAGCAATATATTTACGATTTAGCTATTATCGCAAATATAAGCAATATAAAAATTATATGAAAAGGTGATAATTATATATATACATTATATTCATAATCATAATATACATTATATATATTGCAACCCATTCAGGGGTTGCAACAGGGTATTATGTCAGTATATCTCAGAAACTGATTGCTGAATGGAATACTCACGTGTGTGGACTCAAAAGTCCGCACCTCACTGCCGACTAATGGATGATTTCAAACCCCTTGCGACACAAAAACTGCACAATCCCCTGTATGACAAGATAGTTCGAAACCTACCTTGCTCTTGTAGCATTAGCTATGGTGTTGTTTACACCTTCGACAGGTATCGGTGACTTGATAGAAGCTGAAGTGTCCTTGGATGTCCACGTTTTCCACCTAGGAATACGCACACTGGTACACTATGTTCCACAAGGTTTGTCTTTATTATTCACAATCTTATCACTAAAGAAACTGATCACACTTCTCTGTAAGTGTTTAGATGTGTTTTTTGAGATACCTTTATGCACAAAAATGCACGGATCAGTGTTTCTTGTTGGTTATCCCAGGGTCAATTTGTCCCCCAGCAGGGTCAAAAGCAATCTGAAGACCCCACAGCCTCCTACACCGCCACTGCCCTTAGCCACATAAAGAAAAAGCTGACATAGCATGTTTCCCTTCCTTGCCAAACTTCCACCAGGAAGCAATGCAGAATGCTTGATTCTTGCTGTCTTAAGCTTAGACAACAATGTACATCTTTAACATGGTAATAAAGTAGGTGCAGGATTTTCATTAATTGTTCTGCTAAGGTCAGAGATTGAATGTCTCTTATTTAAACTATATACTTGCAACACTGGTATCTTGCAAAGAGCCACGTGACCACGTAACTGGTACACGCTGGTTGAACATCTGCTGGTAATTACTTGATGCAGCAGTAAACAAGATGCTTGCCCCTTCTGAGAGGGCTGGGCCCCTCAGGACTGAAAAGGGCTGAAATGGGCTGAAGGGGGCTGATACCCCCCTCCTGGAGAAAATTTCTCCACATGTATATCCAGAAATGGAATTATTCCATTTGTTTAGATTTCCATAGTGAACTGAATGGAAGTGACCAGTGAGTCTAATCTAGGCAGTGTTCCAGTGTCTGAGTTGCTGAATCTCGAAATCGTACCTTCATGTGAAAAAAAAAAAATAGCGTGCTTAGATTGTACCAATCATCACTTGCATCATGATATTGACAGGTTCTCCTGTAATGATTATTTATGTTTGGAATTATGATTAATTGTCAGTGCAGACAGTGTTCTAAATGCTAATGTTGTTTGTACACGTCAACAAACACAGTTAAGCAGTGATGTGTCAAAGATTTCAGAGTTGTGACTTTAGCACCACAAACTCGACCTCACCATCTTTGGGTCACTACAGCGACAATGAGGAAGGAACATAAGAACATAAGACAGAAGGAACACTGCAACAGGCCTACTGACCCATGCGGAGCAGGTCCATGTCCCCCCCGGATAAACCCAATGACCCCCCCCCGGATTAGCCCAATCACCCACCCAGTCTGGTCACCTCCACTCAAGGTAGGAGCACAGCGCCAGACCCAGCAGCACAAGCTAGGCAGGTCCAACTCGTACCCACCCACACCCACTCATGTATTTATCTAACCTATTTTTAAAACTACACAACGTTTTAGCCTGAATAACTGTACTCGGGAGTTTGTTCCACTCATCCACAACTCTATTACCAAACCAGTGCTTTCCTATATCCTTCCTGAATCTGAATTTTTCCAACTTGAAACCATTGTTGCGAGTCTTGTCTTGGCTGGAAATTTTCAGCACGCTATTTACATCCCCTTTATTTATTCCTGTTTTCCATTTATACACCTCGATCATATCCCCCCTAATTCTACGCCTTTCGAGAGAGTGCAGATTCAGGGACCTCAGCCTATCCTCATAGGGAAGATTTCTGATACATGGGATCATCTTTGTCATTCTCCTCTGTACGTTTTCCAGACATTTATATCCATTCTGTAAGACGGTGACCAGAACTGAGTAGCATAGTCTAAATGAGGCCTAACCAAGGACATATAGAGTTGAAGAACAACCTGAGGACTTCTATTATTTATACTTCTAGATATGAAGCCAAAAATTCTGTTAGCTTTATTGCGAACACTAATGCACTGTTGTCTTGGTTTTAGATTACTGCTAACCAGAACTTCTAAATCCTTTTCGCAATCAGTAGTATTAAGATCTACATTACTTAGTTTATATGTGGCATGGTTATTTAACTGTCCAACATTTAGAACTTTGCATTTGTCAATATTAAACTGCATCTGCCACTTCTCCGACCATTGCATCAGTCTATTCAAATCATCCTGGAGTGCTCTAGTGTCCTCAGTATAATGAATTGGACGGCTTATTTTGGTGTCATCAGCAAATTTGCTTATGTCGCTATTTATTCCCTCATCTATGTCGTTTATGTAAATTGTGAACAACAACGGGCCCAACACTGACCCCTGAAGAACACCGCTTGTGATGTGCCACCATTCTGATTTCTCCCCATTTATGCAAACTCTCTGCTGCCTATTTGTCAGCCATGCCTCTACCCAGGAAAAAATTCCTCCTCCTATTCCCTGTCCCTTAAGTTTCCTCATTAACCTCTCACGTGGAGCTCTATCGAAAGCCTTACTGAAGTCCATATACACAATATCATATTCAATACCACGATCTACCTCCTCAAACACCTTAGTGAAAAAAGTTAATAAATTCGTAAGACAGAAACACCCCTTTGTAAAACCGTGTTGAGATTCATTAATCAATCTGTACCTATCAAGATGGCTACAAATTGCTTCGGCAATTATTGATTCCATAAATTTTCCCACTATGGAGGTAAGGCTTATTGGTCTATAGTTCGAAGCCAAGGACCTGTCACCTGCCTTGTAAATAGGTATTACATTTGCCATTTTCCACTTATCAGGCACTATGCCAGTTTGTAGTGATATGTTAAAAAGATTAGATAAAGGTATGCTACGTTCCTCTTTACATTCCTTTAACACCCTTGCAAACAGTTCATCAGGGCCTGGGGATTTGTTAGGTTTTAATTTCTCTATTTGTCTGAGGACCATGTCATTAGTTACCGCAATCGTGCATAGTTTATTATCATCCTGTTCTACATAATCTATTATTTCAGGAATATCGCTAGTATTTTCCTGGGTGAAAACTGAGAGGAAGTAGGTATTGAGAATTTCACACATATCCTTATCACTGTCAGTGATCTGACCAGAGTTACTCTTAAGTGGGCCAATCTTGTCCCTAATCTTACTTCTGCATACCCGAAAGAACCCTTTTGGGTTAGTCTTTGAATCCCTTGCGACCTTAGCCTCATAATCCCTTTTTGCTTTTCTTATTCCTTTTTTTATTTCTCTCTTTAATTGAGAGATATATACGCCTATATATGCCTCTCTTCTGACCAGTGAGATGTTTTATTCTATTGTTCATCCATTTGGGATCATTTTTGTTAGATCTAATTTCCCTGCTCGGAACAAAAGTTGTCTGGGCAGCTAGAACTATGCTCTGAAAAACGTCATATTGGCAGGCAACCAAGATCACCTACCTGACCCATAGTCAGGACATCCCAATTTAGCCCACCCAGGTAATTTTTCAGTCCCATGAGATTTGATTGCAATTATCTGGGTGATTCCATGATATATTGAAACTAAGTGATTTGTGATCACTTTCCCCAAGCTCATCACTAATCTCAAGAATATTAATTAGTGAATCTTTGTTGGCAAGAACCAAGTCAAGCAGATTGTTTCCTCTAGTTGGTTCTGTCACAACCTGTTCTAAAAAGCAATCCTGAACCGTATCAAGAAAGCCACTAGACTCAAGATTTCCTGTCATATTGTTCCAATCAATTTGTCTAAAGTTAAAATCTCCCATTATCACAACATTTTCATATCTAGATGCCTTATGAATTTCGCCCCATAACAGCTTACTACACTCCCTATCAAAATTTGGGGGCCTATAAATCACACCCAAAATTAATTTGTCACGTCCCTCGAGAAACTGTAGCCAAACAGATTCTGTGTTCGATGTTTCTAATCTTATATCATGTCTAAGACAACAATTTAAATTTTCTCTGACATACATCGCCACTCCACCACCCTTTCTGTTGACCCTATCAGTGTGGAATAGTTTATAACCCTGTATGGTGCATTCAGAAGGCATTTCTCTATCTTTCAGGTTGAACCAGGTCTCTGTTATACCAATAATATCTACATTACCTACACTTGCAAGTAATCTTAGCTCATCTATCTTATTTCTTAGACTCCTACTATTTGTATAGTATACCTTAAGGGAGCTAGTCACTCGTTGCCCTCTATTATCGTTCTTTGTTTGTTGATCAATTAATTTGCCATTACTAGCAACTTTATTTTGAATATTGTCTTTTAAACATATCCCTTAGGTATCCCGGTAATAACTGCTGTTTTTAACCCTAATGCTGCAGCCTGATTGTTTCCCACAAACACCCATACCTCTACAATCTATCAGTTTAAATTCCTTGACAAGTCATCAATTACCCTCTCAATCGAATTGGCTAATGCAACCATTTCATCCCCAGAGAGATGAACCCCATCCCTTGCATACATATCATGTTTGCCAAAGAATAGGTCCCAGTTATCAATGAATGGGATTGCAAGTTCCTTGCAGTACCTGTCTAGCCAGCGATTTATACCAGTTGCCCTAGACATCCATTCATTGCCCACTCCCTTTCTAGGCAAGATGCTACATATGACTGGGATCCCTTCCTTATACCTACTTCTATGGCTGACCTGTACTTATTCACCAGCTCCTCTCTCCTGACCTTCCCAGTGTCATTACCTCCAGCACTAAGACAGATAATGGGCTTGTTCCCATTACCTGCCATAATATTATCCAACCTGCTGACTATGTCACCAACACCAGCTCCAGGAAGACACACTCTCTGTCTGACCTTTCTGTCTCTGTTACAAAATGCACGGTCCATATATCTTACCTGAGAATCGCCTACTATTAAAATATTCTTACCTTGATTAGCAGGGAATCAGTGGCACCTTCAACCTCACTAACCACTGAAGTACACTCGTCTTGGAGAACAGAGAATCGATTTCCTACCTTCACATCTTCTCTATTAACTCTCCTCATCTTCCTTCTTCCTGAACTGTGAGCCACTTGCCACTAAAAGCGGCTGCCACTATCACTGCTGGTGACCATTGCCTCCTTACAGGCTATATCCTTCTCACACTCACTCCCAAACTCATCTATGCGAAGCTTCAGCTTCCTATTTTCCTCCTGAAGAAGTAGAATCTCTTTCATCAACACCTGAACCTGAGATTCTGAAACACTACAACAAGCCATGGTGCTAACTCCCACGTGACCACTGACCTCAGCGTCCTTAATTGAACAAGTGAAATCAGTCAACATCTAAAAAAATATATCACATTCTGTTTTTTTCCTATTTTTTGCGTTAGTTTCACAATTTACCTTAATAAATTATTTAATGTTGGTTATTTTTGCTTGTTTGGTTAGATATTATATGTTGTTTGGTTAGTTACTGTATGTTGTTAGGTTTGACTTACATAGTTTATGTTCACTGTTATACTTACTGTCATTGTTTTAAATAAAACATTAATATTTTGTTTATGTAAATCAACCATCCTGCTTCGTAATTCTTGATATATATATCTTTGAAGCACTGACGATGGGGGAAAAACACTCCGAAAAGTGTGGGAGGAGGGAATTAATGATGATGTCTACCGTGGCATTGATACTGTGGTCGTTATTCCCAAAGTTATAGAACTCTTGTGATTAATAATTGACAATGGTAAAACCGAAAAAGTGGAATGTAGGTAGCAGAGAAGCCTTTTAATATGTTTCACCCAAGGTTGGTCGTTTATCAAGTATACTTACGACGTATCAAGTATAGAAGGGCCCGTATATACAGCACCTCTGTTTGGTGTTCCACGTTATCATGGGCTTTCAGTTGAGCGTTTATTCCATCTGCAGGTGAAAAATCTCTGGCGGGTGGAACATAATGAACTATGGCACAATTTGAAGCCAACAACAACGTGGAACACCGAGAAGAAGCTACTGTGTATATGTCGGGTCCTCGTGTATACTGGACGGAGCTCAACCTTGGGCGAGACGTATCTTCGTTTCCTATTTTTTTTATTAACACATCGGCCAATTCCCACCAAGGCAGGGTGGCCCAAAAAAAAGAAAAACTTTCATCATCATTCACTCCATCTCTGTCTTGCCAGAAGGGCGCTTTACACTACAGTTATAAAACTGCAACATTAACATCCCTCCTTCAGAGTGTAGACACTGTACTTCCCATTTCCAGGACTCAAGTCCGGCCTGCCGGTTTCCCTGAATCCCTTCATAAATGTTACTTTGCTCACACTCCAGCAGCACGTCAAGTATTAAAAACCATTTGTCTCCATTCATTCCTATCAAACACACTCATGCATGCTTTCTGGAAGTCCAAGCCCCTCGCACACAAAACCTCCTTTACCCCCTCCCTCCAACCTTTCCTAGGCCGACCCCTACCCCGCCTTCCTTCCACTACAGATTTATACACTCTCGAAGTCATTGTTTCGTTCCATTCTCTGTACATGTCCGAACTACCTCAACAACCCTTCCTCAGCCCTCTGGATAACAGTTTTGGCAATCCCACACCTCCTCCTAACTTCCAAACTACGAATTCTCTGCATTATATTCACACCACACATTGCCCTCCGACATGGCATCTCCACTGCCTCCAGCCTTCCCCTCACTGCCAGTCATCACCCATCTTTCACACCCATATAAGGGCGTTGGTAAAACTATATTCTCCTACATTCCCCTCTATGCTTCCAAGGACAAAGTTCTTTGTCACCACAGACTCCTAAGTGCACCGCTCACCCTTTTACCCTCATCAATTCTATGATACACCTCATCTTTCATAGACCCATCTGCTGACATGTCCACTCTCAAATATCTGAATACATTCACCTCCTCCATACTCTCTCCCTCCAATTTGATATCCAATCTTTCGTCACCTAATCTTTTTGTTATCCTCATAACCTTACTCTTTCCTATATTCACTTTTAATTTTCTTCTTTTACATACCCTACCAAATTCATCCACCAACCTCTGCAACTTCTCTTCAGAATCTCCCAAGAGCACAGTGTCATCATCAAAAAGCAACTGTGACAACTCCCACTTTGTGTTAGATTCTTTATCTTTTGCCTCCACACCTCTTGCCAAGACCCTCGCATTCACTTCTTTTACAACCCCATTTATAAATATATTGAACAACCACGGTGACATCACACAGCCTTGTCTAAGGCCTACTTTTACTGGGAAATAATCTCCCTCTTTCCTACATACTCGAACCTGAGCCTCACTATCCTCGTAAATACTCTTCACCGTTTTCAGTAACCTACCTCCTATACCATACACCTGCAACATCTGCCACATTGCCCCCCTATCCACCCTGTCATACGCCTTTTCCAAATCCATAAATGCCACAAAACCTCTTTAACCTAACCTAAATACTGTTCCCCTATATGTTTCACAGTAAACACCTGGTCTACACACCCCCTACCTATCCTAAAGCCTTGTTCATCTGCTATCCTACTCTCTGTCCTACTCTTAATTTTTTCAATAATAACTCTACCATACACTTTACCAGGTATACTCAACAGACTTATCCCCCTATAATTTTTGCACTCTCTTTTGTCCCCTTTGCCTTTATACAAAGGAACAATGCATGCTCTCTGCCAGTCCCTAGGTACCTTACCCTCTTCCATACATTTATTAAATAATTGCACCAACCACTCCAAAACTAAATCCCCACCTGCTTTTAACATTTCTATTTTTATCCCATCAATCCCAGCTGTCTTACCCCCTTTCATTCTACCCACTGCCTCACGAACTTCACCCACACTCACAACTGACTCTTCCTCACTCCTACAAGTTGTTATTCCTTCTTGCCCTATACACGAAATCACAGCTTCCCTATCTTCATCACCATTTAACAATTCCTCAAAATATTCCGTCCATCTTCCCAATACCTCTAACTCTCCATTTAATAACTCTCCTCTCCTATTTTTAACTGACAATTTGTTCTCTAGGCTTCCTCACCTTGTTAATCTCACTCCAAAACTTTTTCTTATTTTCAACAAAATTTGTTGATAACATCTCACCCACTCTCTCATTTGCTCTCTTTTTACATTGCTTCACCACTCTCTTAACCTCTCTTTTTCTCTCCATATACTCTTCCCTCTTCTACTTTCTAAAAACCTCTCATATGTTAACTTTTTCTCTTTACATCATCATTCCACCAATCGCTCTTCTTCCCTGCCGCACCCACTTTTCTGTAACCACAAACTTTTGCTGAACACTCTAACACTACATTTTTAAACCTACTCCATACATCTTCGGCCCCATTGCCTATACTCTCACAAGCCCAGCCTCTTTTAGTTTATAAACCTTCACCTCTGTCTTACTTGCTGCTTTTATTTTCCTTGTATCCCATCTACCTTTTACTCTCAGTGTAGCTACAACTACAAAGTGATCTGATATATCTGTGGCCCCTCTATAAACATGTATATCCTGAAGTCTACTCAACAGTCTTTTATCTAACAATACATAGTCCAACAAACTACTGTCATTACGCCCTACATCATATCTTGTATACTTATTTATCCTCTGTGTCTTAAAATATGTATTTCATAAAACTAAACCCCTTTCAATACAAAGTTCAATCAAAAGGCTCCCATTATCATTTATACCTGGCACCCCAAATTTACCTACCACACCCTCTCTAAATGTTTCCCCTACTTTCAGCATTAGGTCCCCTACCACAATTACTCTTTCACTTGGTTCAAAGGTTTCTATACATTCATTTAACATCTCCCAAAATCTCTCTCTCTCCTCTACACTCCTCTCTTCTCCAGGTGCATACAAGCTTATTATGACCCACTTTTCGCATCCAACCCTTATTTTAATCCACATAATCCTTGAATTTACACATTTATATTCCCTCTTCTCCTTCCATAACTGATCCTTCAACATTATTGCTACCCCTTCCTTAGCTCTAACTCTCTCAGATACTCCTGACTTAATCCCATTTATTTCTCCCCACTGAAACTCACCTACCCCCTTCAGCTTCTTCGTTTCCTCTTGTACTTAAAAACCAGAGTTCTGGTCAAAGGCGTCGTTTTTTTCTGAAGGGAAAAATATCACTATTTATTCTTACAAGTTATTAAACACAGTTACCTAAACTCACGAGTTGTACGGGTACAGGTATATTTGTACACGTATATTTGCAATGAGACTAGGTTACTAGCCTAATCTGTCATTGCTAAAACTGCGGAGATGTTGAACAGCTTAATTCTGCTAACTTTTCTGTTAACTCAAAATCTATATAATTTAATTACTGTTATTCAGCTTAGACTCAAATTGTTCATTTCGTGTTGTTCACATTGATTTTCGCGGAATTACAGGAAAATTAAATAGTGTATATTATATATTTTGTATAAATTGCATATGTTGTATAAATTCTGAGAGGCGTATCTCTTTCCATGTGTATGCATTGAGAACAGCAGTGTATATATACACCGAGGATGGTGGGTAAAATATTTGTCAGGACACAGGACAAATGTTTCCTGACGCGGGTCTTAGTCATATGATGACTCACAGCTGGAGCTTTTGGTCATCAGACCGAGGACTTCCGCTGGCTTATCCGTCCACCCCTTTAAAAACAATTATGGTTATGATTATAACCATTTGGTAGGTACACCGACGAGTGTGTATCTCGGTGTATATACACCGAGAGCAGTGGCGGACCTACATTTTTGGGGCCCTGAAGCTTGAACTGTTATGGTGTCATCTTGGCAACCAGCAATGGCTAGTCTATATCATATTTTAATAACCTTTTAATTTTTATTTTAACTATTATTTTGTATTGAATTACACTATATTATTAACATTATTATTAAAAAAAACTTCTCGTAGAGTAAACTCAAAATTTTTAATATGGACGAAAGTTGCTTTTGGGGGCCCCTCCGGGATTAGGGGCCCCTCCGGGATTAGGGGCCCCTCCGGGATTAGGGGCCCTGAAGCTTAATTAAGCTTCACTAGTTTCATAGTAGATTCCTCACTGACTGAGAGTTAAATCCCTCTTGACAGGGATTACTGTATCCTTGACTGGTGGTGTACAGGTAAACTGCAGCTTTGTTGACCCACTTGTAGTCGATAGGCTTCAAAATAATAAACTAACCGACCAACACTAGGCTCTGTACCATTTTTGCAGAAAATAGTAACGTCCTTAGGCCATCATGGTCTACCGTAGAATAGTAACGTTCTTACATCATGGTGAGGTACTCAGAGTGGGAGTCATGGCGCAAAAGGATATGTAGTTCATGGAAGCATAATTAGAAGGAGTCATGGCATTAGGGCTGCCATTGATCGTCTATTGAGGCTTGGGCCAGCAGGGAGAGGGAGGGGGCAGGAAGGAAGGAAGGATGGAAGGGGAGAAAGTGGAGGAGGGCGGGTGGGGGAGGGGTAATTAACCCCACACCACTTCACAAGACTGTACCCAACAGTCTTAAATAAGAACATATGAAAAACATAACACCGCAGCAGGTTCACTGGCCCATGCTAGGCAGATCTAACTCACACCCACCCACGTCCATTCATTTAACCAGGCAAACCTATTATAAAAAGCTACACAATGTTCTCTTTTCGGTGGCACTGCTTGACAGTTTCGTATACTCATCCACAACTCTATTGCCAAACCAGTGCTTTCCTGTACGTTTTTCTAAACCTGAACTTGTCCAACTTCAGCCCTTTCATGGTCAGATATTTTCATAACGATAATGCTTCACAGTACCCACATGGTGATGCTTCACAGTACCCACACGATGATGCTTCACAGTACCCACACGGTGATGCTTCACAGTACCCACATAATGATGCTTCACAGTACCCACACGATGATGCTTCACAGTACCCACACGGTGATGCTTCACAGTACCCACATAATGATGCTTCACAGTACCCACACGGTGATGCTTCACAGTACCCACACGATGATGCTTCACAGTACCCACACGGTGATGCTTCACAGTACCCACACGATGATGCTTCACAGTACCCACACGGTGATGCTTCACAGTACCCACACGATGATGCTTCACAGTACCCACACGGTGATGCTTCACAGTACCCACATAATGATGCTTCACAGTACCCACACGGTGATGCTTCACAGTACCCACATAATGATGCTTCACAGTACCCACACGGTGATGCTTCACAGTACCCACACGATGATGCTTCACAGTACCCACACGGTGATGCTTCACAGTACCCACACGATGATGCTTCACAGTACCCACACGGTGATGCTTCACAGTACCCACACGATGATGCTTCACAGTACCCACACGGTGATGCTTCACAGTACCCACATAATGATGCTTCACAGTACCCACACGGTGATGCTTCACAGTACCCACACGATGATGCTTCACAGTACCCACACGATGATGCTTCACAGTACCCACACGATGATGCTTCACAGTACCCACAAAATGATGCTTCACAGTACCCACACGATGATGCTTCACAGTACCCACACGATGATGCTTCACAGTACCCACACGATGATGCTTCACAGTACCCACAAAATGATGCTTCACAGTACCCACACGATGATGCTTCACAGTACCCACACGATGATGCTTCACAGTACCCACACAATGATGCTTCACAGTACCCACACGATGATGCTTAATAGTACCTACACGATGATGCTTCACAGTACCTACACGATGATGCTTCACAGTACCTACACGATGATGCTTCACAGTACTTACACGATGATGCTTCACAGTACCTACACGATGATGCTTCACAGTACTTACACGATGATGCTTCACAGTACCTACACGATGATGCTTCACAGTACCTAGACGATGATGCTTCACAGTACTTACACGATGATGCTTCACAGTACCCACACGATGATGCTTCACAGTACCTACACGATGATGCTTCACAGTACCCACACGATGATGCTTCACAGTACCTACACGATGATGCTTCACAGTACTTACACGATGATGCTTCACAGTACTTACACGATGATGCTTCACAGTACTTACACGATGATGCTTCACAGTACCTACACGATGATGCTTCACAGTACCTACACGATGATGCTTCACAGTACCTAGACGATGATGCTTCACAGTACTTACACGATGATGCTTCACAGTACCCACACGATGATGCTTCACAGTACCTACACGATGATGCTTCACAGTACCCACACGATGATGCTTCACAGTACCTACACGATGATGCTTCACAGTACTTACACGATGATGCTTCACAGTACTTACACGATGATGCTTCACAGTACTTACACGATGATGCTTCACAGTACCTACACGATGATGCTTCACAGTACCTACACGATGATGCTTCACAGTACCTACACGATGATGCTTCACAGTACTTACACGATGATGCTTCACAGTACCTACACGATGATGCTTCACAGTACCTACACGATGATGCTTCACAGTACCTACCCGATGATGCTTCACAGTACCTACATAATGATGCTTCACAGTACCTACATAATGATGCTTCACAGTACCTACACGATGATGCTTCACAGTACCCACACGATGATGCTTCACAGTACCTACACGATGATGCTTCACAGTACCTACATAATGATGCTTCACAGTACCTACATAATGATGCTTCACAGTACCTACACGATGCTTCACAGTACCTACACGATGATGCTTCACAGTACCTACATAATGATGCTTCACAGTACCTACATAATGATGCTTCACAGTACCCACACGATGATGCTTCACAGTACCCACACGATGATGCTTCACAGTATCTACACGATGATGCTTCACAGTACCTACATAATGATGCTTCACAGTACCTACATAATGATGCTTCACAGTACCTACACGATGATGCTTCACAGTACCTACACGATGATGCTTCACAGTACCTACATTATGATGCTTCACAGTACCTACATAATGATGCTTCACAGTACCTACATAATGATGCTTCACAGTACCTACACGATGATGCTTCACAGTACCTACATAATGATGCTTCACAGTACTTACACGATGATGCTTCACAGTACCTACATAATGATGCTTCACAGTACTTACACGATGATGCTTCACAGTACCCACACGATGATGCTTCACAGTACCTACATAATGATGCTTCACAGTACTTACACGATGATGCTTCACAGTACCCACACGATGATGCTTCACAGTACCTACACGATGATGCTTCACAGTACCTACATAATGATGCTTCACAGTACCTACATAATGATGCTTCACAGTACCTACACGATGATGCTTCACAGTACCTACATAATGATGCTTCACAGTACCTACACGATGATACTTCACAGTACCTACACGATGATGCTTCACAGTACCCACATAATGATGCTTCACAGTACCCACATAATGATGCTTCACAGTACCCACATAATGATGCTTCACAGTACCTACACGATGCTTCACAGTACCCACATAATGATGCTTCACAGTACCCACACGATGATGCTTCACAGTACCCACATAATGATGCTTCACAGTACCTACACGATGATACTTCACAGTACCTACACGATGATACTTCACAGTACCCACACGATGATGCTTCACAGTACCCACATAATGATGCTTCACAGTACCCACATAATGATGCTTCACAGTACCCACATAATGATGCTTCACAGTACCTACACGATGATGCTTCACAGTACCCACACGATGATACTTCACAGTACCCACACGATGATGCTTCACAGTACTTACACGATGATGCTTCACAGTACCTACACGATGATGCTTCACAGTACCTACACGATGATACTTCACAGTACCTACACGATGATGCTTCACAGTACCCACATAATGATGCTTCACAGTACCTACACGATGATACTTCACAGTACCTACACGATGATGCTTCACAGTACCCACATAATGATGCTTCACAGTACCTACACGATGATACTTCACAGTACCCACACGATGATGCTTCACAGTACCCACATAATGATGCTTCACAGTACCTACACGATGATGCTTCACAGTACCCACACGATGATGCTTCACAGTACCTACATAATGATGCTTCACAGTACCTACACGATGATGCTTCACAGTACCTACACGATGATGCTTCACAGTACCCACACGATGATGCTTCACAGTACCTACATAATGATGCTTCACAGTACCTACATAATGATGCTTCACAGTACCCACACGATGATGCTTCACAGTACCCACATAATGATGCTTCACAGTACCTACACGATGATGCTTCACAGTACCCACACGATGATGCTTCACAGTACCTACATAATGATGCTTCACAGTACCTACATAATGATGCTTCACAGTACCCACACGATGATGCTTCACAGTACCCACATAATGATGCTTCACAGTACCTACACGATGATGCTTCACAGTACCCACACGATGATGCTTCACAGTACCCACATAATGATGCTTCACAGTACCTACACGATGATGCTTCACAGTACCCACACGATGATGCTTCACAGTACCCACATAATGATGCTTCACAGTACCTACACGATGATGCTTCACAGTACCTACACGATGATGCTTCACAGTACCCACACGATGATGCTTCACAATACCCACACGATGATGCTTCACAGTACCCACACGATGATGCTTCACAGTACCCACACGATGATGCTTCACAGTACCCACACGATGATGCTTCACAGTACCTACACGATGATACTTCACAGTACCTACACGATGATGCTTCACAGTACCTACACGATGATGCTTCACAGTACCTACACGATGATGCTTCACAGTACCCACATAATGATGCTTTACAGTACCCACACGATAATGCTTCACAGTACCCACACGATGATACTTCACAGTACCCACACGATGATGCTTCACAGTACCCACACGATTATGCTTCACAGTACTTACACGATGATACTTCACAGTACCCACACGATGATGCTTCACAGTACCCACACGATGATGCTTCACAGTACCCACACGATGATGCTTCACAGTACCCACACGATGATGCATCACAGTACCTACACGATGATGCTTCACAGTACCCACATAATGATGCTTCACAGTACCCACATAATGATGCTTCACAGTACCCACACGATGATGCTTCACAGTACCCACATAATGATGCTTCACAGTACCCACATAATGATGCTTCACAGTACCCACACGACGATGCTTCACAGTACCCACACGATGATGCTTCACAGTACCCACATAATGATGCTTCACAGTACCCACACGATGAGAAATTACAAATTATTTCAAATAAAGACACCTAGGTGTTGCACATGTGCCTCACCCCTCATAAAGACACCCAGGTGTTGCACATGTGCCTCACCCCTCATAAAGACACCTAGGTGTTGCACATGTGCCTCACCCCTCATAAAGACACCCAGGTGTTGCACATGTGCCTCACCCCTCATAAAGACACCCAGGTGTTGCACATGTGCCTCACCCCTCATAAAGACACCTAGGTGTTGCACATGTGCCTCACCCCTCATAAAGACACCCAGGTGTTGCACATGTGCCTCACCCCTCATAAAGACACCCAGGTGTTGCACATGTGCCTCACCCCTCATAAAGACACCCAGGTGTTGCACATGTGCCTCACCCCTCATAAAGACACCTAGGTGTTGCACATGTGCCTCACCCCTCATAAAGACACCCAGGTGTTGCACATGTGCCTCACCCCTCATAAAGACACCCAGGTGTTGCACATGTGCCTCACCCCTCATG
>NC_091305.1:26598047-26613047 GCF_038502225.1 Cherax quadricarinatus
ATTCTGACAGAGAATTAGCTTATGGGATGAGTAGGAGTCTTTAACATGACAGAAAAGAGCATTGTTATTATCAACGAAGAGCAGACTTCTCAAAAGTCTGCCAGACAGAGAATGGCCAATTTCACCACTGTATCGGCGAACTCGCGAACAACTGAGCACCCGAAGTATCAGCGGTAAGTGAATTATGAACCAGATGGCGGCAAAATACATTATTTTGAAGAAATACAGATGGATAGAATGATGGACATAAACAGTAAAGGTATATAGTAATGATATATAAATACTGTGGTAGAGTATACCGAGAGTAAGTTAAGTCGTTTTATTGAACGTTTTCACAATAAAATGACATAACTCGCATTGTGTTTTATTTACATGGAGTGACTGATGAGGATAATAATGACTGGAGTAGCGAGTTAGCTTCACGTGCAGCTCTAAACTTTATTGATGGAAAAGGAATAATAAGAGGAGGACAACTGGGCTGGTAAGTAGTGGCCAGAAAGCGAAGACATCGTGTACACAGAGAAGCCAGAGCGAAGGACGTATACCAGTAGCAGGAAGTAGAACAGCTTCAAAATACTCTGTATCTAGGTTAGCAAATGCGAGGGATAAAGCAGAACACATCCACAGTGAAAGTTTGGGAATAGTTGGTTACATTTTAAGATAGAAAAAGAGTTAGAATTCACAAAAGGACAAATAAGATTAATGAAAACGAGGTCTTTCGTTTTATTTTTGTTAGAAAAGTTTCCTCGCTAAGAAGAGCGTTAGTACTAATTGTGCTCACTAAGAAGAACGTTAGTACTAAGTTTACTCATTAAGAAGAACGTTAGTACTAAGTGTTCTCACTAAGAAGAACGCTAGTACTGTGCTAGGAAGAACGTTAGTACTAAGTGTGCTCACTAAGAAGAACGTTAGTATTAAGTGTGCTCACTAAGAAGAACGTTAGTACTAAGTGTGCTCACTAAGAACGTTAGCACTAACTGTGTTCACTAAGAAGAACGTTAGTACTGTGCTAAGAAGAACGTCATTACTAAGTGTGCTCACTAAGAAGAACGTTAGTACTCTGTTCACTAAGAAGAACGTTAGTATTAAGTGTGCTCACTAAGAAGAACGTTAGTACTCTGTTCACTAAGAAGAACGTTAGTATTAAGTGTGCTCACTAAGAAGAACGTTAGTATTAAATGTGCTCACTAAGAAGAACGTTAGTACTGTGTTCACTAAGAAGAACGTTAGTACTGTGTTCACTAAGAAGAACGTTAGTATTAAGTGTGCTTACTAAGAAGAACGTTAGTACTAAGTGTGTTCACTAAGAAGAACGTTAGTACTAACTGTGTTCACTAAGAAGAACGTTAGTACTAAATGTGCTCACTAAGAAGAACGTTAGTACTAAGTGTGCTCACTAAGAAGAACGTTAGTACTAAGTGTTCTCACTAAGAAGAACGTTAGTACTGCGCTAAGAACGTTGGTACTAAGTGTGCTCACTAAGAAGAACGTTAGTACTGTGCTCACTAAGAAGAACGTTAGTACTAAGTGTGCTCACTAAGAACGTTATTACTAAGCGTGCTCACTAAGAAGAACGTTGTTACTAAGCGTGCTCACTAAGAAGAACGTTAGTGCTGTGTTCACTAAGAAGAACGTTAGTACTAAGTGCGCTCACTAAGAAGAACGCTAGTACTAAGTGTGCTAACTAAGAAGAACGTTAGTACTAAGTGTGCTCACTAAGAAGAACGTTAGTACTAAGTGTGCTCACTAAGAAGAACGTTAGTACTAAGCGTGCTCACTAAGAAGAACTTTAGTACTAAGTGTGCTCACTAAGAAGAACGTTAGTACTGTGTTCACTAAGAAGAACGTTAGTACTAAGCGTGCTCACTAAGAAGAACTTTAGTACTACGCGTGCTCACTAAGAAGAACGTTAGTACTACGCGTGCTCACTAAGAAGAACGTTAGTACTAAGTGTGCTCACTAAGAAGAACGTTAGTACTACGCGTGCTCACTAAGAAGAACGTTAGTACTAAGTGTGTTCACTATGAAGAACGTTAGTACTGTGTTCACTAAGAAGAACGTTAGTACTAAGCGTGCTCACTAAGAAGAACGTTAGTACTAAGTGTGTTCACTATGAAGAACGTTAGTACTAAGCGTGCTCACTAAGAAGAACGTTAGTACTAAGCGTGCTCACTAAGAAGAACGTTAGTACTAAGTGTGTTCACTATGAAGAACGTTAGTACTGTGTTCACTATGAAGAACGTTAGTACTGTGTTCACTAAGAAGAACGTTAGTACTAAGCATTGTCTCTACTTTGTAACGAAGCATTTTTTGCCTTCCTCAACACAAGAGGAATATGATTATAATTATACATATCATGAAGAATAAAAACCACAATACCAATACTGGAACACTGTACAAATAACCCGCTGATAGCACTAGTTATGGGTCCAAGTTGGACTGCAACGTTGTCACAACTTTTATTCTCCTTTGTGCTGGTTATTCGTGTATATGCATCACCGTCGGTATGAAATAAAATAGATTTCTTATTACCAGGATAAAATATACTCATAATACACTTTTGTGGGGGAATATTATGAGCAAGGAATGATAGATTATGTGAGGCGACCCACTCAGTCTTATAGACGTGAGCATGAATGTTCAGTTCTTTTTTTGTGTGTGGTTACGTGTAACATACTATTATAAAAACATTAACCACATATTTATCGAAGAAATCATTTTTATTAAAAACACCAGTGGTGCAAATTACTTTAACATTTAAAATAATTACTGTAAGCATTAACGTTTGGAAAGAATGACAGAGTCTCCCCTTGGTGGAGTGATTTAGTAACTATTGATGAGGACATCAAAAATGTTACTGACCTCTCCACTTTCGAACATTCCACCGAGGTGTAATTATGTGGGTAGAATTACCGACAGTATGTTAGGGAAAAGGCTTACACACGTGCAACTAATGTAACATTTTGTTGTGGCAACGTTTCGCTCTCCCGGAGCTTTGTCAAGCCTTTAAAAATAATACATGGACACAGAGGTAATAAATAGGTACAGGGTGAGGTAAAAAGCATATACAATCGTTGTAGGTAGTAGTAGCAGTACTTGTGGTAGTAGTAGCAGTAGCAGTAGTAGTAATAGTAGTAGTAGTAGTAGTAGTAGTAGTAGTAGTAGTTAGTAGTTAGTAGCAGTAGTTGCAATTAAACCCCTCCATGAAATAGCTGCCACCACTACTTAGTACTATTATTACTACTACTACTACCTACAACGATTATATTATGCTTTGTCCCTCTGTATCTACAATATACCTTGTGTGTCCCTATATTGCTTGTAAAGACTTGACAAAGCTCCTGGAGAGCGAAACTTTGCCACAATAAAATATCACACTAGTTGCATTTGTGTCCTTTTACCCAACACATTCCATAGAGGTACTGATGAATAAAACACATGTGCAGCAACATACGGGTGTCTTTATTACTGATACATTGGTGCGCATGTGTTTTAATAATCATCTCGTCGGTATTATATACAATTGGTATAGTGACGTCAAGGTATTGTTAACAATAGGACTGCTAATAAACTCATTTACTTACCACCGCTTTATAAATCACCAATCATTATTTTTGTTAATAAGTTTTTTGTGTGTGTTTACAGGTAATGGTATGGTTTACTGGGCAGTCATGGCCACCAACATTACCTCTGTCAACCTACGCTCACACATTGTCAACCCGTGAAGTGTGGAGAATAAGGACTCACGTGCACAAGCAAGACAATCACCGAAGCAGACGTTTCGCCAGTGTCGGCTTCATCAACCCACTTTCGCACACCCACAAACCTTGAACAAGCAGGTCACTGCAGGAGTAGGCAACAACCCTAACATCGACCCTCAAACCGCGTCCTGCAGTACACGCACCTGTAACCCTCCCCTCCCAACACACACTTGTGGTACAGTCCTCGCTGATGGGCTAAGAGTTAAGGACATAAACAGGAATACTCTTATTTCCATCACAGCGGCCAAGAAGATACATTCTTAATGTGAAAAGTTGTCGTCAGTAACTTCCTTAAGCATAAGAAGTTCTCTATATACTTTTACAGCTTAAAAAAATTGTGGATAGTGTCTAGAATGGTTATTTCACAAGTGTTTTTGTGCGCAAACAACCAGAGTACATAAGACGAATCGTAATTGTTACTTGAGCATTTCATTTAGATTACTTTTGGCCCGGCTTCTGAATTATCTTGAACAGTGAATTGCTTCGAAGCGGTGCACTAGAACGACAGAACTCAACTTCGCCCAGTCAGAAAAAGGGTCACTACTGCGTACAAACCTACAAGAATTGGGTAGGAGTGTGGACGGGAAGAGAAAGAAGAAGTTCCAGAGCGGGAGGCGTGAAGACATCACGTCCCTGAAGGTTTGACATGGCTTAGGTACACTTATGTACAGGAAGAGTATAGACATGACACAGAATGTGGCAGGAAGCAAGTATGGCGTATCTAAGGAGCAGTTGCGGAGACTTATGGACGCCAGAGGTCATGACGGCCTCCAGCGTCTACAAGAAGAGTTCGGCTCTGTGGAAGATGTCTGTCATCGCCTGCACTCACACCCTACTGAGGGTGAGTACCCTTACACTCACACCCTACTGAGGGTGAGTACCCTTACACTCACACCCTACTGAGGGTGAATACCCTTACACTCACACCCAACAGAGGGTGAGTACCCTAACACTCATACCCTACTGAGGGTGAGTACTCTTACACTCACACCCTACTGAGGGTGAGTACCCTTACACTCACACCCTACTGAGGGTGAGTACCCTTACACTCACACCCTGCTGAGGGTGAGTACCCTAACACTCATACCCTACTGAGGGTGAGTACCCTTACACTCACACCCTACTGAGGGTGAGTACCCTAACACTCATACCCTACTGAGGGTGAGTACCCTTACACTCACACCCTACTGAGGGTGAGTATCCTTACACTCACACCCTAATGAATGTAGGTACACTCACACATTATGGAAGGTAAGTACACTCGCACTCTCACGAGGGTAAGCGCACTTTCACCTTCACGATGATAAGTACTCACATATCCTCCTAAGTACTAAGGAGTACTCAAGAAATGGTAAATTAATAAGAAAACTTTAATAATAATAATAATAATAATAATAATAATAATAATAATAATAATAATAATAAACAGAATATATGCCCCTGAGAGGTATATTCTCTCAGCATAAATATATACAGAGAGTTTACATTAATCCCTATTTCAGAGATTAAAGTATTCTTGTCTGGTGGTGAAAGGGTTACATGCAGTCTTAATGACCCTAGTGTAGTCGATAGGCTTGAAACCCAGTTAACCAACCGACCCGAAGGGCAGTCTATATCAAGAGGAAAGTGTACCGCTGCAGTTATAAACAGGTTGGATGTATATTAATGTACGTATTAATGACTCGAGTGTGTTTTCTGCTCTCGTATGAGTGGGTCGATACACTTCTGTTTGGCTAATGTGCTTTCGAAGAACTATTGTAAATACGGAGGTGATAAATAAACATTGGGTAATTAAGGAGGTTAATTGGCATAATAAGACTTAATAGTCGGTTATTCTGTGGGGGGAGAGAGAAAGACAAAAAAATATGTTGATGGTTGTAGATGCTGTCAGAATGATGTCTATAGCGTGTGGCCACAGCCGGCCACAGCAATGATAGTGTGGCCACAGCCGGTCACAACAATGATAGTGTGGTCACAGCAGGCCACAACAATGATAGTGTGGCCACAGCCGGCTACAACAATGATAGTAGTGTGGCCACAGCCGGCCACAATGATAGTGTGGCCACAGCCAACTACAACAATGATAGTGTAGCCACAGCCGGCTACAACAATGATAGTGTGGCCACAGCCGGCCACAATGATAGTGTGGCCACAGCCGGCCACAACAATGGTAGGAGAGGGGCCACAGCCGGCCGCTCATATGAGGTAATATTTTCATGGCACAAAGACAAACAACTCAGTAGATTACCATGCTGACATGAAGCTCTGCATGACGCAGAGCTGACAGTTTCTCCGCTAGCAGAGGTCCAATCAATAACAATGGTTCTTTCTCATGGGATAATCATGTCAATGAGACCCTGGGCATGGTACGTGGTACGTGAAGTATCGACACACCTCTTGATGGTGCCGTGTGGTATGCAATGATGGTGGTACCATCTTCGTGGGACAAAGCTGGTGGTACAATATTTTATGTTATATTACTGGTGGTACAGTACTGTGTTGGTGGTACTGTGTTGGTGGTACAATGTTTTGTGTTATATTGCTGGTGGTACTGTGTTGGTGGTACAATGTTTTGTGGTGTATTCTGGGTGGCACTGTGTTGGTGGTACAATGTTTTGTGGTGTATTCTGGGTGGCACTGTGTTGGTGGTACAATGTTTTGGGGTATATTGCTGGTGGTACTGTGTTGGTGGTACAATCTTTTGTGGTATAGCGTTGTTTGGTACAATGTTGGTGACACATTGTTTCGGTTAGTGGTACAGTGTTCTAGTACACTCTGTGGTGCTCTAGTATACTGTGTGATGTTCTAGTACTCTGGTGTTCTAGAACACTGTGTGATGTTCTAGTAGACTGTGGGGTGTTCTAGTACACTGTGTGATGTTCTAGTACTCTGGTGTTCTAGAACACTGTGTGATGTTCTAGTAGACTGTGGGGTGTTCTAGTACACTGTGTGATGTTCTAGTACTCTAGTGTTCTAGAACACTGTGTGATGTTCTAGTAGACTGTGGGGTGTTCTAGTACACTGTGTGATGTTCTAGTACTCTAGTGTTCTAGAACACTGTGTGATGTTCTAGTACTCTGGTGTTCTAGAACACTGTGTGATGTTCTAGTACACTGTGTGATGTTCTAGTACACTGTGTGATGTTCTAGTACACTGTGTGATGTTCTAGTACACTGTGTGATGTTCTAGTACATTGTGTGATGTTCTAGTACACTGTGTGATGTTCTAGTACTCTGTGTGATGTTCTAGTACTCTGTGTGATGTTCTAGTACACTGTGTGATGTTCTAGTACTCTGTGTGATGTTCTAGTACTCTGTGTGATGTTCTAGTACACTGTGTGATGTTCTTGTACACTGTGTGATGTTCTAGTACTCTGTGTGATGTTCTAGTACTCTGTGTGATGTTCTAGTACACTGTGTGATGTTCTAGTACTCTGTGTGATGTTCTAGTACTCTGTGTGATGTTCTAGTACTCTGTGTGATGTTCTAGTACTCTGTGTGATGTTCTAGTACTCTGTGTGATGTTCTAGTACTCTGTGTGATGTTCTAGTACACTGTGTGTTCTAGTACACTGTGTGGTGTTCTAGTACACTGTGTGTTCTAGTACACTGTGTGGTGTTTTAATACAAGGATGTTCTAGTACACTGTGTGGTATTCTAGTACATTGATGTTCTAGTATACTGACGTTCTAGTACAGAGTGTGGTGTTCTAGTACACTGGTGTTCTAGTATAGTGTGTGGTGTTCTAGTACACTGTGTGGCTTACACTGTCTGGTGTTCTAGTTGTTGTAGTACACTGTCTGGTTTTCTAGTACACTGGCGTTCTAGTACACTGGCGTTCTAGTACACTGGTGTTCTAGTACACTGGCGTTCTAGTACACTGGCGTTCTAGTACACTGGCGTTCTAGTACACTGGTGTTCTAGTACACTGGTGTTCTAGTACACTGGTGTTCTAGTACACTGGCGTTCTAGTACACTGGCGTTCTAGTACACTGGTGTTCTAGTACACTGGTGTTCTAGTACACTGGTGTTCTAGTACACTGGTGTTCTAGTACACTGGTGTTCTAGTACACTGGCGTTCTAGTACACTGGTGTTCTAGTGCATTGTCTGGTGTTCTTGTACACTGTGTAGTGCTCTAGTACACTGATGTTCTAGTACACTGTGTGATGTTCTAGTGCTCTGTCTGGTGTTCTAGTATACTATCTGGTGTTTTAGTACAGCATGTGGTGTTCTAGAATAATGTGTGATGTTCTAGTACACTGTGTGGTGTTCTAGTACACTGTGTTGCTTACACTGTCTGGTGTTCTAGTTGTTCTAGTACACTGACGTTCTAGTACACTGGTGTTCTAGCACGCTGGTGTCCTAGCACATTGTCTGGTGTTCTAGTACACTGTCTAGTGTTCTAATACAATGTGTGGTGTTCTAGTACACTTTGTGGTGTTCTAGTACACTGTGTGGTGTTCTAGTACACTTTGTGATGTTTTAGTACACTGTCTGGTGTTCTAGTACACTGTCTGGTGTTCTAGTACACTCTGTGGTTGTGTTCTAGTATACTGTCTGGTGTTTTAGTACAGTGTGTGGTGTTCTAGTGTAGTGTGTGATATTCTACTACATTATGTGGTGTTCTAGTACACTGTGTGGTGGTGCTCTAGTACACTGTCTAGTGTTCTCGTACACTGTTTGGTGTTCTAGTACACTGGTGTTCTGGTACACTGATGTTCTGGTGCACTGTGTGGTGTTCGAGTACACTGTGTGGTGTTCGAGTACACTGTGTGGTGTTCTAGTTCACTGTGTGGTGTTATAGTACACTGTGTGGTGTTCGAGTACACTGTGTGGTGTTCGAGTACACTGTGTGGTGTTCTAGTTCACTGTGTGGTGTTTTAGTACACTGTGTGGTGTTCTATTATATTGGTGTTTTAGTATACTGTGGGGTGTTCTAGTATACTGGTGTTCTAGTACGCTGTGTGGTGGTGTTCTAGTACAGTGTGTGATGTTCTAGTACACTGTTTGGTGTTCTAGTAAACTGTGTGGTGTTCTAACGCACTGTGTGGTGTTCTAACGCACTGTGTGGTGTTCTAGTACACTGTGTGGTATTCTAGTACAATGGTGATCTAGTATACTGTGTGGTTCACTAATAAATTGTCTGGTGTACTAGTACACTGGTGTTCTAGAACATTGTCTGGTGGTCTAGTAGTGTGTGGTGTTCTAGTAGTGTGTGGTGTCCTAGTAGAGTCTGTGCTGTTCTAGTACACTGTGTGGTGTTCCAACACACTGTGTGGTGTTCTAGTACACTGTGTGGTGTTCCAGCACACTGTGTGGTGTTCGAGTACACTGTGTGGTGTTCTAGTACACTGTGTGGTTTTCGAGTACACTGTGTGGTGTTCTGTTACACTGAGTTTCTATTACACTGGTGTGACGTTTAAAGATAATTTTTTTTATTTTTTTTTTCATTTATGTTAATGTTAATGACTGTGTACCAAAAATCCTTAGAAAACTTACCTAACCTTATTATAACAAGCGCAATTTAATTTAGCCTAATCCAACTAAATATATTTTAGATAAGTTTACAATAATTTAATAATAAACACAATGGAATATAATTTTTTTCGTTAGGTTCAGAATTATTTTGGTGAAATTATTGCATACACAAATTTTCGCATACGTCGTGCCGAATACGTAATATTTGCGATTTTGGCTTAAATAGCAACGCACTTTTTGCCGAATAGGGCAAGAGAAACTTTGTATACGCAATAATTTCGCTGGTGTTGAAACCAGATCTGCAAGTACTCGAGCCAAGATGTCATCGCTAATGTGGTCTGCTCTGCTGCTGATGGTGTCATTTGAAGGAGGAATTCAGGATAACTTATCTTCAGCAGATTTTCCCAGCATGATACTCGCCATCTTCAACAATGCTGGTGTGACCTCCGCCAAACCCCCTGAGACTGACTCACCGAACCCCTAGTTCGATCGAACCCAGGTTAAGAACCACTGTGTTAGTCGGATAATATTCCTTCTTTAATTTAGAAGACCTCGTGGGAGATCGAGCCACGGGGGGGGGGGAAATGACCCCTGAAGCCATTAACCTATATTAATAGATAAATTCAGGGGACAGAGTATGAAAATCAATTTTTAATTGCTAGAAAAGCAACTCAAAATGTCAACTCATGAACTTTGATACAAATCACTTTGTTTACAAGCACGATGTCAGACACTGAAAAAAAAACATATGCAAGATCTACTGCTATTATGCAGTTATGAGTTGTAACTTTTTTATCACTGTCAGTGATGGATATGATGTTGTCAGTGGTATGCCAACGATTCTCAATGAAATTTAGTGCCTTGGAGACATTATGTTCATTCAAAGGATGAGTGACACTGCCCGACACTGTCTCTGTGTTGGTGTCTTCACTCACAGAATGAGTGCCATTGTTCTATATTGTCTGTATGTTGGTATGTTCACTCACGGAATGAGTGCCAAACTGTCTTTATCCTAGCGATAGTCAATAACAGGACGAGAGTTTGTAGATGAATGGTTCAGAGAACCGACATGTTGATAAATTAGACATATGTACAACTCTTGGGTATCTTTATTGAGGAAACGTTTCGCCACACAGTGGCTTCATCAGTCCATACAAAGGAGAATCTTGAAGAACAGGAGGAGAATGAGGTAATCAGTCCCACAACCTTGAGTCGATGTGGTCAGTCCATCAATCTTGAATAGAATACGGCATACGTGCTGAGAAGGAGCTTATAAACCGTTGGCAGGAGAGGTGCAGCAGTCATAGGTCGTGTAACATTTGTTCAATGTTGAAGTAGGTCGTGCCCAAGAATTAGGCTAGTACATTCACTCATAGGACGAGCATGCCAAATACTGCTTTCTATTGCGATACGTTCACTCACAATATGAGTGGTGAGTGGCACTGCCCAGTAAATTTGCTCTTCTGTGCCAAATATAAATTGAATGTAATGATCAATAGAACAATGATTTACCCTGAGTCACTGACATAGAGAATACTGTAGCAATGGCACTCAGACGCTGCTTGGGAACCCATCGATTTAGAACTTAGTGGAATGAGCTATTTTACGGTTATGGCTCAGGCATGTGGATAGAGGGAAAAGACAGCCAAGTAGACAGACTAGCAGACAGACAAAATGATGAGGTATGCAATAAATTCAGTGTGTCCTCTGTAAATCTGCGATTACACAATGACTTTAGTGGCATTAAACCTAAGAATACACGCAATACACTCGGCGTGTCTTGTGTAAATCTGCTCGATCTTAATTTCTTATACCTAAATGGAAAGTGGTATTTTGCTAAAGCTGCGTGTTAATGCAAAGATTTCGAAAGTGCTCTATGGGAATAGCTATGTCACTATGAAGGACCTATCTAGCATGGGCCAGTAGGTCTACTGAAGTGCTCCTTCATTCGTGTAATCTTGCGCTCTAAGAACGCTGCTGTCCATTCGGTCCGGCGCGGTACTGCAGGATCAAAAATTCCATTAAGTTCTTACCCCATTATGGCCGCAAATCGCTGCCATCAAACCCTCATAAAGCCGTAATATAAAAATGGAAAGCTCAATGTTTATTTTAAACTTTAATACTAATATTATGCGCATGGCAGAGGCTGAAGCGAATAACAATGGTAGAATATTCCGACAGGTACGTGAATAAGACATAATATGCCGTTCGTGGCATTTTTATTAAGAAGACGTTTCGCCCACTAATGACTTGATAAGTTCATCTGGTCGAAAAGTCATCCCAATAAACTGTCATAAACCACGTATTGCCTTTTGTTCACTTGCTAAGGCTGAATCGGAGGGGGAACATCAAGTGCAGCTGGTTGACAGAGTCGTGTGTCCACACCCTTGGTGATTATCATTCCTCCAGTCATGCTTCATCTCATAAGAACATAAGAACGAAGGAACACTGCAGAAGGCCTACTGGCCCATGCGAGGCAGGTCCAAGTCTCCTACCGGCTTAAGCCAATGCACCCAACCTAGTCAGGTCAGGTCACCTTGACTTAAGGGAGGAACACGGCAACCGTCCTGGTAGCACAGGCTAATCAGGTCCAACTCACACCCACCCACACCCACTCATGTATTTATCCAACCTGTTTTTAAAGCTACACAACGTTCTGGCCTCTATAACTGTACTTGGGAGTTTGTTCCACTCATCCACAACTCTATTACCAAACCAGTACTTTCCTATATCCTTCCTGAATCTGAATTTTTCTAACTTAAAACCATTGCTGCGAGTCCTGTCTAGGCTAGATATTTTCAGCACACTATTTACATCCCCTTTATTTATTCCTGTCTTCCATTTATACACCTCAATCATATCCCCCCTAATTCTACGTCTTTCTAGAGAGTGAAGATTCAGGACCCTTAGTCTATCCTCATAGGGAAGGTTTCTGATACATGGGATCAACTTTGTCATCCTCATTTGTACATTTTCCAGAGCATTTATATCCATTCTGTAATACGGTGACCAAAACTGTGCAGCATAATCTAAATGAGGCCTAACCAAGGATGTATAGAGTTGAAGAACAACCTGAGGACTCCTATTATTTATGCTTCTTGATATAAAGCCAAGGATTGTATTAGCTTTATTGCGAACACTTATGCACTGTTGTCTTGGTTTCAGATTACTGCTAACCAGAACTCCTAAATCTTTTTCGCAATCCGTAATATTAAGATCTACATTATTTAGTTTATATGTGGCATGGTTATTGTCCTGTCCAACATTTAGAACTTTGCATTTGTCTATATTAAACTGCATCTGCCACCTCTCCGACCACTGCATCAATCTACTCAAATCTTTCTGGAGTGCTCTAATGTCCTCGTCAGAATGAATTCGACGGCCTATTTTGGTGTCATCGGCAAACTTGCTGATGTCGCTCTTTATGCCCTCATCTATGTCGTTTATGTATATTGTGAACAGCAGGGGGCCCAACACTGACCCCTGTGGAACACCGCTCGTGACGCTTCCCCACTCGGATTTCTCCCCATTTATGCAAACTCTCTGCTGCCTATTTGTCAACCACGCCTCTATCCAGGAAAAATTTCTCCTCCTATTCCATGTGCCTTAATTTTCCTCAATAGTCTCTGATGTGGGACCCTGTCAAAAGCCTTACTGAAGTCCATGTACACAATATCATATTCATTACCATGATCTACCTCCTCAAATACCTTAGTGAAAAAAGTTAACAAATTCGTAAGGCAGGAACGCCCCTTTGTAAAACCATGCTGAGATTCGTTGATTAATTTATGCTTTTCAAGGTGGCTACGAACTGCCTCGGCAATTATTGATTCCATAAATTTTCCCACTATGGAGGTTAGGCTTATTGGTCTATAGTTTGAAGCTAAGGACCTGTCACCTGCTTTGAAAATAGGTATCACATTTGCCATTTTCCACTTATCTGGCACCATGCCAGTTTGTAGTGATATGTTGAAAAGATTAGCCAAAGGTTTGCTAAGCTCCTCTTTACATTCCTTTAGAACCCTTGCATACAGTTCATCAGGGCCTGGGGATTTGTTAGGTTTTAATTTATCTATTTGCCTAAGGACCATGTCACTTGTGACCCTAATCGTGCACAGTTTATTATCGTCCAGTTCCACATAATTTATCATTTCTGGAATATCGCTGGTATCCTCCTGTGTAAAAACTGAGAGGAAGTATGTGTTAAAACTTCTACACATTTCCTTATCACTGTCAGTGAGCTGACCCGAGGAACTTTTGAGTGGGCCTATCTTGTCCCTGATCTTACTTCTGTATACCTGAAAGAATCCTTTTGGGTTAGTCTTCGAATCTCTTGCAACTTTAACCTCATAATCTCTTTTTGCTTTTCTAATTCCTTTTTTTATTTCTCTCTTTAACTGAATATATCGATTTCTTAATTGCCCCTCTCCTCTTTTGATTTGCCTATATATGCCTCTCTTTTGACCAATTAGATATTTTAATCTATTGTTCATCCATTTAGGATCATTTTTGTTTGATCTGATTTCCCTATTTTGAACATAATTTGACTGAGCAGCTAGAACTATGCCCTGGAAAGCGTCATATCGGCATCAATCACCACCTACCTGACCCTTAGTCAGGTCATTCCAGTTCAGGAAAATTTATGGAATCAATAATTGCCGAGGCAGTTCGTAGCCACCTTGAAAAGCATAAATTAATCAACGAATCTCAGCATGGTTTTACAAAGGGGCGTTCCTGCCTTACGAATTTATTAACTTTTTTCACTAAGGTATTTGAGGAGGTAGATCATGGTAATGAATATGATATTGTGTATATGGACTTCAGTAAGGCTTTTGACAGGGTCCCACATCAGAGACTATTGAGGAAAATTAAAGCACATGGAATAGGAGGAGAAATTTTTTCCTGGATAGAGGCATGGTTGACAAATAGGCAGCAGAGAGTTTGCATAAATGGGGAGAAATCAGAGTGGGGAAGTGTCACGAGCGGTGTTCCACAGGGGTCAGTGTTGGGCCCCCTGCTGTTCACAATCTACATAAACGACATAGATGAGGGCATAAAGAGCGACATCGGCAAGTTTGCCGATGACACCAAAATAGGCCGTCGAATTCATTCTGACGAGGACATTCGAGCACTCCAGGAAGATTTGAATAGACTGATGCAGTGGTCGGAGAAGTGGCAGATGCAGTTTAATATAGACAAATGCAAAGTTCTAAATGTTGGACAGGACAATAACCATGCCACATATAAACTAAATAATGTAGATCTTAATATTACGGATTGCGAAAAAGATTTAGGAGTTCTGGTTAGCAGTAATCTGAAACCAAGACAACAGTGCATAAGTGTTCGCAATAAAGCTAATAGAATCCTTGGCTTCATATCAAGAAGCATAAATAATAGGAGTCCTCAGGTTGTTCTTCAACTCTATACATCCTTGGTTAGGCCTCATTTAGATTATGCTGCACAGTTTTGGTCACCTTATTACAGAATGGATATAAATTCTCTGGAAAATGTACAAAGGAGGATGACAAAGTTGATCCCATGTATCAGAAACCTTCCCTATGAGGATAGACTAAGGGCCCTGAATCTGCACTCTCTAGAAAGACGTAGAATTAGGGGGGATATGATTGAGGTGTATAAATGGAAGACAGGAATAAATAAAGGGGATGTAAATAGTGTGCTGAAAATATCTAGCCTAGACAGGACTCGCAGCAATGGTTTTAAGTTGGAAAAATTCAGATTCAGGAAGGATATAGGAAAGTACT
>NC_091305.1:26618047-26640547 GCF_038502225.1 Cherax quadricarinatus
GATTTCTTAAGTCATGTTGACGGCAGTGAAGGGACTTGAGCTAGAGTTCGTCACGGCCACGCTAGCTGGAGATTCGTCTGTAAAAACTTGCATTTGTGGTCACAGAGGTGCCTGTGCTAACTTTCCTATGGTGTAGAAATATACCTAGTTGGATGAATCTTATTGTGGCTAGCTGGTCTAGTGGCTAGCGCGACGGGCTGGAGTTTTGAGACTCTATGACCGCGGGTTCAATCCCGGCCGGGGGTATGGTTGATATATATATATATATATATATATATATATATATATATATATATATATATATATATATATATATATATACATATGTATATATATATATGTCGTGCCGAATAGGCAGAACTTGCGATCTTGGCTTAAATAGCAACGCTCATCTTGCCATATAGGACAAGTGAAAATTTGTGTATGCAATAATTTAGCCAAAATCAGTCTGAACCTAACGAAAAAAATATATTTCACTGTGTTTGTTTATTATTAAATTATTGTAAACAAATTTGAAATATATTTAGTTGGGTTTGGCTAAAATAAATTGTTCTTCTTATAATAAGGTTAGGTGAGTTTTCTAAGTTTCTTTTGGTGCAAAATTAAAATTTTTTACATTAACACTAATGAAAAATATATATCTTTAAACGTATAAGAGAAAATTTTGAAAAGGACTTAATTTTAAATGAGTTCTTCCTAATTGACCAGTTTTACATATTCGGCACGACATATATATATATATATATATATATATATATATATATATATATATATATATATATATATATATATATATATATATATATATATATATATATATATATATATGTGTGTGTGTGTGTGTGTGTGTGTCGGGCCGAATATGTAAAACTGGTCAATTAGCAAGAACTCATTTAAAATTAAGTCCTTTCTCAAATTTTCTCTTATACGTTTAATTTTGCTCCAAAAGAATCTTAGAAAACTTACCTAACCTTATTATAACAAGAACAATTTATTTTAGCCTAACCCAACTAAATATATTTTAGATTTGTTTACAATAATTTAATACTAAACAAACACAGTGAAATATATTTTTTTTCGTTAGGTTCAGAATGATTTTGGCGAAATTATTGCATACATAAATTTTCACTTGTCCTATATGGCAAGATGAGCGTTGCTATTTAAGCCAAGATCGCAAATTCTTCCTATTCGGCACGATATATATATACATATATATATATATATCTATATATATATATATATCTATATATATATATATATATATATATATATATGTATATATATAATGTATATATGTATGTATATATATGTGTATATATATATATACATATATATATATATATATATATATATATATATATATATATATATATTGTAGGTAGTAGGTTGGTAGACAGCAACCACCCAGGGAGGTACTACCGTCCTGCCAAGTGAGTGTAAACGAAAGGCTGTAATTGTTTTACATGATGGTAGGATTGCTGGTGTCTTTTGTCTGTCTCATAAATATGCAAGATTACAGGTACGTCTTGCTACTTCTACTTACACTTAGGTCACACTACACATACATGTACAAGTTTATTTATACACACTCATCTGAGTTTTCTTTGATTTTTTCTTAATAGTTCTCGTTCTTATTACTTTTCCTTTTATATCCATGGGGAAGTGGAATAAGAATCTTTCCTCCGTAAGCCATGCGTGTTGTAAAAGTCAACTAAAATGCCGGGAACAATGGGCTAGTAACCCCTTTTCTTGCAATAATTACTAAAAAGAATAAGAAGAAGAAAATTGTCAAAGTGGGAAGTCTGAATGTGCGTGGATGTTGTGCGAATGATAGAGATGATTTTGGATGTTATGAATGAGAAGAAGCTGGTTGTCCTGACTTTAAGTGAAACAAAGCTGAAGGGGGTGGGTGAGTTCCAGTGGAGAGGAATAAATGGGATTAGGTCAAGGGTTTCTAATAGAGTTAGAGCTAAAGAAGGAGTAGCAATAATGTTGAAGAATAAGCTATGGCAGGAAAAGAGGGACTATAAATGTATTAATTCAAGGATTATGTGGAGTAAAATAAAGGTTGGATGTGAGAAGTGGGTTATAGTAAGTGTATATGCACCTGGGGAAGAAAGAAGTATAGAGGAGAGAGAGAGAGATTTTGGGAATTGTTGAGTGAATGCGTGGGGAGTTTTGAACCAAGTGTGAGAGTACTTGTGGTTGGGGATTTAAAAATGCTGTGGAGGGAGTAGTAGGTAAATTTGGGGTGCCAGGGGTAAATGAAAATGGGGAGCCTTTAATTGAGCTATGTGTAGAAAGAGGTTTGGCAATAAGTAATACATATTTTATGAAAAAGAGGATAAATAAATATACAAGGTATCATATAGCATGTAATGAAAGTAGTTTGTTAGATTATGTCTTGGTGGATAAAAGGTTGATGGGTAGGCTCCAGGATGTACACATTTATAGAGGGCAACTGATATGTCGGATCATAATCTAGTTGTAGCTACAGTTAGAGTAAGAGGTAGATGGGATAAGAGGAAAATGGCAACAAGTAAGAGGGAGGTGAAAGTGTATTAACTAAGGGAGGAGGAAGTTCGGGTGAAATATAAGCAACTAATGGCAGAAAGGTGGGCTGGTGCAAGTATGAGTAGTGGGGAGTTGAAGAGGGTTGGAATAGTTTTAAAAATGCAGTATTAAAATGTGGGGCAGAAGTTTGTGGTTATAGAAGGGCGGGTGCAGGAGGAAAGAGGAGTGATTGGTGGAATGATGAAGTAAAGGGTGTGATAAAAGAGAAAAAGGTAGCTTATGAGAGGTATTTACAAAGCAGAAGTGTTATAAGAAGAGCAGAGTATATGGAGAGTAAAAGAAAGGTGAAGAGATTGGTGAGAGAGTGCAAAAGGAGAGCGGATGATAGAGTGGGAGAGGCACTGTCAAGAAATTTTAATGATAATAAGAAAAAAATTTGGAGTGAGTTAAACAAGTTAGGAAAGCCTAGGGAATGAATGGATTTGTCAGTTAGAAACAGAGTAGGGGAGTTAGTAGATGAGGAGATGTAGGTATTGGGTAGATGACGAGAATATTTTGAGGAACTTTCAAATGTCAACGAAGAAAGGGAGGCGGTAATTTCATGCACTGGCCAGGGAGGTATACCATCTGTTGGGAGTGAAGAAGAGCAGGATGTGAGTGTGGAGGAGGTGTGTGAGGCATTATGTAGAATGAAAGTAGGTAAAGCAACCGGAACTGACGGGATCATGACAGAAATGTTAAAAGCAGGGGAAGACATAGTGTTGGAGTGGTTGGTATTTTTGTTTAATAAATGTATGAAAGAGGAGAAGGTGCCTAGGGATTGGCAGAGAGCGTGTATAGTTCCTTTATATAAAGGGAAGGGGGACAAAAGAGATTGTAAAAATTATAGAGGAATAAGTTTACTGAGTATACCAGGAAAAGTGTACGGTAGGGTTATTATTGAAAGAATTACAGGTAAGACAGAATGTAGAATTGCGGATGAGCAAGGAGGTTTTAGAGTGGGTAGGGGATGTGTAGATCAAGTGTTTACATTGAAGCATATATGTGAACAGTATTTAGATAAAGGTAGGGAAGTTTTTATTGCATTTATGGATTTAGAAAAGGCATATGATAGAGTGGATAGGGGAGCAATGTGGAAGATGTTGCAAGTATATGGAATAGGTGGTAAGTTACTAAATGCTGTAAAGAGTTTTTATGAGGATAGTGAGGCTCAGGTTAGGGTGTGTAGAAGAGAGGGAGACTACTTCCCGGTAAAAGTAGGTCTTAGACAGGGATGTGTAATGTCACCATGGTTGTTTAATATATTTATAGATGGGGTTGTAAAAGAAGTAAATGCTAGGGTGTTTGGGAGAGGGGTGGGATTAAATTATGGGGAATTAAATACAAAATGGGAAGTGACACAGTTACTTTTTGCTGATGATACTGTGCTTATGGGAGGTTCTAAAGAAAAATTGCAAAGGTTAGTGGACGAATTTGGGAGTGTTTGTAAAGGTAGAAAGTTGAAAGCGAACATAGAAAAGAGTAAGGTGATGAGGGTATCAAATAATTCAGATAAAGAAAAATTGGATATCAAAATCGGTAGGAGGAGTATGGAAGAAGTGAATGTTTTCAGATATTTGGGAATTGACGTGTCATCGGATGGATTTATGAAGGATGAGATTAATCTTAAAATTGATGAAGGAATAAAGGTGAGTGGTGCGTTGAGGTATATGTGGAGGCAAAAAATGCTATCTATGGAGACAAAGAAGGGAATGTATGAAAGTACAGTAGTACCAACACTCTTATATGGGTGTGAAGCTTGGGTTGTAAATGCTGCAGCGAGGAGGCGGTTGGAGGCAGTGGAGATGTCCTGTCTAAGGGCAATGTGTGGTGTAAATATTATGCAGAAAATTCGTAGTGTGGAAATTAGGAGAAGGTGTGGAGTTAATAAAAGTATTAGTCAGAGGGCTGAAGAGGGGTTGTTGAGGTGGTTTGGTCATTTAGAGAGAATGGATCAAAGTAGAATGACATGGAGAGTGTATAAATCTGTAGGGGAAGGAAGGCGGGGTAGGGGTCGTCCTCGAAAAGGTTGGAGGGAGGGGGTAAAGGAGGTGTTGTGGGCGAGGGGTTTGGACTTCCAGCAAGCGTGCGTGAGCGTGTTAGATAGGAGTGAATGGAGACGAATGGTATTTGGGACCTGACGAGCTGTTGGAGTGTGAGCAGGGTAATATTTAGTGAAGGGATTCAGGGAAACCGGTTATTTTATATAACCGGACTTGAGTCCTGGAAATGGGAAGTACAATTCCCGCACTTTAAAGGAGGGGTTTGGGATATTGGCAGTTTGGAGGGATATGTTGTGTATTTTTATACATATATACTTCTAAACTGTTGTATTCTGGGCACCTCTGTGAGTGAGGTGAAAGTGTTGAATGATAGTGAAAGTATTTTCTTTTTGGGGATTTTCTTTCTTTTTGGGTCACCCTGCCTCGGTGGGAGACGGCCGACTTGTATATATATATATATATATATATATATATATATATATATATATATATATATATATATATATATATATATATATATATATATATATATATATATATATATATATATATATATATATATATATATGCAATAAGAACACAGTAAACACGTGATTTCAAAATATGCAAAACAACCACTCTGAAAGAATAGAGAAATTCCAAGCGCTTTCGTGACTACTCACATTATCAAGGAACTATGAAAGTAAAGCATCCAAGGAAGCTATATAAGGGGTCTGGCCGGCACCTCACTATCAGATCCCACAACGGTTAAACACCTGACGCGCGCCGACCCAACTTGGATAGGTCCTTTGCACAACTCACCCCACAAACTATTCTACCCAAGAAAATTTTAAAATTATTTGTCCAGTGTATTATTAAATTCTTCCCAAATTCTATTAATTATAAATGGATCTAATTTATATAAACCAAAGGAAATATTCATATTATTGTCAAAACTGCTTTTTATGAAACAAGATTCAATTATATTCCTGTCGACCATGGACTTGCTTGATACTACTTTCTCAACTTTTTGAAAATCAATTGGATGGTTAAAATCTCTTACATGAATAAATAGAGCACTGGAATCTTGTCCAGTTCTAATGCTATATTTATGTTGTTTTAATCTTAGTTCGAGATTTTTGAATACCAGTTTAAGAAGAGAAGGACCGTAATAAACTTTATCTAGCAAATCTTTTAAAAATCCAAAAAGGGACAACCAGCCTTATTCAACTAAAAATATGTTGGTTCTCCCTTACCATGAAAACTTGGTTGATATGCCTTCTCTTCTTAAGACTTTTAATATTAAAGTTGTATTCAAAAATCTTGATACAGTAAAAAACTTTTGATAAAGAATTCCCCCCAAAATGCTGATGGATGTGTCTATAAGATTCCTTGTAAAATTTGCGATAAAGTTTATTACGGTCAAACTGGTAAAAATCTCGAACTAAGATTAAAACAACATAAATATAGCATTAGAACTGGACAAGATTCCAATGCTCTATTTATTCATGTAAGAGATTTTAACCATCCAATTGATTTTCAAAAAGTTGAGAAAGTAGTATCAAGCAAGTCCATGGTCGACAGGAATATAATTGAATCTTGTTTCATAAAAAGCAGTTTTGACAATAATATGAATATTTCCTTTGGTTTATATAAATTAGATCCATTTATAATTAATAGAATTTGGGAAGAATTTAATAATACACTGGACAAATAATCTTTAAAAAATTTTATTTCTTGGGTAGAATAGTTTGTGGGGTGAGTTGTGCCAAGGACCTATCCAAGTTGGGTCGGCGCGCGTCAGGTGTTTAACCGTTGTGGGATCTGATAGTGAGGTGCCGGCCAGACCCCTTATATAGCTTCCTTGGATGCTTTACTTTCATAGTTCCTTGATAATGTGAGTAGTCACGAAAGCGCTTGGAATTTCTCTATGCTTTCAGAGTGGTTGTTTTGCAACCATATATATATATATATATATATATATATATATATATATATATATATATATATATATATATATATATATATATATATATATATATATATATATATATATATATTGTATGAATATTAATTAAGTAATATATTTATTTGGAAAATTAATGTTTATTTGAAAAATACAGGGCAATGATATGACAAATAATTGATTTAACAAGAGATATAATTATCCTATGCTTTTTAAGGCAAAGCTTCATGCTTTGGCATAGACTCAACCAAAGTTGAACTCATTTTGGCAAGTTCTTCGTGATGGTATCAGATTGTAATAACAGTAACAATTAGCTTCTCCACACTTGAACAGTCCTGTTTCACAGTCCTGCATTTGGTTATTGCCCAAAGATTTTCAGTTGGGTTGAGGTCAGAAGAGTTTCTAGGCCAATTTAGAACACTTACCCCACTCTCCTCGAGGAATGTCACTATTTTTCTGAATGTGTGGCATGGAGTAAGATCCTGCTGGAAAATGCCTTCTCTCAGGAAAGTCTCTATCCACAACGGAAAGCAGGCGAGTTGCCAGGATTGTCTTGTATTTGTCACTGTTCATCGTTCCTCAACATTAACAAGCCATCCAGGGTCTTTAGCAGTAAAACTGGGTGTTTTGGCGTCTGTTGAATGTGTCCATTCTGAAGAGATTCGCCTTTACTCTGTCTCATTACCACTAAATGTATATATGTACTTCGAAATGCGCCTCATCTGAAAATATAACTTTTCTCCATTCATCTGTTGTCCATCCCTTATGATCGAGTGACCGCCACAGCCGTTTTTTCTTCTTAACAATCAGTTATTGTTTCTTTACCGGCTTTCTGGCATTTCTGCGATCTTCAAGGAGCCTTCGTCGAACAGTTAAAGAATTAACGTTTATGCCAACTAAAGCCAAATCTGTTTGTAGATTCGTGGTGGATTTCTTGGGATCCTTCGCATTATTTCTTATGATAACCTTGTCATCGTGAGGTGTTGTCTTGCATTTTCTTTCACATCTTCCTCTACGCACTGCTCCACAATCTAGGCTCAAATTTTCGGCGATCTGTCTGATACTCAAATCAGCATGTTTTCTGAGAGATACAGCACTTAGACACTTCCTAGATGTAACATCCATCATGAATTTCAGCAGTAATCAAGAATTAAAGGGAAGAATTTGGCGAAAAATCATTTACTCACTGATCATGCTTACAGGAATAATCTTACAGAACAACAGCTGTTGTAGCACTGACAAAAGTCGCAGGGTAACACCACAGTTGGTTGGTTGCCAGAAGTCGGTAGCAAACTCCTCTGAAAAGAAAGGAACCCAAACTACATTAATTAAGCCGGAGACTAAGAGATGTTATGAGATAATCACAAAATATATTCTTGTCCCATTTAATTTGCACACTAATATATATATATATATATATATATATATATATATATATATATATATATATATATATATATATATATATATATATATATATATATATACACACACACACACACACACTCGGTACAGTACTAGGAATTCCGAGAACTTAATCAATATTTAATGATGATTGTCTTACATTACACCACCACTAGTGAAGGTATATACAACTACACACATACACATATGCTCACACACACACAGACACATACACTCACACACACACACACACACACACACACACACACACACACACACACACAGACACTCACACACACACACACACACACACACACACACACACACACACACACACACACACACACACACACACACACACACACACACACACACAACACACACACACACCCACACACTTAAGGAAAAGGATCCTGGGGTGAGTATAATACCGAACACAATTCCTGAGGCGCACATCAACAAGATAACTGCTGCAGCATATGGGCGCCTGGCAAACCTGAGACTAGTGTTCCGAAACCTCAGTAAGGAATCATTCAAGACTCTGTACACAGTGTACGCCAGGCCCATACTGGAGTACGCAGCACCTGTTTGGGTCCCACACCTGGTCAAGCACGTCAAGATATTAGAGAAAGTGCAAAGGTTTGCAACAAGGCTAGTTCCAGAGCTAAGGGGAATGTCCTACGAAGAAAGGTTAAGGAAAATCGGTCTGGAGGAGAGGAGGGTTAGGGGAGACATGAAAACGACATACAAAACACTGTGAGGAATTAACAGGGTAGACAGAGGCAGGATGTTCCAGAGAGGGGACACAGAAACGAGGGGTCACAACTTAAAGTTCAAGACTCAGATGAGTCAAAGAAATGTTAAGAAGTATTTCTTTAGTTATAGAGTTGTCAGGAAGTGGAATAGTCGTGCAAGTGACGTAGTGGAGGCGGGAACCATACATTGTTTTACAACGAGGTATGACAAAGCTCATGGAGCAGGAGGAGAGAAGACCTAGTAGAGATCAGTGAAGAGGCGGGGCCCGGAGCTATAGCTCGACCCCTGCAACTACAAATAGGTGAGTACAAATAGGTGAGTACAAATAGGTGAGTACACACACACAAACACACACCACAGTTGCAAATAGCACATAATTATATCAATTATAGTATTTCAGTGTAATCATAGTGCTGACAGTGGTTATTCATGGTTATAATATGATTAATTCTTTGATATTTCCTCCATAACCTCGACTGCACATGAAGTCCAGGTGAAGAGCTCCTGATCCAAGGAACTGGACCTACCCTTCTCTTCCTTTGGATCACAGATGATTACCTTCTATTCCGTTGGAGCTGTATGACCCCCTGGGATAATGGGTCATGCACTCCCTGGGAGAAAGGGGGTAGGAAAATAAATCATGCACTTCCTGGAGCAAGATAAAAGGTCCTGCACCCCCTGGGCAGGATAAAAATGCCAGGTACTCCGAATAGAAGGTAAATCAAATCCTGGAGGGTAGGATAGACGATCAGGCACTCCCTGGAAGGCAGGATAGGTCAGACACTCCCTGGAGGACAGAATAGAAGACCAGGTACTCTCTGGAGGACAGGATAGAAGGTCAGGTGCTCCCTGGAGGCCAGAATAGAAGGTCAAGGACTCCCTGGAGGGCAGGATAGGCCAGGTACTCCGTGGTGGACAGGATAGGTCAGGCATTCCAAAGAGGCCAGGATAGGTCAGTCACTCTCTGGAGGACAGGATAGGTCAGGTACTCCCTGGAGGCCAGGATAGAAGGTCAGGCACTCCCTGGATGTCAGGATAGAAGGCCAGGCATTCCCTGGAGGGTAGGATAAAGGGTCAGGCACTCCATGGAGGACAGGATAGAAGCTCAAACACTCCCTGGAGGACAGGATAAATGGCAAGGCACTCCCTTGAGGGCAGGATAGATCAAGCACTCCCTGGGTGTTGTAATTGCAATAATATCATTGCTTCTCTGCATGACGGGTTTGCTATCATCACAGGATTCATGCACGACCCTGTACACTGTACGTCAGGCCCATACTGGAGTATGCAGCACCAATATGGAACTCGCATCTGGTTAAACATCAAAAAATTAGAGAAAGTTCAAAGATTTGCAACAAGACTAGTCCCGTAGCTAAGTGAGTATGTTTTACGAGGAGAGGTTAAGGGAAATCGTCCTGGCGACACTGGAGAACAGGAGGTATAGAGAGGACATGATAACGACGTATAAAATACTGAGAGGAACTGACATGGTGGACAGGGACAGAATGTTTCAGAAATAAGACACAGGAATAAGGGGTTACAAATGGACGAGTAATGTAGTGGAGTAGTGATGTAGTGGAGGCAGGATCCATATATAGCTTTAAGTAGAGGTTCGATAAAGTTCATGGAAAAGGGAGAGAGAGTGGACCTAGTAGCGATCAGCGAAGAGGCGGGGCCAGGAGTTATGACTCTACCCCTGAAATCACAACTAGGTGAGTACACACACACACACACACACACACACACACACACACACACACACACTGCCATATTAACTTTGGCTAACATAACACACAACTGTCTGTAATAATGTTGGTAGAATTACAGACAATATGTAAAGTAAAAGGACACAAGTGCAACTAATGTGATACAACGTTTCGCTCTCCAGGAGCTTTGTCAAGCCTTTACAAACAGTACATGGGCACAGAGGGTATATAAAGGCTCAGAGTGAGGTGCAATACTAGTGGTAGTAGTAGCAGTAGTGACATAAGTTGTAGTAGTAGCAGTAGTGACATAAGTTGTAGTAGTAATAATACAATAGGGTAGAGCAAAGCACCACGAACCAGTCAATGCAGGAGTTTGCACTATACCCTGTGGAGGCTGCGACAAGATTTATGTAGGTGAAACAGCAAGAAACCTCGACACCCGCCTCAATGAACACAATTACGCATGTAGGAACGATAACTTGAACAACGCCTGTGTACAACACCGAAATTCCTCCAATCATCTCATGAAATTCAGGGACGCCCAATTTGTGATCAAAGAAACTAATTTCCGCAGACGCAAGTGCCTCGAGTCATCACTAATCGCTGTTTCGAATACAATTAAACAAAACAAAGGCAGCTTCACCACCTCTGAAGTCTTAGCAAGAATCCTCCTGAAAACAGTAAACCCTGCCATCACATAGTCTCTCCTGTAATACTACACAAAGCACATTACAGAGAGTGAACACTGAAACAGGTCTAAATTTGCATTACCTATTTTTATGTTACCCAAGTAATAGCTTTTATATCCTTTTACTCATGTACGAGTTAATTGCTCTACCCTATTGTATTATTACTACTACAACTTATGTCACTACTACTACTACCACTAGTATTGCACCTCACTCTGAGCCTATATATACCCTCTGTGTCCATGTACTGTTTGTAAAGCTCCCGGAGAGCGAAACGTTGCCACAATAAAATGTCACATTAGTTGCACTTGTGTCCTTTTACTTTACACACAACTGTCTACAAATATTCACCACAACATTATTCACAAACTCAAAATCAACACATTCTATTTTTTTTATTTTCAGTGATGTGTACAAGATTATTCTTACAGAATATTCTTTTTTCCGATTATTGTTTACCGATTACTGGTACCGATAACACAACAAAAAACAGAAGTGGAAGTGAATACGGGGAAACACATGACTAACGACTTCCTCCACCAGGAGTGTTCAATGCCACATCAGTAAACAATCTCAATCAATAGGATTTCGAATACTGTGTTAGGAAGCACCTCTGAAGTGCCTCTATATATAAGGTGTCCCGAAAACTCTCCATACATTACTAATATTTTTTTCAGATATCCTTTAAGAATGCTTTTGTTAAAAGAAGAACATAAGAACATAAGAGAGAAGGAACACTGCAGCAGGCCTACTGGCCCATGCGAGGCAGGTCCAGTTCTCCTCCCGGCTTAAGCCAATGCCTTAACCTTGTCAGGTCAGGTGACGTTCACTTAAGGAAGGAACACGGTATCTGACCTAGTAGCACAAGCTAATCAGGTCTAACTCACACCCACCCACACTCACTCATGTACTTATCTAAGCTATTTTTAAAACTACACAGCGTCTTAGCCTCTATGACGGTACTCGGGAGTTTGTTCCACTCATCTACAACTCTATTACCAAACCAGTGCTTTCCTATATCCTTCCTGAATCTTAATTTTTCCAGCTATTTACATCCCCTTTATTCATTCCTGTTTTCCATTTATACACCTCAATCATATCCTCCCTAATTCATTCTCATGTCTGGCTGGGTGTATTTACAAAGAAATACACCCAGCCAGCCACAAAATTGCTAAATGTCCCTGTATGGAGACTTCTGGGACACCCTGTAGAGCAATACCTCGCTTTCTCACGGTGTTTTGTCCTATGAAGAGACGTCTTCAGGAAATCACCTAGAAACCCATAACTTGCTAAAGCTATTTGAATCTCCTCAGCTGAAGAGGACCTCACTCCTCCCGGTACATTGTTTAATTTTCTGTGTCAATGTTAGTTTGGACCACACTGACGTTGACTGTGTGTGTGTGTGTGTGAGAGAGAGAGAGAGAGAGAGAGAGAGAGAGAGAGAGAGAGAGGGAGAGAGAGAGAGAGAGAGAGAGAGAGAGAGAGAGAGAGAGAGAGAGAGAGAGAGAGAGAGAGAGAGAGAGAGAGAGAGAGAAAGAGAAAGAGTGAAAGATGAAGGGAGAGATGAGGGAGAGAGAAAGAGACAGAGAAAGGAAGAATCTTTGATATTTTGGAATATTTTCAGTTTATTTTTATTTTTTCCATAATTTTTAATAATCTGAAATTGACCGTTTAAATTAAAATATTAAAAAAACAACATTAATTTAGATTAAAAGTGTTCTCAATTTTCTGGACGTTAATGAGCTTTTCAAGTGGTCGTCCTGCTTAGTGAAGCAGCCATTAACCTGTTTTTGTCACACCTGTAGGTATCGGCAACTCGCCGGAGGAGCTGGAGCTGCGTCGGGAGGCGTTCGGCGTTAACCAGATCCAACCTAAGGCCCCGGCCACCTTCCTGCAGCTGGTGCTGAGAGCCCTCAAGGACACCACCCTCATCGTGCTGCAGGTGGCCGCCATCCTCAGCATCGTCCTCTCCTTCTTTCACGCCGAGGACAGTGTTGCGCGTGAGTCGTCACCTGTTGGTGGGTCGTATAGTAGTCGCATTCAGGTGGGTCGTAGTCACCTGCTGGTGGGTCGTAGTCACCTGCTGGTGGATTGTAGTCACCTGCCTGGTGGGTCGTATAGTAGTCACCTGCCTGGTGGGTCGTATAGTAGTCACATACTGGTGGGTCGTATAGTAGTCACATGCCTGGTGCGTCGTATAGTAGTCACACACTGGTGGGTCGTACAGTAGTCACATACTGGTGGGTCGTATAGTAGTCACCTGCCTGGTGCGTCGTATAGTAGTCACATACTGGTGGGTCGTATAGTAGTCACATACTGGTGGGTCATATAGTAGTCACCTGCCTGGTGGGTCATATAGTAGTCACATGCTGGTGGGTCGTATAGTAGTCACATACTGGTGGGTCGTACAGTAGTCACCTGCCTGGTGGGTCGTATAGTAGTCATCTGCCTGGTGGGTCGTCACCTGCTTGATAGGTCGTCACCTGCCTGGTGAGGGTTGTCACCTGCTGGTAGGTCGTATAGGAAGCCACCTGCTGGTAGGTAGTATAAGAAGTCACCTGTCTATTAGGTCATATATGTAGTCACCTGCCTGGTAGGTCATCACCTGTTGGTAGGTCGTCACCTGCTGGTGGATAGTATAGGTAATCACTTGCCTGGTGTGTCATTACCTTCTGGTAGGTGGTCAAATGCTAGCTATGACTACAAACATGTTTATAACCCGTAGATTAACTAATGTGACTTATTAGATACCTTTCCTATGTAGGTTACGTATTGTATTTTTGCGTTTTGGGAAGTATCAGGAAATTAGTCCAGCTGACATATTAACGTTAGAAAATCTCCTTCACATCATTACAAAAATTCGTAGTCAAGCGTAACTTAAATATTGTCTGTCAGGTTTTTTATAGTTATTTAAATAACAGAATGCTAAAGTAACATCTAACCATCACTTACACGTCTTTAATATAGAATCCAGAAAGAAACAGGAAAGATAGCATAAGAAATAATCAGCACACAGCTTCAGGAGTAGCTATGATTAGGTTTAGGAGGTCAGGAACAAGTACTAACAGTCAGAGTAGTCTAGGAGGTGGAGCCAAGAGCTGAGATTCAACCTCAGAAAATATTTAATAATAAGCAAGACACTGATTGTAGAGGAATTCTTACAGCCACAACGTTTCGCCACACACTGGCTTTATCAATAAATTTTGTTGCAAAACAATGTACCATAAAGACTCCTCAGCAGTCACCGTCTCACACTGTCGATGCTTCATCGTTTTTTCACGAACAAATAATGGTCGTAGAATACTCAGATAACTCACACATAGGAGGGAGGAGTTAACGACGACGTTTCGGTCCCACTTGGACCATTTACAAAGGTATTTTAACCTTTTTGTCCTTTAATGATCGCAAAACTTCAGCAGCATGTGTTAAAAAGAAAAACTGCTGTAAGAACCGCATCGAGAATCTTAACAAAGAGTCATTTGTGTATTTCCTCACGACATATTCCATGTTCATGCTGAAGTATGTTGTGGCAACATCAATCTCTCACCAGATAAAACACCTCAAGAAACTATAGAATTCAAAAAATATTTGCGACACATTACCCGTCAACGTGTTGCACATCACACGCTCTTCAACAAATCCCAAAGTAATTGAGCCACTTAATATTTCTTACCCATCTCTTCCTTTATAGCCATTTCCCTTTTTTCCCTATATTCTGTCTTAACCTTTTTCCTCTTCATCTCTGCCAGTGCTATGACGTACAGAATAAATCATTCTCGACGAAGAGGTGACGAATACAAACATCATACACAGTTTCATGAGTAGATATAGCATTGCTCTTGAAACCAGGAATCAGTAAAGCATGGCATTAGTAATTAAGAGATGGGGTCAAGAGCTGGGATTACTCCTCAACAGACACAAAGAATTGAGTACACAGAGTGATACAGGATTCTGTATATTCTACAGCCACTAGCATATAATACTCAAGCTAAACACAGAAGACGAGTCATAAGGATCACATCTCTACACCTGTAACTACAGACAAATAATTATGCCTTGTGCAAAATTTTAATGTTTTTTTTTTTTAAACAGCAGTTAACCCGTACCTTTCCCCATTGTTCCTCAACAGACAGCGCTCCCGACGATCCTTCTAAGGCGGCTGTTGGTAAGTGTCTCGCAGGATTCTGCCTCATTAGTTTAACTCAGCTTTCTCACTGCTCCTACCTGCTCCTTTCCCGTTACTAATTATTGCCTGCTATTACGTAGCTTTCATACTGCCATGAGAGTAGGGAGAATGTAGATGTATCTGTGTCAAGACTATAGATGCACCGCATGCTAGTGGCTTTCGTTTAATATGTTTTACATTTAAATTACTTTTGTATACTGCAGAAAGAAATGAAGCTTGTATATTTAGGGTGTATTTGTAAAATGACTGTGGATATTTTCGTGTGTGTAAGGTAAGTATAGGGTGATGGTGTGGGGAGTGAGAGTGTTGCTAATGTTGTGTTGGTCGGCAGATGAAAAGGAGGAGCAAGCACCGCCCTGGATTGAGGGAGTAGCTATCCTGGTAGCCGTGGTGGTCGTCGTGCTGGTTACTGCCTTCAACGACTACAGGTACGACCAATGTTTTCACCACATTTTTTTTCCAATTCTACTTTACTGCATTAATTATTTCACTGTGAAGTCACAGTTTGGCATCGTTTGGGTTATCCTAGGTTCACTAAATGTAATTTATTACCATTTCATAACTAAGGTGTTCAAATGCCTCCCAGATTACTGAATAACTCCATAATGCAGTCTATAAAATCAACTGTATCTTCATTAATCCAGTCCCAGTGACCTGATACTAAGATTTTACACATGTTTCTCATTCATTGATTTGTCGGTATTAAATAAATCGGATCTAATCAGAACAAGCCAAGGTGGGCAGCGGCAGCAGAGGTGGATATGAAACTTGTCTACGTTTCGCCCGCCCGTTGTTCCAAAGAACGCATTCTTTATTGTTAAATTAATTAGGGAAATTAGTTCCACCTGACCCACTTGCAGGCAGTAAGGTTTAAATTGAAACAACTAACACCTGCTGCCGTTGTTACCTGGCAGTAAATAGATACCCGGGAGTTGCTGTGGGACGCATCCTGGTAGAAATGGTAATGCAGTGGTAGATTACACCTCCAGTATGCAAATGTAACACCCAACGTGAGCTATGGAATTTTATTGTGAAAACGTCTCGTCCACCAGGAACTCCATCAAATCACCCTGAATAGATAAAATCCCTGGCGGATGAAACGTTTTAATAATAAAATACCATAGCCCACACTGCCATATTAGCATAATAGAGGACTTAATTATAAATAAAAGTACCCCAGTAAAAATAAGCCACACTTTTTGGCTTTCCTGGGCTTCCTTGTGACTTAGGTAATTAATCTCCTGGGCTTAGGAATCCTAAGACAGTCTTCTTCCACGGACAGCAAAGAGCGTCAGTTCCGTGGTTTACAGAGCAAGATAGAGCACGACCACTTCTTCTCCGTCATGCGCGCAAGGAACATCCTTCAGGTGCCTATCAGCGAGATCCTAGTCGGTGACATCTGCCAGGTAAGACCACGTTACACAAAGAACCCGCACCTAGGAGACTGAAACCTGCAACTAGGAGACTGAAACCTGCAACTAGGAGACTGAAACCCGCAACTAGGAGACTGAAACCCGCACCTAGAAGACTGAAACCCGCACCTAGGAGACTGAAACCCGCAACTAGGAGACTGAAACCCGCAACAAGGAGACTGACACCCGCACCTAAGAGACTGAAACTTTCGACGACGTTTAGGTCCTACTTAGACCATAACTGGTAGCGATATTGTGCCTTTTTTACGATGCCTGGTCACGGACAGGGCCGCTGGGGGCGTTGACCCCCGAAACCTTCTCCAGGTATACCACATTAGTATTAGAACATAAAATGAGCACTGCAGTAGGCCTGTGGTCCCATGCTAAGAAGGCCTTTTCCAAATTCCCCAGAAAAAAAACAAAATTCCAGGAAAAATGTCACGGTGTAGATGAGGTAAAATATATGAATAAAAAATATTTTGCGATAGATTAGATTAGGTTAAAGTAGATTAGCGTAGATTACCTTTGATAGACTAACCCCTCAAGGGAGGCTCCTTGACGCTGGTGGGGGCTCTTGATCTAGGGAATTGGATCTGTGATCCAGTTCCCTGAATTAAGCGTGAGTACCTTCCATCCCCTCCACGTGCACTGTGTAATCCTACGGGTTTAACGCTCCCCCATGATTATAATAATTTGATAGGTTAAGTTAGGATTGGCTAGATAAGGTTAACTTCTCAGACGCTATGTCCAGTTACAGGCAAGTCTTCACAATGAATATGTCAGGTACTTTTTATGTAACAAAGTTACGTAAAAGCTTTTTGTTCATATATCTACGTTCTGTTACTTCATTTTCTTAGCCAAAATTTTTACTTGTTTTTTAAATTGACTTTTTCCCCCCCTGTGACTTTTTCCTAGTATCGCCGTGGATATCTAACTGAGAAAACACTCCAAACAATGGATTTAGATTTAGAAAGAATATGGGAAAGCACTGGTGTCGATTAGTGGAACAATCTGCTAAGTATAGTGATCGAATCTAGCACTTTAGGTAACTTTTAGAAAGTAAGTTGTGTAGGATTTAGTGAGAAAGTTTGGTTCTGGATAAAGATCTACCTATTAGGAGCCAGTAGGTAGTCAGGATTGATAAACACACCATTGGCAAAACGTCTCCTTCAATAAATGTCTTCATTTTGCATTTTTTTTTATTTCCAAGGGCCAGTAGGCCTACTGCAGTGTTTCCATAGTCTTATGTTCTAGTATTTTGCTATCTTATCACTTCCATCTCATGTACTTGTCTTTTGATTCTGCTTTTTCTACCTCAGTTTCGACTTGATGGTCCAGAGGGAAACGTCGTCTAAAGTTTCATCTCTAAGTGTGGGTTATTTACGAGTTGTTTCAGCTACTATACTCTAGGTTTTATTCTCCTTCAGTATTTCTACTCCCGAGTGCTCCAATAATTATGTCAAGCGCAACAAAGTTCCCACTCTGACAACACAGGACTTTCGCCATGTTCTCTTTGTTGATGTAATACAGCTGTGTTATTTTTTTTTATCTGAATCTAGCTTCACGTTATGTTGAATAATATTCAAAAGAAATCATTCACTCTGTGTGTTGCAGATCAAGTACGGTGACATGTTGCCAGCAGACGGTCTCTTGATTCAGGGATCAGACCTTAAAGTAGACGAGTCTTCACTCACAGGCGAGAGCGATCATGTCACTAAGAGCGAAACAACGGACCCATTACTCTTCTCAGGTCAGTCCAGCCCTTTTTTTGTGTGTGTCAGTTCGACTCTAGGTCAGGCTAATTCCTCTTAAGCCAGTTCCACTCTTCCCGGATCAGGACAACTCTTTTTTCTTTTGTCATTTCCACTCCTCGAGTGTCACTTCGACACTTTCTATACCAGTTGAACTTTGTTGGGTAAGTCCGGCTCTTCTTAGGCCACCCTGGCTCTTCTTGTGTCATCTTGACTCTTTATGAGTCAGCCCGATTCTTCGCAAGAACATAAGAAAAGAGGAACACCGCAAGAAAGTCATGCTAGGCAAATCCTTCTCAAATCTAACTCTTCTCAATCAAGGTGTCAGCTTCAATAACTACTCGGCAGATTGTTCTTCTACATTCCTATATATGTATTTTCTAAATCTGAATTTAACCAACTTGTAATCAATGTTTCGAGTTTTTTCCAGGTGAGATAGCTTCAGCACCCTTTTCGTATCCCCTTTAACTATATTTGTCTTCCAAACTTATTCCTTAATCACACTTTCTCTCGTTTTATGCCTTTCAACAGAGTGCAGATTTATGGAACTCACTCTGTATGAAAGTTTTCTTGTACAATGGATTAACTTCGGCATCCATCCATTCTGTAGAGACCAGAACTGTGGAACATAATATAATTGGGGCTTTACTGATGATGTCTGTAGCTATAGAATAACCTCTGGACTTGTGTGTATATATATATATATATATATATATATATATATATATATATATATATATATATATATATATATATATATATATATATGTATATATATTTATACGTATATATATATATATATATATATATATATATATATATATATATATATATATATATATATACGTATATATATATATATATATATATATATATATATATATATATATATATATATATATATATATACGTATATATATATATATATATATATATATATATATATATATATATATATATATATATATATATATATATATATATATATATATATATATATATATACATATCAAAAACAACACTGCGACTGGCTGAGGATTTGAACCCATGTCGTTTTGGCCCGCCTCATGGTGAACGAAAATCACATGACTCTAACCCACAGGACCACGCAATCCTACAAGAATCAAGCACCCAGCAGAGCTAGGTGTTTTATCTTGATCCGAGGACATACGGTGGTGTGGATGCCTCTGAGCTAATTTCATTCTACTTACTAGCCTCCACAAGCAGTATTTTATATTATTGTAACCACGAACGAGTGGTATTTAATCAATAACAACACTGCGACTAGCCGAGGATTCAAACCCATGTCGTTTTGGCCCGCCTCATGGTGAGTGAAAATCACATGACGCTTTAACCCACAGGACCACCACGCAGTCCTACAAAAAGTCGCCATACTGTGGGTGAAACAATTCATAAATATAACCAGAACCTAGGAGAGAAACTTTATGACGACGTCTCAGTCAGTCTTGGACCATTGTCAAGACGACTGAAACGTCCACATTAGGTTCCTCTCGTAGGTATCGGTAATTTGTGCATCTTATTGTATACATCCGTAGTTTATTTTTCTCCCTAATTTACCGTAGGTACTGATAAATTAGACACATGTGCAACTCTTGGGTATCTTTATTGAGGAAACGTTTCGCCACACAGTGGCTTCATCAGTCCATACATAGGAGAAACTTGAAGAACAGGAGGAGAATGAGGTAATCAGTCCCTCAACCTTGAATCGATGTGTTCAGTCCATCAATCTTGAGTAGAATACGGCAGATGAGCGGAGAAGCAGCTTATAAACCGTATGGCAGGAGAGGTGCAGCAGTCATAGGTCGTGTCACATTTGTTCAATGTGGAAGTAGGTCGTGCCCAAGAATTAGGCAAGCGAAGAATTCCTAAGTATTAAGATCCCAAGAAGTTGCAGTGTCTGACAGGTTTGTAGATGAATGGTTCAGAGAACCGACATGTTGATAAATTAGACACATGTGCAACTCTTGGGTATCTTTATTGAGGAAACGTTTCGTCACACAGTGGCTTCATCAGTCCATACATAGGAGAAACTTGAAGAACAGGAGGAGAATGAGGGACTGATTACCTCATTCTCCTCCTGTTCTTCAAGTTTCTCCTATGTATGGACTGATGAAGCCACTGTGTGGCGAAACGTTTCCTCAATAAAGATACCCAAGAGTTGCACATGTGTCTAATTTATCAACATGTCGGTTCTCTGAACCATTCATCTACAAACCGTAGGTACTGTTGACGTTAGTGCACAAGTTAGTCACTCGGGTTTAAGGGCGATAGGCCTTAAGCTTAATAAGCTTGCTAACCCGTCCCCTCAGGAGAGCTTCCTTGATACTGGTAAGGGACTCTTGGTCGATCTCAGGAACTACAACAGTGCTCCCCTTCCTTCGATCGAATGTGCATGCCTCCCATTCCTCCCAAGGAGCTGTATGACCCTTACGGGTTTAGCGATTCCCTATGAATATGTAATAATAATAATAACAATACGATAATAATAATAATAATAATAATAATAATAATAATAATAATAATAATAATAATAATAATTACTAAGTCGTCCACACCTTGTGTTAACAGGGACCACAGTGATGGAGGGGAGCGGAAGAATGGTAGTGACGGGTGTTGGGGTCAACTCTCAGGCTGGCATCATTATGACCCTTCTCGGTGCCACAGGTAATTTCCAGCTGCAGAGCTTCTGTTGAGTCGAAGTTTTGTTGGAAAGTGAGCTCAGAAAAGAGGCATGATGCGTTAGAAGTGTGCTCGTTTTACCCTGTCAATATTTTGGCTTAAAACCGTCCACCGAAGGTGAGTCCTGGCTGATGATGGTTCCCGTAAGGTGCGGCAGATATATTGCAAGTACCTTGTCGTGAGTTCGGTTTTTCCTTTTTCTTTTTTGTATTTAAAACCTCGACACATATATATACATTAATATCCATTGTACTTTGATCTGAACAGCTTGCATCATAACTGACCAAAACTCATACAGAATGAAGCTAAAAAGGATACACACACACACACACACACACACACACACACACACACACACACACACACACACACACACACACACACACACACTCACTCACACGCACACCCACACACACACACACACACACACACACACACACACACACACACACACATACATACATACACACGAAAGAGTCAGAGGCATCACCGGACATCATAGCTCTCACAGAAACCAAGCTCACAGGTATGATAACAGATTCCATCTTTCCAACGGGATATCAGATCCTGAGGAAAGACAGAGGGAACAGGGGGGGTGGATGAGTGGCACTGTTGATCAAAAACCGATGGAATTTTGATGAGCTGGAGAGTAGAGACAGTAGAGAAGCAAGTAATTACATAGTAGGAATGCTTCAGTCTGGAGGTCCCAAGGTGGTAATTGCAGTGATGTATAACCCACCACAGAACAGCAGGAGGCCAAGGCAAGAGTATGATGAGAGCAGACTTTAACCACAAGGAAATCGATTGGGAGAACTTGGAGCCACATGAGGGCCAAGATACATGGAGGACTAAGATGATGGAGGTGGTACTGGAAAACTTCATGTACCAACACGTAAGGGACACTACAACAGAGAGAGAGGAGAGGATGAACCAGCAAGACTGGACCTAGTACTCACCTTGAGTAGCGCAGATATTGAGGACATCACATATGAAAGACCCCTTGGGGCCAGCGATCATGTGGTTTTAAGCTTCGAATACACAGTAGTTACAAGTGGAGGGGGAAGGAGGAAGGGCCGGGCGAATGAGGGCGAATGAAGCCAAACTACAAGAAAGGGGACTACGCGGGAATGAGGTACTTCCTGAACGGGGTCCAGTGGGGCAGAGAACTGGAAGGAAAGCCAGTAAATGAGATGATGGAATATGTAACAACAATATGCAAGGAAGCTGAGGAGAGGTTTGTACCCAAGGGTAACAGGAATAATGAAAAAGCCAGGATGAGCCCATGGTTCACCCAAAGGTGCAGGGAGACAAAAACCAAGTGTGCTAGGGAATGGACCCAGGAGAATAAGGAGAGCAGTCGTAGAGCCAGAAATGAATATGCACAGGTAAGAAGGG
>NC_091305.1:26645547-26678312 GCF_038502225.1 Cherax quadricarinatus
ACAGCCAAGTAATAAGCTCAGACACATTCTGCTACAGCTCTGATGTCACCAAATCCAGGACTTCCACGATTACATTCTCGTATGAGACTAGAGATAATTTCATTCACTAGAGATAATTCTTCACTTAATAGAAAAAAAACTCCATTTACTAGAGAAACTTCATTCGCTAGAGATAACTTCATTTACTAGAGATAACTTCATTTACTAGAGATAACTTCATTTACTAGAGATAACTTCATTTACTAGAGTTAACTTCATTTCTTACAGACAAAAGCAAGGAGTCGAAGGAGAAAGGAAGTGTTAAAGTTCAGAATGAAGAAAAAAGCAACAAATCAGTCCTACAACTGAAGCTCACAAAACTGGCTCTTCAAATTGGATATGCGGGTAAGACAAGAATAACAAAGGGGAATAACAAAGGACCCAAAACTATCCTTGTGGAACACCGATCGTAACTGATCCCCCCTTTACTGCCAATTTCATGCCTCGATCACTGAGTTATTCCTTCAGTAGTAACTGATGCTTTCCAGTTCTCGTCAATTAAAAACGAAACAAAAATAAAAACTTCCGAACATAACTTTAAAAAAGTTAATTTAAAAAATGTAATTGTGGTGCGATTTATAGGTAGGTAACATAGTACTCGCAGTTTAGTTATTATTTTTGGCTGGTGGCTTTTACATGGAAGAATACTTATGAGGACGTTTCAATCCGACCTGGACTATTAACTAGTCACTAGTTAATGGTCCAGGTCGGACCGAAACGTCGTTGTAAGTTCCCGTCTTGTATGTGCGGGCTATTCGTGTATTCCAGTCACGGAATTGTGAATTTTTTATTCTATTTTTTTGTGTAAGAAATTTGTGATTACATTTCGATGCATTTTCTGTCTCACTGTTAAGTGGACGGAGGGTCGAGTTTACAGCAGTCTTTGCACTGAATACCTCACAAGATTGTCTTTGCACTTTTTTTCATGCTACAGAGGCACAATTGCCCTCTGGCGACGTTGCACTCACGCAGTGGACTTTTCCAGGTCAAAAACAGGTTGACGGCAGGTTCACGCACACAGTGTGCGAAACGTTGTCAATAAAGGATCCACAGAACTGCCTTTGTGTCTATTATTTGTAGGTATCCCATTCTGAAGGCACACCCAATAAACCTTCCCTAAGCTTTTATCCAGTATTATTATTATTAGTAGTACTATTAATATTTGATGATTTATTATTATTATTTTTATTATTATTATTATTATTATTATTATTATTATTATTATTATTATTATTATTATTATTTACCGCGTACTTAAACTTATTTGAAGAGGTAGTAATAAATTTTCATATTACTGAATGATTAAATGCTATTATATTTCTACTTACTTACTTACTTACTTATATATATATATATTTTTCTTTCTTTCAACGCACCGGCCGCATCCCACCGAGGCAGGGTGGCCCAGAAAGCAAAACGAAAGTTTCTCTTTTAAATTTAGTAATTTATACGGGAGAAGGGGTTACTAGCCCCTTGCTCCCGGCATTTTAGTCGCCTCCTACAACACGCATGGCTTACGGAGGAAGAATTCTGTTCCACTTCCCCATGGAGATAAGAGGAAATAAACAAGAACAAGAACTAGAAAGAAAATAGAAGAAAACTCAGTGGGGTGTGTATATATATGCTTGTACATGTATGTGTAGTGTGACCTAAGTGTAAGTAGTAGTAGCAAGACATACCTGAAATCTTGCATGTTTATGAGACAGACAATAGACACCAGCAATCCTACCATCATGTAAAACAATTACAGGTTTTCGATGTACACTCACTTGGCAGGACGGTAGTACCTCCCTGGGCGGTTGCTGTTTACCAACCTATATATATATATATATATATATATATATATATATATATATATATATATATATATATATATATATATATATATATATATATATATATATATATATATATAAATTTCACTGGTCAATCTTCTCCTCTTCTGTTATTGTCAATGGTATACAATACCGTCAAGATACAGAATTAGATACCCCGTATGTTGCACAAGTGTCTAATTCTGCAGCCTCTTTTATTCATTTAATACCATATAATTTTTTTCAGTATTTATACAATTTTCTGATTGCAATTTTCGCTTAGGGTCCGCAATAGCTCTGTTGACCATCGTGATCCTGGTGGTGAAGTTCAGCGTGAAGACCTACGTGCTGGAGAAGAGGAAGTTCAGCGTGAAGCACATCAATTCATTTGTGCACTTTTTTATCATTGGTGTGACGGTGTTGGTGGTGGCGGTGCCGGAGGGTCTGCCCCTGGCGGTCACCATCTCTCTGGCTTTCTCCGTCAAGGTGAGTGCAGCTGGCAGCTGGAGCCCCAGAGGTAAGAGCCGCGAGAGGAAAATGATCATCAAGAGTGAGTGAGGCTGGGAGCTCCTAAGAGCCTCGAAGATGATGTTCATGAATTGTATCCTTGCCATTTAGAACACCAGCTGAACAAACAAGGTAATAATAAGAAAACCTAACTAAATCGAATCTAACGTAACCTAACTTAGCAAATAGAATTTATTTTAGAGTATAACAGGTCGATCTCTCCTTACAACTCCCCTTAAAATAATAATAATAATAATAATAATAATAATAATCTTTACTTCTACAAGTACATAATGTAACTTAAACAGACCTTAAACGACATACTATATACAAAGCTCCTTGTTATGCAGAACATATCGGGCAAAAAGTTAATCTTGTCCCCTGGATGCGACCCACACCAGTCGGCTAACACCCAGGTACCTACTTGCTGCTAGGTGAATAGGGACAGCAGGTGTAAGGACACACGCCGTACCGCGGATCGAACCACAGACACTCAATGTGTGAGCTGAGTGCGCTGTCACCAGAACTCATAAATAAACAAGTGGGATTTGTTACTTATTCTCTTTAACTGTATTCATCACTCAAAATATTTTCTGTCAAGAATATCTCACAGAAATATTATATATTGACTTTACTAATATACAGTAGGAATAACACTAATACTGAACAATGTTATAGACATGTAGTTGAGTTTCACAAAACATGCGTCATTAAATTTTTATGAATAAATATAAATAAATATAAATAACAGGAAATTTAAAAAAAAAAATCTAAACTATCGTGGCCACAGGAGAAGTCTCCTGCCTCAGCACTCCATCCAGAAACAAAATTTACAAAAGCACTCTATAAAGTTGTATATGTTGGAAGAATATTATTCTGAGTCTAGCTTGACCGACATCTCATTCCCACGATCAATGGCACTGATTCAGTGTTTAGGGTATCACTTCACTTATATTAGAACATTTAACAACCTATGCAAAAATAATCACGGTGGGAAAAATAGTGAATTTCCAGGTTCTTTCGTGAATTTCTCACATTATCAAGGAATTGAAAAAATAATAGGAGAGCAGAAGACCTCACTCATGACCCAGCACATCAAGCAGGGAAATGTAGTGAAGATTTGGTCAGGTCACATACATGTCAAGTAAAATTTATGATTGGCATGTCAGGCACAGCTGAAATTCCTAGAGTCATCCACACCACTGTATGTCCTTTTGTGTGTGTGTGTGTGTGTGTGTGTGTGTGTGTGTGTGTGTGTGTGTGTGTGTGTGTGTGTGTGTGTGTGTGTGTGTGTGTGTACTCACCTAATTGTACTTACCTAATTGTGGTTGCAGGGGTCAAGACTCAGCTCCTGGCCCCGCCTCTTCACTGATCGCTACTAGGTCCTCTCCCTCTCTGCTTCCTGAGCTTTGTCATACCTCTTCTTAAAACTATGCATGGTTCCTGCCTCCACTACTTCGCTTGCTAGGCTATTCCACTTCCTGATGACTCTATGACTGAAGAAATACTTCCTAACGTCCCTGTGACTCGTCTGAGTCTTCAGCTTCCAGTTGTGACCCCTTGCTTCTGTGTCCCCTCTCTGGAACATCCTATCTCTGTCCACCTTGTCTATTCCCCGTAGTATCTTGTATATCGTTATCATGTCTTCCCTGACCCTTCTGTCCTCCAGTGTCGTCAGTCCGATTTCCCTCAACCTTTCCTCGTACGACATTCCCCTGAGCTCTGGGATTAGCCTTGTTGCAAACCTTTGTACTTTCTCTAACTTCTTGACGTGCTTGACCAGGTGTGGGTTCCAGACTGGTGCTGCATACTCCAGTATGGGCCTAACATACACAGTGTACAGTGTCTTGAACGATTCCTTATTAAGATATAGGAACGCTATTCTCAGGTTTGCCAGGCGCCCGTACGCTGCAGCAGTTATTTGGTTGATGTGTGCCTCCGGTGACGTGCTCGGTGTTATGGTCACCCCAGGGTCTTCCCCCCTGAGTGAGGTCTGTAGTCTTTGTCCACCTAGCCTATACTCTGTGTGCGGTCTTCTTTGCCCCTCCCCAATCTTCATGACTTTGCATTTGGCAGGGTTGAATTCGAGAAGCCAGTTTCTGGACCACATGTCCAGCCTGTCCAGGTCTCTTTGCAGTCCTGCCTCATCCTCATCCGATTTAATTCTTCTCATCAGCTTTACATCATCTGCGAATAGGGCCACTTCAGAGTCTATTCCTTCCATCATGTCGTTCGCATATATCAAAAATAGCACTGGTCCTAGAACTGACCCCTGTGGGACCCCGCACGTCACAGGCGCCCACTGTGATACCTCTTCACGTACCATGACTCGTTGTTGCCTCCCTGTCAGGTATTCCCTGATCCATTGCAGTGCCCTCCCTGTTATATGCACCTGATCCTCCAGCTTCTGCACTAATCTCTTGTGGGGAACTGTGTCAAAGGCCTTCCTGCAGTCAAGGAAAATGCAATCAACCCACCCCTCTCTCTCGTGTCTTAATTCTGTTACCTTGTCATAAAACTCCAGAAGGTTTGTGACACAGGATTTGCCTTCCATGAACCCATGCTGGTTTTCATTTATAATCTTGTTCCGTTCCAGGTGTTCCACCACTCGGCTCCTGATAATCTTCTCCATGACTTTGCACACAATACATGTCAGAGACACAGGTCTGTAGTTTAGTGTCTCATTTCTGCTTCCTTTCTTAAATATGGGGACTACATTTGCTGTCTTCCATTCTCAGGTAGTTGCCCAGTTTCAAGGGATGTGTTGAAGATTGTGGTTAGGGGCACGCACAGCATCTCTGCTCCTTCTCTAAGGACCCACGGGGAGATGTTGTCCAGTCCCATCGCCTTTGAGGTATCAAGGTCACTTAGCAGTTTCTGCACCTCCTCCTCTGTTGTTCGTATGTCATCCAACACTTGTTGGTATATTCCCTCTTGATGTTCCCTTCTTTACTGTCTTCCCAGAGCCCTTCATGTCTCTACTGTAAAAACTTCCTTAAATCTCCTGTATAGCTCCTCACATACCTCCTGATCATTTCTTGTGAGTTCTCCACCTTCTGTCCTCAGTCTGATCACCTAGTCTTTGACCGTTATCTTCCTACTGCTGTGGCTATACAACAGTTTCGGGTCAGTCTTGATTTTCGATGCTATGTTATTTTCATACTGTCGCTGGGCCTCCCTCCTTACCTGTGCGTACTCGTGTGTGTGTGTGTGTGTGTGTGTGTGTGTGTGTGTGTGTGTGTGTGTGTGTGTGTGTGTGTGTGTGTGGTGCCAAATAGGTAAAACTGGTCAGTTAGGAAGAACTCGTTTAAAATTAAGTCCTTTCTAAAAATTTCTCTTATACATTTAAAGATATATTTTTAATTTATGTTAATGTAAAAATTAATAATTTTGTACCAAAAGAACCTTAGAAAACTAACCTAACCTTATAATAACAAGCGCAATTTAATTTAGCCTAATCCAACTAAATATATTTTAGATAAGATTACAATAATATAATACTAAACAAACACGTTGAAATATATTTTTTAGTTAGGTTCAGAATTATTTTTGCTAATTTATTGCATACACAAATATTCGCTTGCCTTATTCGGCAAGAAGAGCGTTACCATTAAAACCAAAATTGCAAGTTTTACCTATTCAGCACGGTATATATATATATATATATATATATATATATATATATATATATATATATATATATATATATATATATATATATATATATATATATATATATGTGTATATATATATTTATATATATATATATATATATATATATATATATATATATATATATATATATATATATATATATATATATATATATATATATATATATGAACTGCACGTGCAATGGATATTAATAGCTACCAAGGAAGAGAGCCATTTTCACGTTTGGAAATTATCACTGGACATTTTACCTACTGAGTTGCATGTGTTGCAGAAAATGATGAAGGATAACAACCTGGTGCGGCACCTGGATGCCTGTGAGACCATGGGTAATGCTACAACCATATGTTCCGACAAGACAGGTACCCTCACCACCAACCGCATGACTGTTGTGGCTGCCAACGTCGCCAGCACTATGTACAGGTGAGATCCTCTCGTATAAACCATCAACAGACATTTAAGAACACTGAAAATGAGAAAAAAATAACGTGACGAAACAACTTCATAAGAATGTGCATGCAGATTATTGGCTCCATAAAAGAAATTTAAGCAAATATATACAATTTTTGCCTTTATATATATATATATATATATATATATATATATATATATATATATATATATATATATATATATATATATATATATATATATATATATATATATGTATATATATATATATATATATATATATATATATATATATATATATATATATATATATATATATATATATATATATATGTCGTGCCGAATATGTAAAACTGGTCAATTAGCAAGAACTCATTTAAAACTAAGTCCTTCCTAAAATTTTCTCTTATACATTTAAAGATATATTTTTTTCATTAATGTTAATGTAAAAATTTATAATTTTGCATCAAAAGGTACTTAGAAAACTTACCTAACCTTACTTTAACACGAACAATTTATTTTAGCTTAACCCAACTAAATACATTTTAGATACGTTTAAAATAATTTAATACTAAACAAACACAGTGAAATATATTTTTTTCGTTAGGTTCAGAATCATTTTGGCGAAATTATTGCACAGACAAATTTTCACTTGTCCTATATGGCAAGATGAGCGTTGCTATTTAAGCCAAGATCGCAAGTTCTGCCTATTCGGCACGACATATATATATATATATATATATATATATATATATATATATATATATATATATATATATATATATATATATATATATATATATATATATATATATATATATATATATATATATGCAATAAGATCACAGTAAACAGGTGATTTCAGAATATGCAAAACAACCACTGTGAAAGAATCGAGAAGTTCCAAGCGCATTCGTGACTACTCACATTATCAAGGAACAATGAAAGTAGAGCATCAAAGGAAGGTATATAAGGGGTCTAGCCCACACCTCACTATGAGATTCCACAACAAAGAAAACACCTGACGCGCGACTCATAAGAAAGGGAACACTGCAGCAGGCCCGCCGGCCCAACTAGACAGGTCCTTAACACAACCCACCAACAAAGTATTCTAGCCAAGAAATAGGAATTTTAAAAATTATTATTTGTCTAATGTATTATTAAATTCTTCCCAAATTCTATTAATTATAAATGGATCTAATTTATATAAACTAAAGGAAATATTCATATTATTGTCAAAACTGCTTTTTATGAAACAAGATTCAATTATATTCCTGTCGACCATGGACTTGCTTGTTACAACTTTCTCAACTTTTTGAAAATCAATTGGATGGTTAAAATCTCTCTCATAAATAAATAGAGGATTGGAATCTTGTCCAGTTCTAATACTATATTTATGTTGTTTTAATCTTAGTTCGAGATTTTTACCAGTTTGACGGTAATAAACTTTATCGCAAATTTTACAAGGAATCTTATAGACACATCCATCAGCATTTTGGGGAGAATTCTTTATCAAAAGTTTTTTTACTGTATCAAGATTTTTGAATACAACTTTAATATTAAAAGTCTTAAGAAGAGAAGGCATATCAACCAAGTTTTCATGGTAAGGGAGGACCAACATATTTTTAGTTGAATAAGGCTGGTTGTCCCTTTTTGGATTGTAAAAAGTATTTCTAGCAACTTTAAAAGATTTATCAATTACGTTTCTTGGGTATTGATAAATCTTTTAAAGTTGCTAGAAATACTTTTTACAATCCAAAAAGGGACACCCAGCCTTATTCAACTAAAAATATGTTGGTTCTCCCTTACCATGAAAACTTGGTTGGTATGCCTTCTCTTCTTAAGACTTTTAATATTAAAGTTGTATTCAAAAATCTTGATACAGTAAAAAAACTTTTGATAAAGAATTCCCCCCAAAATGCTGATGGATGTGTCTATAAGATTCCTTGTAAAATTTGCGATAAAGTTTATTACGGTCAAACTGGTAAATATCTCGAACTAAGATTAAAACAACATAAATATAGTATTAGAACTGGACAAGATTCCAAACCTCTATTTATTTATGAGAGACATTTTAACCATCCACTTGATTTTCAAAAAGTTGAGAAAGTTGTATCAAGCAAGTCCATGGTCGACAGGAATATAATTGAATCTTGTTTCATAAAAAGCAGTTTTGACAATAATATGAATATTTCCTTTAGTTTATATAAATTAGATCCATTTATAATTAATAGAATTTGGGACGAATTTAATAATACATTGGACAAATAATAATTTTTAAAATTCTTATTTCTTGGCTAGAATAGTTTGTTGGTGGGTTGTATGAAGGACCTGTCTAGTTGGGACGGCGGGCCTGCTGCAGTGTTCCCTTTCTTATGAGTCGCCTGTCAGATGTTCCTTTGTTGTGGGATCTGATAGTGAGGTGTGGGCTAGACCCCTTATATACCTTCCTTTGATTCTCTACTTTCATTGTTCCTTGAAAATGTGAGTAGTCACGAATGCACTTGGAACTTCTCTATTCTTTCACAGTGGTTGTTTTGCATATATATATATATATATATATATATATATATATATATATATATATATATATATATATATATATATATATATATATATATATATAAATATATATATATATGTCGTGCCGAATATGTAAAACTGGTCAATTAGCAAGAACTCATTTAAAATTAAGTCATTTCTGAAATTTTCTCTTATATGTTTAAAGATATATTTTTTCATTAACGTTAATGTAAAAATTTTTAGTTTTGCACCAAAAGAATCTTAGAAAACTTACCTAACCTTATTATAACAAGGACAATTTATTTTAGCCTAACCTAACTAATTATATTTTAGATTTGTTTACAATAATTTAATACTAAACAAACACAGTGAAATATATTTTTTTCGTTAGGTTCAGAATGATTTTGGCGAAATTATTGCATACACAAATTTTCGCTTGTCCTATATGGCAAGATGAGCGTTGCTGTTTAAGCCAAGATCGCAAGTTCTGCCTATTCGGCACGACATATATATATATATATATATATATATATATATATATATATATATATATATATATATATATATATATATATATATATATATATGTATATATATATATATATATATATATATATATTTATATATATATATATATATATATATATATATATATATATATATGTATATATATATATATATATATATATATATATATATATATATATATATATATATATATATATATATATATATATATATATATATATAATTTCAGGCAAAAATTGTATATATTTGATTAAATTTCTTATGATGTTTCATTGTTTATTCATAATATTAGTAGCAAATGCCCGACTATATCAGTAATCATAACTTTACCAAATACTTTTAATGGCATCTCATTAATCAGGACGCTGCCCAAGTATGAGGCTCTTCCTTCAAATGTCGCAGAGCTGATAGTGTTGGCCATCTGCATCAACACTAACTACACTTCCAAGGTTGTTCCCTCAGACAATCCAGGAGAACTACCTAAACAAATAGGCAACAAGACCGAATGTGCACTACTTGGTTTTGTGATGGACCTGGGACGTAACTACCAGACCCTAAGGAACGCCTACCCAGAGGACAAGTTCGTTAAAGTTTTTACCTTCAACTCAGCTAGGAAGTCCATGTCAACTGTGGTGTCCTTGGGTACTGGAGGGTTTAGGATCTTCACGAAGGGAGCTTCAGAAATTGTAGTCAAAAGGTAAGAGTCATCATTACTAGTGATGGTCACTCTCGGCTCTCAGTGTATTTAAGGTCAACATTATATTTGCAGAGCTGACATGTTCCTTGATAAATTTTATGATTTGTTGGACAAAAAATGGATCGAAAGGAGACAATTATACACAAGACTAATTCCAACAATTGTGACTCGAGATGTACTGGGATAAGCAGAGTGGGTTTTTAGGAAGCTTGGAATATCTTGTTCAAACAACGATCACATTGTTCTAGCTACTATTTATTTGCAGATTTCCTGCTGTCAGTTGTGCCTCACTGTACGCATCAGACTCAATTTCTTAATGCCGCAGTACAGTGAAGGTTATTTTGATAGCGGGGAAGGTCGTTTGATTTACGAAATTTGAGCTGCCGTCCCTTTCCTTAGATCAAGCTTGATTACCATTCATTTCCGTGGCACTGTACGAGCCCTACGGGTTGAGCGCTTCCTCATTAACATAATAATAACAAAACGACAACGCCAACAACAACAACAGTAATAATAATAATAATAATAATTTAAAATTTTCCAGGTGTGCTTACATATTAAACAAGCAAGGTGAAGTGACTAGGCTCAGCATGGAGGAGCAGAAGAGGTTGGAGAAGGATGTCATCGACCGCATGGCCTCCGAGGGACTCCGCACTATAGGGATTGCCTATAGAGACTTCGTGCCCTTTGAGGGAAAGATGAACCAGGTGCAGAGATTAGGGAGCATCCCTGATCAAGCGAGAATTTTGCATGTTATTCTCAGTCTCTGTTGTTTTTTTCTTTAAGTGGCTCTAAAGTGGTAAATTTTGAACATTTGTTACATGTATTAAAAAATTAAATGCATTCAACTAAAACAGATGCATTTATTTTAAAATGTACGGTAATACAAAAATTTTGTCTTGTGCAAACACACACAGCTCCGGGGCCAGGAGCTGTGACTCGATCCCCGCAATCACAATTAGGTGAGTACACACATACACACACACACAGCTCCGGGGCCAGGAGCTGTGAATCGACCCCCGCAACCACAACTAGGTGAGTACACACATACACACACACACACACACAGCTCCGGGGTCAGGAGCTGTGAACGACCCCCGCAACCACAACTAGGTGAGTACACACACACACACACACACACACACACACACACACACACACACACACACACACACACACACACACACACACACACACACACAGGAACTGTGACCTGACCCCTGCAACCACAGGTAGGTCAGTATACACATACCCACACACTTTTATTTGCGCAGTCTAGCCCTTCCTTGTCCTGATTTTCCAAAACAACTTTACTTAAGTAACCTGGTAATTTAAGTAAATTTTTAATGAGGAAAGTCTACAGCAGTACATAAATTTTCATGTTCTGATGACACATATGTTATGTTACATATAATGTTATATTATATAGATTTAACCTTGACTAACCAAATAAAATCGAATAATGCGAATATTTCCAATTGAGGTTTTTATTATTACTCTTATTACATGGCGATATGTATGCTGACCAACATCTGTGTCGCCATTGTTGTTTACGACCATCCACACCTGTTGCCAAAGAGACACTGGGCTTGACTCTATCATCATTACTAATTCTATGTCATCACTGAAGACTCTTAACTCACATGATGACTAACAACATGCTCATTGGAAAAGCCAGGTATAGATATCCAAAAATCCGGGAAAAGGGAATTCATGTACAATTGCAAAGGATCCCTTCTCACTCTGGATTACTCCTTCATGATAAAGCTGATATGTATGTAGCCAAGAAAAGTGCCCTGAAGGAGAATGTAGAAAATAACTTTGGAATATCTGTGTCTAGCATTAGGGATAATATTAGGAGAGAAGTAAATAATGAAAATGAATGTTATGAGAATGCAATTAAAAGTCTGAGTAGATCTGTAATCCACTATGATAACATGAACGTAGGTAAGTACGTTTATGGAGTAACTTGCAATGTGAACAGACTGACTGATGTTGTAGTGGCCAGACTTAGATTGGTTACAAGTACTTCTGGCAGTGTGGAAGGCACGTGGATAATGATCATATTAAATGCAAATTATGTGGCCAGCCCTATGGTCACTATCTTGAACACTATGAGTTAACTGTCCACTTATATAATATAATAACGTATGTGACATGCCAAAGTATCTTATTAATGAAAATAAGATACCAGATACATTAAGCAAGTGTCCTAAATTTGCTTGTAGCAGATAAGTGAACTGTAGATAAAAACGAGATGTACTCCTGTTAACCCTTTTGGGGCCTAGTTCCTAGGCCTTTTGTGTATCCATATGCTCTTGCGCTACCGTCCACAGGATGAATATGGGGTACACAATAAACTAGCCAGCACTTCGAGGGCAAAAATCTAATTTACCGGAGAGACAGCTGTGGCAGTGACATCTTTCACCATGGTTTTCTGTATCATGTATAAACACAATTTTTCCCCAGATGAGGATCAGCAAGACACCGGATTGGGAAGAAGAAGATGCCATCGTCTCCAATCTGACTCTCCTGGGCATCCTTGGTGTGGAGGACCCCGTCAGGGAAGAGGTAAACGCGCTAGCAATGTAAAATACAGGCAGCAGTACAAGCCATTTTAACAGACGACATTTCGACTTATTTAGGGCTTTTATCAAGTCACATTGACTGGTTAAAGCTAAAAGGGCGACAAGTCGTGTTTTTACTTTGGTTGGCTACTCGCCCCTGCATGGAGGCCATCTAGCCACGAACACTATATATGACGCTCTAAACCAATTTGTTTTATTCAGAGAAAGTTATACTGTGAATATACCATGTGCCTTTTGTGTAGGTTCCCGATGCCATCCGGCTGTGTGAGAGAGCCGGAGTGACGGTGAGGATGGTGACAGGTGACAACGTGAACACTGCCAGATCCATCGCTACCAAGTGCGGTATCCTCAAGCCTGGTCATGACGGCCTGGTTATCGACAGTAAAGAGTTCAATCAGAGGATACGAGACGAGAAGGGTGAGGTGAGACAATATTACACTCCTACCTAGAACTGGTTTTTAACAAACCTTTGCATTTCCTTACGAAATAGTAGTAACACAATTGAAAACAAACCACGGAACGGGTGGAGGTTTGAACCCAAATTTGTGAGTCCTGGATTTTCAGGACTCACTTGCCATGGGTTTAAACCTCCATTCGTTCCGTGGTTTTTTGCATTTTCTGTTGTTGCTACAGTTAAGCCCGAAAAAAAGAAGAAAATTTTGATTAATGGGGTTTAACGTTTATCGAATGGACAAAAATACTTTATTTCCTATTTTAGGGATTACAGTAAACTCACACAGTGTGTATATATATATATATATATATATATATATATATATATATATATATATCTGATATTCAATCTTTCATCACCTAATCTTTTTGTTATCCTCATAACCTTACTCTTTCCTGTATTCACCTTTAATTTTCTTCTTTTGCACACCCTACCAAATTCATCCACCAATCTCTATATATATATATATATATATATATTTATATATATATTTATATATATATATTTATATATATATATTTATATATATGAGGATTAAAGATTAGTTTATAAGGTAACATTTAGTAGTGTCTTATCTAAGCAAGTTAAGTAAGCTGTAGCAGTAAATTAGTATTTATAATGAGATTTAATACACTGTAAATAGAGATTTCTTATTGATTAAAAAAACATAAAGTTTTCAATAGTTTTGTCATTTTTTTTATATTTGCATATCTATTTTTCAGTTTCATTTAGATTTTGAAATATCTGTTTCGAAATCCAATTAATGTTACAACATTTATCAGTATAACTATAAGTAGATGTGTTTGTTGGCAGAATATGATAATCTCTGAGAGGAAGATCTTGTTGTAGATGTTAGAACACAATATCTAACAAATTGCGTGACGCAATGATCACTGAAGACAGGATAGCACGAGTATAGCTTTGATATATATGGATAAGGTAATACTAAAATGTTGTTCCCAACATATGTTAGACCAAAATTGTTATATGGAGCTATGGTATGTGGTATACGCTTAAAAACATATGGGGGAGGGGGAGCAAGAACAAGGAACGTCTAAAAACTCGAGTAATGGCCTTTTTTTGGGAAGATGAGAGAATACATGGTAACTAATTGCAAATTTATAATGTATAAGAAATAATTTGAGTAAGAAAACTTGTTTTTACGAGTTAACGTCAGGAAGAAAAATTAAACACTAGTTTTCATTTGCAAACTTAAGAAATACTAAAAAAATGCCAGAAAAAAATCTGTGGTAAATTTTTTAAAATAAACTGCAAAAAATAACGTTATTGTATGCTATATTCACTGAAAATGTTAAATCTGAATGATAAAATAATCAATGGACTGGAGAAATCACAAGAATCCTCAAAATTACGTAATTACCGACAGTTACAAGAACATACATAAGGGGATAGCTGAGCAGATATTTTTATAGCTATCAAATATAAACAGGTTTACAATCTAAGGGTATACACACAGGTCTCTCAGAGGTTGTTAGACCAAGTGTGGCCGCGTCTGCGAGTGTTGGCGCGGTCATCACCACAGGACAAGTATATCTTAGTGAAGGGCATCATCAACTCGAAGTCAGGAACTGCCAGTCAGGTTGTTGCTGTCACTGGTGACGGCACCAATGATGGACCTGCACTCAAGATGGCCGACGTCGGCTTCGCCATGGTCAGTACTGGCAATTTTCAGATATGCAACTCCCTAAGGTTCCGGCAGAATGGGATATGTAAATTAAAGACCGTAGTGTATTTTAGTGTGCTGTTAAGAAACTTTTAAATAAAGTTTTGGATCGCAGTTGTAACTTTTTCTAAAGCAAATCTGAAGCAAAGTTCATATTCACTGCTAATGAAGTTATTATTTACAAAATATAGCAATAATAATTCTCAGGCACAAAAAGTGAGTAGCCCATTTTGCAGATACATGAATCTGATACAGTTAATTCCCTCACTGGCACTCTAGTTTATCTCAAGATTACTACTCCATAGGGGATCACAGGTACGGACGTGGCCAAGGAGGCATGCGACATCGTGCTGACAGACGACAACTTCTCCTCCATTGTGAAAGCAGTAATGTGGGGCAGGAACGTATACGATTCTATTTCCAAGTTCCTGCAGTTCCAGCTGACTGTCAATGTTGTAGCTGTCACGATCGCCTTTGTCAGCATCTGTATTATCAGTGACACTCCTCTGAAGGTATGTGCAAGGGTTTTCTCTAAATTAATATTAGTAGTTTTTTCGTAGAATAATATAGTGTAGTGCCCTTCAACAATGTGGCAGTTAGGTTAGGTATGATGAGTCAAGAAACAAGACAAGTGTTTCCTGACGGGTCTTATGTAGTCATATGATGACCCGCCACTGGAACTTTTGGTCATCTGAGCGAGGCCTTTCCCTGGTTTACCAGTCCGCCCCTTTAAAAGTTATGGAAAATTGATATCTGTTGTGAGGTCCCAGGTAGGCCCACGAGGAATTTATCACATCTCATTTACACAAATACTCACCTCTCTAGAACTGGTGAGACCAGCTCCTGCAACTGAGCATGAACGATCCACGTCCCTCTCAACTAAGCATAAAGTGCTAAGTATGTGTTAACTACTTATATAACTAGACCGCATGCAAGGTCTGAATATAAGGCTCTACGAACATGCTGGGTTTCAATGCTTCACTTTATAAAATCATAATTAAATTCTTTTTCAAAAATCTAGCATTTACTTATGAGAGTTTTGATAACAAAAATTTAATTAATACGTTTCCAGATTCACTTGTGGAGGGAGTTGAGGAGGCGGGTCTCATCTATCATGGCTTCGTTACTAAATTAACCATTCAGCATTTCTTTCTTCTTGTTAGACGAGCGATTAACTCCCGTGTTGTTGCCACTAACATCTACTGTAACCTTCTTCAAATGTATAGAAGTTTTATCATAACGTACAGAAAGATGAACGCTTACTGCACGAAATTAACTTATATTTATAATACATATGTGGATAGCCACACTAAGCATATATATATATATATATATATATATATATATATATATATATATATATATATATATATATATATATATATATATATATATATATATATATTTATATATATATGTCGTGCCGAATCGGCAGAACTTGCAATCTTGGCTTAAATAGCAACGCTCATCTTGCCATTTAGGACAAGTGAAAATTTGTGTATGCAATAATTTCTCCAAAATCATTCTGAACCTAACGAAAAAAATGTATTTCACTCTGTTTGTTTAGTATTAAATTATTGTAAACAAATCTAAAATATATTTAGTTGGGTTAGGCTAAAATAAATTGTTCTTGTTATAATAAGGTTAGGTAAGTTTTCTAAGTTCCTTTTGATGCAAAATTATAAATTTTTACATCAACATTAATGAAAAAAATATATCTTTAAACGTATAAGAGAAAATTTTAGAAAGGACTTAATTTTAAATGAATTCTTGCTAATTGACCAGTTTTACATATTCGGCACGACATATATATATATATATATATATATATATATATATATATATATATATATATATATATATATATATATATATAAACTCGACTCGACCCTCCGTATTGCAGTGGCTCTGCGCCTTGCTGCCCCAATTCACACAGAATATACGTGTATTTGCGGCGAAGTGCAAGCAGACCAATACGGTCTACATGGTCTTAACTGTTCCAAAACCAAGGGCTGGCATGCAAGACACAATGAGATCAACGACATCATTAAGAGAACCCTTGCTACAGCTGGATGCCCAGCCGAGAGGGAGCCCCGATCACTAGCAGCCAACAATACCCACAACCCAGCAAACTGCCCCGACGGGATCACCATCTATCCTTGGAAGAATGGCAAGCTCTTAGCATGGGACTATACCTGTGTGTCCACACTGGCTGACACCTATATCCATCACAGTGTGGGGCGACAGGGAGGAGCTACTGACCACAGGGAGGAGTACAAGATCAGCAAGTACAGGGACATAAGCCAACAGTATCAATTTGTCCCAGTGGGATCAGAGACCTTGGGATCATGGGGAAAAAATGCCACACGTTTCCTTAAAGAATTGGGTTCCAGACTCATCGACACCACCAGGGACCCAAGGGCAGCCACTTTTATGTTCCAGCGCCTCAGCATAGCCATCCAGAGGGGAAATGCTTGCTGCATACTTGGCTCGTGTCCAGCCTCGGAGGAGCTGGAGGAAATTCATGATCTTTGATACATTGTGCCATTGTATTCATGTTTATGTTTTTTTCTGTAAATGTATTCTGTAAATGTATTCTGTTTATTAATAAATGTTCACATAGAATATAAAATATATAGCGGTGGTAGGAGAAGAAAATATTCAAACAGCTCCGGGGAGAACCTTGAGGTTTTCCTGAGGTACGTTTATTGTCTTCTCTGAGGATGAGGGTCCCCATTCCAGCTATAGAGGTGGTACTTCCATATATGTATATATATATATATATATATATATATATATATATATATATATATATATATATATATATATATATATATATATATATATATACATATATATATATATATATATATATATATATATATATATATATATATATATATATATATATATATATATATATATATGCAATAAGGTGATTTCAGAATATGCAAAACAACTACTGTGAAAGAATAATGAAATTCCAAGCGCTTGGACTTGCTTAATACAACTTTCTCAACTTTTTGAAAATCAGTTTGATGGTTAAAATCTCTCACATGAATAAATAGGTAAAAGTCTCGAACTAAGATTAAAACAGCATAAATATAACATTAGAACTGGACAAGATTCCAATGTTCTATTTATTCATGTGAGAGATTTTATATATAATTGAATCTTGTTTCATAAAAAGCAGTTTTGACAATAATGTGAATATTTCTTTTGGTTTATATAAATTAGATTCATTTATAATTAATAGAATTTGGGAAGAATTTAATAATACAATGGACAAATAATAAATCTTAATTCTTGGGTAGAATAGTTTGTTTGTGGGTTGCATGAAGAACCTGTCTAGTTGGGCCACCGGGTCTCCTGTAGTGTTCCCTTTCTTATGAGTCGCACGTCAGGTGTTGCTTTGTTGTGGGATGTGATGGTGAGGTGTGGTCTAGACCCTTTATATGCCTTCCTTTGATGCATCACTTATATTGTTCCTTGATAATGTGAGTAGTCACGAAAGCGCTTGGAATTTCATTATTCTTTCACAGTGGTTGTTTTGCATACATACATACATACATACATATATATATATATATATATATATATATATATATATATATATATATATATATATATATATATATATATATATATATATATGAACATCAAAATGGTATACAATACCGACAGGTTGTTAGGTAAGACACATATGCAACAGTTAGACAACTTTATTCCGAAACGTTTCGCCTACACAGTAGGCTTCTTCAGTCGAATACAGAAAGTAGGCAGGAACAGTAGAGATGTGAAGACGATGTAATCAGTCCATCACCCTTAAGGGTGATGGACTGATTACATCGTCTTCACATCTCTACTGTTCCTGCCTACTTTCTGTATTCGACTGAAGAAGCCTACTGTGTAGGCGAAACGTTTCGGAATAAAGTTGTCTAACTGTTGCATATGTGTCTTACCTAACAACCTGTCGGTATTGTATACCATTTTGATGTTCATCTTGTCAGACACTGCAACACGTGGCATCTTGGTACAGAAAACACCTTGGACAAGCTTTTCAAGTGAGAAGGGTTGGATCTGAGAGGGACATGACCTCTCAGTTGCCTCTCACTACTACTACTACTACTACTACTACTACTACTACTACTACTACTACCCTGCACCTCTCCTTCCGACAGTATTTAAGTCTCCGCACTGTCGCTTGATCTTCAGATAGTTCCTGACTATGGAACTGAACTTCTCCAGGCCGAGGGACTGACAACCTCAAATTCTACGACTTTAAGGGTGATGGACTGATTACATCGTCTTCACATCTCTACTGTTCCTGCCTACTTTCTGTATTCGACTGAAGAAGCCTACTGTGTAGGCGAAACGTTTCGGAATAAAGTTGTCTAACTGTTGCATATGTGTCTTACCTAACATATATATATATATATATATATATATATATATATATATATATATATATATATATATATATATATATATATATATATATATATATATATATATATATATATATATATATATGCAATAAGATCACAGTAAACAGGTGATTTCAAAATATGCAAAACAACCACTCTGAAAGAATAGAGAAATTCCAAGCGCTTTCGTGACTACTCACATTATCAAGGAACTATGAAAGTGAAGCATCCAAGGAAGCTATATAAGGGGTCGGCCAGCACCTCACTATCAGATCCCACAACGGTTAAACACGTGACGCGCGGCGAGCCAACTTGGACACGTCCTTTGCAAAACTCACCCCCAAGCTATTTATTTGTCCAGTGTATTATTAAATTCTACCCAAATTCTATTAATTATAAATGGATCTAATTTATATAAACCAAAGGAAATATTCATATTATTGTCAAAACTGCTTTTTATGAAACATGATTCAATTATATTCCTGTCGACCATGGACTTGCTTGATACTACTTTCTCAACTTTTTGAAAATCAATTGGATGGTTAAAATCTCTTACATGAATAAATAGAGCATTGGAATCTTGTCCAGTTCTAATGCTATATTTATGTTGTTTTAATCTTAGTTCGAGATTTTTACCAGTTTGACCGTAATAAACTTTATCGCAAATTTTACAAGGAATCTTATAGACACATCCATCAGCATTTTGAGGGGAATTCTTAATCAAAAGTTTTTTTACTGTATCAAGATTTTTGAATACAACTTTAATATTAAAAGTCTTAAGAGAAGGCATATCAACCAAGTTTTCTTATGCCCAAAAATGTAGATATACACCATTTTCTTGGAAAATTAAATAGCTTAGCCCATTCTATAAACTTTACTGTTGAGTTTGAAGAAAATAACTCATTGCCTTTTCTAGATGTTTTAATTATTAAGGGTAATAATGAATTCAAATTTAAAATTTACAGAAAACCTACAAATAACTGTTCCTATGTCCACTATTATTCCTCGCATCAAGATAGAGTCAAACTGTCTGTTTTCTCATCAATGTTTTTGAGAGCTTTACGAATTTGTAGTCCTGAGTTCATAGATGAGGAAATATCCAAAATTTATGAAATAGGTAATGATTTAAAATACCCAAGAAATGTAATTGATAAATCTTTTAAAGTTGCTAGGAACACTTTTTATAATCCAAAAAAGAGCAACCAGCCTTATTCAACTAAAAATATGTTGGTTCTCCCTTACCATGAAAACTTGGTTGATATGCCTTCTCTTCTTAAGACTTTTAATATTAAAGTTGTATTCAAAAATCTTGATACAGTAAAAAAACTTTTGATTAAGAATTCCCCTCAAAATGCTGATGGATGTGTCTATAAGATTCCTTGTAAAATTTGCGATAAAGTTTATTACGGTCAAACTGGTAAAAATCTCGAACTAAGATTAAAACAACATAAATATAGCATTAGAACTGGACAAGATTCCAATGCTCTATTTATTCATGTAAGAGATTTTAACCATCCAATTGATTTTCAAAAAGTTGAGAAAGTAGTATCAAGCAAGTCCATGGTCGACAGGAATATAATTGAATCATGTTTCATAAAAAGCAGTTTTGACAATAATATGAATATTTCCTTTGGTTTATATAAATTAGATCCATTTATAATTAATAGAATTTGGGTAGAATTTAATAATACACTGGACAAATAAATAGCTTGGGGGTGAGTTTTGCAAAGGACGTGTCCAAGTTGGCTCGCCGCGCGTCACGTGTTTAACCGTTGTGGGATCTGATAGTGAGGTGCTGGCCGACCCCTTATATAGCTTCCTTGGATGCTTCACTTTCATAGTTCCTTGATAATGTGAGTAGTCACGAAAGCGCTTGAAATTTCTCTATTCTTTCAGAGTGGTTGTTTTGCATATATGTATATGTATATATATATATATATACTATATATATATATATATATATATATATATATATATATATATATATATATATATATATATATATATATATATATATATGCAATAAGATCACAGTAAACAGGTGATTTCAGAATATGCAAAACAACCACTCTGAAAGAATAGAGAAATTCCAAACGCTTTCGTGACTACTCACATTATCAAGGAACTATGAAAGTAAAGCATCCAAGGAAGCTATATAAGGGGTCTGGCCAACACCTCACTATCAGATCCCACAACGGTTAAACACCTGACGTGCGCCAACCCAACTGGATAGGTCCTTTGCACAACTCACCCACAAACTATTCTACCCAAAATTTATGAAATAGGTAATGATTTAAAATACCCAAGAAATGTAATTGATAAATCTTTTAAAGTTGCTAGAAATACTTTTTACAATTCAAAAAGGGACAACCAGCCTTATTCAACTAAAAATATGTTGGTTCTCCCTTACCATGAAAACTTGGTTGATATGCCTTCTCTTCTCAAGACTTTTAATATTAAAGTTGTATTCAAAAATCTTGATACAGTAAAAAAACTTTTGTAATAAAGTTGGTAGAATTACCGACAATATGTAAAGTAAAAGGACACAAGTGCAACTAATGTGACATTTATTGTGGCAACGTTTCGCTCTCCAGGAGCTTTATCAAGCCATTACAAACAATACATGGACACAGAGGGTATATAAAGGTTCAGAGTGAGGTGAATACTAGTGAGGTACCATTTCGATGTTCACTAGTGTTATACTACACAAAGCACAGAGAATGAACACTGAAACAAGCTGCCTCATTCCAGTTTATATTTGTCCAACCTATTTTTATGTTACCCAAGTAATAGCTTTTATATCCTTTTACTCATGTACGAATTAATTGCTCTACTTTTGTCACTACCACTACTACTACCACTAGTGAACATCGAAATGGTACCTCACTAGTATTCACCTCACTCTGAACCTTTATATACCCTCTGTGTCCATGTATTGTTTGTAATGGCTTGATAAAGCTCCTGGAGAGCGAAACGTTGCCACAATAAATGTCACATTAGTTGCACTTGTGTCCTTTTACTTTACAAAAAAACTTTTGATAAAGAATTCCCCCCAAAATGCTGATGGATGTGTCTGTAAGATTCCTTGTAAAATTTGCGATAATGTTTATTACGGTCAAACTGGTAAAAATCTCGAACTAAGATTAAAACAACATAAATATAGCATTAGAACTGGAAAAGATTCCAATGCTCTATTTATTCATGTAAGAGATTTTAACCATCCAATTGATTTTCAAAAAGTTGAGAAAGTAGTATCAAGCAAGTACATGGTCGACAGGAATATAATTGAGGAAATGGTATGGTGATACCGACAAGATGTGGAAAAAGACACTTATGTACAGTTCAGGACATTTATTAAAGGAAACGTTTCGCCACGAGTGGCTTCTTCAGTCCTAATACAGAGAAAACTAAGAAAACACACATACTTCACCTGACTCCCGCCACATATATATAGTGGCGGGAGTCAGGTGAAGTGATGCGTGGGTAGAGGTGGTAGTAGTAGTAGTAGTAGTAGTAGTAGTAGTAGTAGTAGTAGTAATGGAACTAAGGAGGTGAGGCAAGAGAGGGACCTGCTGGCATCAAGTAACACCAGTTCCCAGGATGGGTAATATCCTCTTGCTTAGTAATTTTGAAATACTGTAACTACCGGATTTTTGCTTTATAGTGTTATAATTTCTGTCAGTAACACTATAAAGCAAAAATCCGGTAGTTACAGTATTTCAAAATTACTAAGCAAGAGGATATTACCCATCCTGGGAACTGGTGTTACTTGATGCCAGCAGGTCCCTCTCTTGCCTCACCTCCTTAGTTCCATTACTACTACTACTACTACTACTACTTCTACTGAACATCAAAATGGTATACAATACCGACAGGTTGTTAGGTAAGACACATATGCAACAGTTAGACATCTTTATTCCGAAACGTTTCGCCTACACAGTAGGCTTCTTCAGTCGAATACAGAAAGTAGGCAGGAGCAGTAGAGATGTGAAGACGATGTAATCAGTCCATCACCCTTAAAGTCGTAGAATTTGAGGTTGTCAGTCCCTCGGCCTGGAGAAGTTCAGTTCCATAGTCAGGAACTATCTGAAGATCAAGCGACAGTGCGGAGACTTAAATACTGTCGGAAGGAGAGGTGCAGGGTAGTAGTAGTAGTAGTAGTAGTAGTAGTAGTAGTAGTAGTAGTGAGAGGCAACTGAGAGGTCATGTCCCTCTCAGATCCAACCCTTCTCACTTGAAAAGCTTGTCCAAGGTGTTTTCTGTACCAAGATGCCACGTGTTGCAGTGTCTGACAAGATGAACATCAAAATGGTATACAATACCGACAGGTTGTTAGGTAAGACACATATGCAACAGTTAGACATCTTTATTCCGAAACGTTTCGCCTACACAGTAGGCTTCTTCAGTCGAATACAGAAAGTAGGCAGGAGCAGTAGAGATGTGAAGACGATGTAATCAGTCCATCACCCTTAAAGTCGTAGAATTTGAGGTTGTCAGTCCCTCGGCCTGGAGAAGTTCAGTTCCATAGTCAGGAACTATCTGAAGATCAAGCGACAGTGCGGAGACTTAAATACTGTCGGAAGGAGAGGTGCAGGTAGTAGTAGTAGTAGTAGTAGTAGTAGTAGTGAGAGGCAACTGAGAGGTCATGTCCCTCTCAGATCCAACCCTTCTCACTTGAAAAGCTTGTCCAAGGTGTTTTCTGTACCAAGATGCCACGTGTTGCAGTGTCTGACAAGATGAACATCAAAATGGTATACAATACCGACAGGTTGTTAGGTAAGACACATATGCAACAGTTAGACATCTTTATTCCGAAACGTTTCGCCTACACAGTAGGCTTCTTCAGTCGAATACAGAAAGTAGGCAGGAGCAGTAGAGATGTGAAGACGATGTAATCAGTCCATCACCCTTAAAGTCGTAGAATTTGAGGTTGTCAGTCCCTCGGCCTGGAGAAGTTCAGTTCCATAGTCAGGAACTATCTGAAGATCAAGCGACAGTGCGGAGACTTAAATACTGTCGGAAGGAGAGGTGCAGGGGAGTAGTAGTAGTAGTAGTAGTAGTAGTAGTAGTAGTAGTGAGAGGCAACTGAGAGGTCATGTCCCTCTCAGATCCAACCCTTCTCACTTGAAAAGCTTGTCCAAGGTGTTTTCTGTACCAAGATGCCACGTGTTGCAGTGTCTGACAAGATGAACATCAAAATGGTATACAATACCGACAGGTTGTTAGGTAAGACACATATGCAACAGTTAGACATCTTTATTCCGAAACGTTTCGCCTACACAGTAGGCTTCTTCAGTCGAATACAGAAAGTAGGCAGGAGCAGTAGAGATGTGAAGACGATGTAATCAGTCCATCACCCTTAAAGTCGTAGAATTTGAGGTTGTCAGTCCCTCGGCCTGGAGAAGTTCAGTTCCATAGTCAGGAACTATCTGAAGATCAAGCGACAGTGCGGAGACTTAAATACTGTCGGAAGGAGAGGTGCAGGGTAGTAGTAGTAGTAGTAGTAGTAGTAGTAGTAGTGAGAGGCAACTGAGAGGTCATGTCCCTCTCAGATCCAACCCTTCTCACTTGAAAAGCTTGTCCAAGGTGTTTTCTGTACCAAGATGCCACGTGTTGCAGTGTCTGACAAGATGAACATCAAAATGGTATACAATACCGACAGGTTGTTAGGTAAGACACATATGCAACAGTTAGACATCTTTATTCCGAAACGTTTCGCCTACACAGTAGGCTTCTTCAGTCGAATACAGAAAGTAGGCAGGAGCAGTAGAGATGTGAAGACGATGTAATCAGTCCATCACCCTTAAAGTCGTAGAATTTGAGGTTGTCAGTCCCTCGGCCTGGAGAAGTTCAGTTCCATAGTCAGGAACTATCTGAAGATCAAGCGACAGTGCGGAGACTTAAATACTGTCGGAAGGAGAGGTGCTGGGTAGTAGTAGTAGTAGTAGTAGTAGTAGTAGTAGTGAGAGGCAACTGAGAGGTCATGTCCCTCTCAGATCCAACCCTTCTCACTTGAAAAGCTTGTCCAAGGTGTTTTCTGTACCAAGATGCCACGTGTTGCAGTGTCTGACAAGATGAACATCAAAATGGTATACAATACCGACAGGTTGTTAGGTAAGACACATATGCAACAGTTAGACATCTTTATTCCGAAACGTTTCGCCTACACAGTAGGCTTCTTCAGTCGAATACAGAAAGTAGGCAGGAGCAGTAGAGATGTGAAGACGATGTAATCAGTCCATCACCCTTAAAGTCGTAGAATTTGAGGTTGTCAGTCCCTCGGCCTGGAGAAGTTCAGTTCCATAGTCAGGAACTATCTGAAGATCAAGCGACAGTGCGGAGACTTAAATACTGTCGGAAGGAGAGGTGCAGGTAGTAGTAGTAGTAGTAGTAGTAGTAGTAGTAGTGAGAGGCAACTGAGAGGTCATGTCCCTCTCAGATCCAACCCTTCTCACTTGAAAAGCTTGTCCAAGGTGTTTTCTGTACCAAGATGCCACGTGTTGCAGTGTCTGACAAGATGAACATCAAAATGGTATACAATACCGACAGGTTGTTAGGTAAGACACATATGCAACAGTTAGACATCTTTATTCCGAAACGTTTCGCCTACACAGTAGGCTTCTTCAGTCGAATACAGAAAGTAGGCAGGAGCAGTAGAGATGTGAAGACGATGTAATCATGACCCTTAAAGTCTCTTCCCTCGGCTACTAGAACTCAGTTCCATAGTACTACCCTGCACCTCTCCTTCCGACAGTATTTAAGTCTCCGCACTGTCGCTTGATCTTCAGATAGTTCCTGACTATGGAACTGAACTTCTCCAGGCCGAGGGACTGACAACCTCAAATTCTACGACTTTAAGGGTGATGGACTGATTACATCGTCTTCACATCTCTACTGCTCCTGCCTACTTTCTGTATTCGACTGAAGAAGCCTACTGTGTAGGCGAAACGTTTCGGAATAAAGATGTCTAACTGTTGCATATGTGTCTTACCTAACAACCTGTCGGTATTGTATACCATTTTGATGTTCATCTTGTCAGACACTGCAACACGTGGCATCTTGGTACAGAAAACACCTTGGACAAGCTTTTCAAGTGAGAAGGGTTGGATCTGAGAGGGACATGACCTCTCAGTTGCCTCTACTACACTACTACTACTACTACTACTACTACTACTACCCTGCACCTCTCCTTCCGACAGTATTTAAGTCTCCGCACTGTCGCTTGATCTTCAGATAGTTCCTGACTATGGAACTGAACTTCTCCAGGCCGAGGGACTGACAACCTCAAATTCTACGACTTTAAGGGTGATGGACTGATTACATCGTCTTCACATCTCTACTGCTCCTGCCTACTTTCTGTATTCGACTGAAGAAGCCTACTGTGTAGGCGAAACGTTTCGGAATAAAGATGTCTAACTGTTGCATATGTGTCTTACCTAACAACCTGTCGGTATTGTATACCATTTTGATGTTCATCTTGTCAGACACTGCAACACGTGGCATCTTGGTACAGAAAACACCTTGGACAAGCTTTTCAAGTGAGAAGGGTTGGATCTGAGAGGGACATGACCTCTCAGTTGCCTCTCACTACTACTACTACTACTACTACTACTACTACTACCCTGCACCTCTCCTTCCGACAGTATTTAAGTCTCCGCACTGTCGCTTGATCTTCAGATAGTTCCTGACTATGGAACTGAACTTCTCCAGGCCGAGGGACTGACAACCTCAAATTCTACGACTTTAAGGGTGATGGACTGATTACATCGTCTTCACATCTCTACTGCTCCTGCCTACTTTCTGTATTCGACTGAAGAAGCCTACTGTGTAGGCGAAACGTTTCGGAATAAAGATGTCTAACTGTTGCATATGTGTCTTACCTAACAACCTGTCGGTATTGTATACCATTTTGATGTTCATCTTGTCAGACACTGCAACACGTGGCATCTTGGTACAGAAAACACCTTGGACAAGCTTTTCAAGTGAGAAGGGTTGGATCTGAGAGGGACATGACCTCTCAGTTGCCTCACTACTACTACTACTACTACTACTACTACTACCCTGCACCTCTCCTTCCGACAGTATTTAAGTCTCCGCACTGTCGCTTGATCTTCAGATAGTTCCTGACTATGGAACTGAACTTCTCCAGGCCGAGGGACTGACAACCTCAAATTCTACGACTTTAAGGGTGATGGACTGATTACATCGTCTTCACATCTCTACTGCTCCTGCCTACTTTCTGTATTCGACTGAAGAAGCCTACTGTGTAGGCGAAACGTTTCGGAATAAAGATGTCTAACTGTTGCATATGTGTCTTACCTAACAACCTGTCGGTATTGTATACCATTTTGATGTTCATCTTGTCAGACACTGCAACACGTGGCATCTTGGTACAGAAAACACCTTGGACAAGCTTTTCAAGTGAGAAGGGTTGGATCTGAGAGGGACATGACCTCTCACTACTACTACTACTACTACTACTACTACTACTACTACCCTGCACCTCTCCTTCCGACAGTATTTAAGTCTCCGCACTGTCGCTTGATCTTCAGATAGTTCCTGACTATGGAACTGAACTTCTCCAGGCCGAGGGACTGACAACCTCAAATTCTACGACTTTAAGGGTGATGGACTGATTACATCGTCTTCACATCTCTACTGCTCCTGCCTACTTTCTGTATTCGACTGAAGAAGCCTACTGTGTAGGCGAAACGTTTCGGAATAAAGATGTCTAACTGTTGCATATGTGTCTTACCTAACAACCTGTCGGTATTGTATACCATTTTGATGTTCATCTTGTCAGACACTGCAACACGTGGCATCTTGGTACAGAAAACACCTTGGACAAGCTTTTCAAGTGAGAAGGGTTGGATCTGAGAGGGACATGACCTCTCAGTTGCCTCTAACTACTACTACTACTACTACTACTACTACTACTACCCTGCACCTCTCCTTCCGACAGTATTTAAGTCTCCGCACTGTCGCTTGATCTTCAGATAGTTCCTGACTATGGAACTGAACTTCTCCAGGCCGAGGGACTGACAACCTCAAATTCTACGACTTTAAGGGTGATGGACTGATTACATCGTCTTCACATCTCTACTGCTCCTGCCTACTTTCTGTATTCGACTGAAGAAGCCTACTGTGTAGGCGAAACGTTTCGGAATAAAGATGTCTAACTGTTGCATATGTGTCTTACCTAACAACCTGTCGGTATTGTATACCATTTTGATGTTCATCTTGTCAGACACTGCAACACGTGGCATCTTGGTACAGAAAACACCTTGGACAAGCTTTTCAAGTGAGAAGGGTTGGATCTGAGAGGGACATGACCTCTCAGTTGCCTCTACTACTACTACTACTACTACTACTACTACTACTACCCTGCACCTCTCCTTCCGACAGTATTTAAGTCTCCGCACTGTCGCTTGATCTTCAGATAGTTCCTGACTATGGAACTGAACTTCTCCAGGCCGAGGGACTGACAACCTCAAATTCTACGACTTTAAGGGTGATGGACTGATTACATCGTCTTCACATCTCTACTGCTCCTGCCTACTTTCTGTATTCGACTGAAGAAGCCTACTGTGTAGGCGAAACGTTTCGGAATAAAGATGTCTAACTGTTGCATATGTGTCTTACCTAACAACCTGTCGGTATTGTATACCATTTTGATGTTCATCTTGTCAGACACTGCAACACGTGGCATCTTGGTACAGAAAACACCTTGGACAAGCTTTTCAAGTGAGAAGGGTTGGATCTGAGAGGGACATGACCTCTCAGTTGCCTCTAACTACTACTACTACTACTACTACTACTACTACTACTACCCTGCACCTCTCCTTCCGACAGTATTTAAGTCTCCGCACTGTCGCTTGATCTTCAGATAGTTCCTGACTATGGAACTGAACTTCTCCAGGCCGAGGGACTGACAACCTCAAATTCTACGACTTTAAGGGTGATGGACTGATTACATCGTCTTCACATCTCTACTGCTCCTGCCTACTTTCTGTATTCGACTGAAGAAGCCTACTGTGTAGGCGAAACGTTTCGGAATAAAGATGTCTAACTGTTGCATATGTGTCTTACCTAACAACCTGTCGGTATTGTATACCATTTTGATGTTCATCTTGTCAGACACTGCAACACGTGGCATCTTGGTACAGAAAACACCTTGGACAAGCTTTTCAAGTGAGAAGGGTTGGATCTGAGAGGGACATGACCTCTCAGTTGCCTCTACTACTACTACTACTACTACTACTACCCTGCACCTCTCCTTCCGACAGTATTTAAGTCTCCGCACTGTCGCTTGATCTTCAGATAGTTCCTGACTATGGAACTGAACTTCTCCAGGCCGAGGGACTGACAACCTCAAATTCTACGACTTTAAGGGTGATGGACTGATTACATCGTCTTCACATCTCTACTGCTCCTGCCTACTTTCTGTATTCGACTGAAGAAGCCTACTGTGTAGGCGAAACGTTTCGGAATAAAGATGTCTAACTGTTGCATATGTGTCTTACCTAACGGTGTTTAACCGTTGTGGGATCTGAAAGTGAGGTGCTGGCCAGACCCCTTATATAGCTTCCTTGGATGCTTTACTTTCATAGTTCCTTGATAATGTGACTAGTCACGAAAGCGCTGGGAATTTCTCTATTCTTTCAGAGTGGTTGTTTTGCATATATATATATATATATATATATATATATATATATATATATATATATATATATATATATATATATATATGCCAGGTGAAAATGATAATGGGAGCCCTTTGATTGAACTTTGTATAGAAAGGGGTTTAGTTATAGGCAATACATATTTTAAGAAAAAGTGGATAAATAAGTATACAAGATATGATGTAGGGCGAAATGACAGTAGTTTGTTGGATTATGTATTGGTAGATAAAAGACTGTTGAGTAGACTTCAGGATGTACATGTTTATAGAGGGGCCACAGATATATCAGATCACTTTTTAGTTGTAGCTACACTGAGAGTAAAAGTTAGATGGGATACAAGGAGAATGGAAGCATCAGGGAAGAGAGAGGTGAAGGTTTATAAACTAAAAGAGGAGGCAGTTAGGGTAAGATATAAACAGCTATTGGAGGATAGATGGGCTAATGAGAGCATAGGCAATGGGGTCGAAGAGGTATGGGGTAGGTTTAAAAAATGTAGTGTTAGAGTGTTCAGCAGAAGTTTGTGGTTACAGGAAAGTGGGTGCGGGGTGGAAGAGGAGCGATTGGTGGAATGATGATGTAAAGAGAGTAGTAAGGGAGAAAAAGTTAGCATATGAGAAGTTTTTTCAAAGTAGAAGTGATGCAAGGAGGGAAGAGTATATGGAGAAAAAGAGAGAGGTTAAGAGAGCGGTGAAGCAATGTAAAAAGAGAGCAAATAAGAGTGGGTGAGATGTTATCAACAAATTTTGTTGAAAATAAGAAAAAGTTTTGGAGTGAGATTAACAAGTTAAGGAAGCCTAGAGAACAAAGGGATTTGTCAGTTAAAAATAGGAGAGGAGAGTTATTAAATGGAGAGTTAGAGGTATTGGGAAGATGGAGGGAATATTTTGAGGAATTGTTAAATGTTGATGAAGATAGGGAAGCTGTGATTTCGTGTATAGGGCAAGGAGGAATAACATATTGTAGGAGTGAGGAAGAGCCAGTTGTGAGTGTGGGGGAAGTCCGTGAGGGAGTAGGTAAAATGAAAGAGGGTAAGGCAGCCGGGATTGATGGGATAAAGATAGAAATGTTAAAAGCAGGTGGGGATATAGTTTTGGAGTGGTTGGTGCAATTATTTAATAAATGTATGGAAGAGGGTAAGGTACCTAGGGATTAGCAGAGAGCATGCATAGTTCCTTTGTATAAAGGCAAAGGGGACAAAAGAGAGTGCAAAAATTCTAGGGGGATAAGTTTGTTGAGTATACCTGGTAAAGTGTATGGTAGAGTTATTATTGAAAAAATTGAGAGTAGGACGGAGAGTAGGATAGCAGATGAACAAGGCTTTAGGATAGGTAGGGGGTATGTAGACCAAGTGTTTACAGTGAAACATATAGGGGAACAGTATTTAGGTTAGGCTAAAGAGGTTTTTGTGGCATTTAAGGATTTGGAAAAGGCGTATGACACGGTGGAGAGGGGGGCAATGTGGCAGATGTTGCGTGTACACTGTATGGTATAGGAGGTAGGTTACTGAAAGTAGTGAAAAGTTTTTACGAGGATAGTGAGGCTCAAGGTAGAGTAAGTAGGAAAGAGGGAGATTATTTCCCAGTAAAAGTAGGCCTTAGACAAGGATGTGTGATGTCACCATGGTTGTTTAATATATTTATAGATGGGGTTGTAAGAGAAGTAAATGCGAGGGTCTTGGCAAGAGGCGTGGAGTTAAAGATAAAGAATCACACATGAAGTGGGAGTTGTCACAGTTGCTCTTTGCTGATGACACTGTGCTCTTGGGAGATTCTGAAGAGAAGTTGCAGAGGTTGGTGGATGAATTTAGTAGGGTATGCAAAAGAAGAAAATTAAAAGTGAATACAGGAAAGAGTAAGGTTATGAGGATAACAAAAAGATTAGGTGATGAAAGATTGGATATCAGATTGGAGGGAGAGAGTATGGAGGAGGTGAATGTATTCAGATATTTGGGAGTGGACGTGTCAGCGGATGGGTCTATGAAACATGAGGTGAGTCATAGAATTGATGAGGGGAAAAGGGTGAGTGGTGCACTTAGGAGTCTGTGGAGACAAAGAACTTTGTCCTTGGAGGCAAAGAGGGGAATGTATGAGAGTATAGTTTTACCAACGCTCTTATATGGGTGTGAAGCATGGATGATGAATGTTGCAGCGAGGAGAAGGCTGGAGGCAGTGGAGATGTCATGTCTGAGGGCAATGTGTGGCGTGAATATAATGCAGAGAATTCGTAGTTTGGAAGTTAGGAGGAGGTGCGGGATGTTGCAGTTTTTAAAAAATGTAATGAAAAAACACCCTTCTGGCAAGAATATGGAGTGAATGATGGTGGGAAAATTTTTCTTTTTTGGGGGCCCCCCCTGCCTTGGTGGAATTTTTAGTGTGTTTAATAATATATATATATATATATATATATATATATATATATATATATATATATATATATATATATATAAAATATATATTTTATATATAATTAATTTTGACCACGAACGGGGTGGATTGACGTAACAACACTGCATAGGGGACTGGCCCATGCTGCTTTTTTGGTCCTTTCAGGGGCCGGGGGAAAACATTTACGCCTTTAAATTTAAACCCCCAGTCATCCCCACCATCATGTGTCCTTGGGGGGCGGTACAACATCCAGTTCCCCTGGATGCCTAAAAAGGATTATTCCCGTGGATTAGGGTTTTCATGTGTTTCGCCCCCATGAAAACAGGCCAAAACGATTTTAGTCCTTTGGGTACTC
>NC_091305.1:26678412-26680912 GCF_038502225.1 Cherax quadricarinatus
ATCGAGCCATGATTTGAAAAAGCTGAACATCGAATACATCAAAATAAAGACTTGTTCTGCAAACCGCATCTGTTGACCATACTAGTCGGCACCATTTGCCAGTCAAACCAGGTAGCTGAAACAGCGTCGTAAAGACCTGTGAGGAATCTCCAAGACCCGTTAGCTGGCAAGCAGTGGAGGCACCCACCGACACATTACTGCTACGGGCAACAACAGCCCCCAAACAACCTTATTCTATTTTTCTTTTTTTCTTTTTTACCTTAAGGTGATACCAAGACAAGCTGTGATATGTCGGCGTACAGGAAGCCATCACTTTAATTTCTAGCTTTTCTATGATTTCACAGGAGCACAAATATACCAGCAACAGAGGAACAATGCTCATATCCTTTACACTGATTATTACTTCTCTATATATAAATGTTGTAATTATTGTAATATAATCGATGTACTGACCAGCTTAATGTAAAAGTTTTGCAAGTTAACGTATTTTAAGTAAGATTATTCCTTAGACTGTCGTCTTAGTAACCATATATATATATATATATATATATATATATATATATATATATATATATATATATAGGGAGGTACCACCTCTAGAACTGTCATATATATATATATATATATATATATATATATATATATATATATATATATATATATATATATATATATATATATATATATATATATACATATATATATATATATATATATATATATATATATATATATATATATATATTATATATATATATATATATATATATATATATATATATGCAATATTTTCATGCCCTTACAATCATCCGCATTTTGTCCTCCAGTCATACATGTTATACATACTTTCAGTGTCAGGTTTTGTCTAATATTAATATAGTCATAATTTTTTTATTCTAATGCGACTGTATCCAACATCTGGCCCACCTTAAACGACCCGGCTGGGTGTGTTTTAGACGGAAAAGTTATGATAGCTATATATTTCCAGATATATCTTGTGTTTGATGATTTTTTATATTACTGAAAACTGGTGATGTTTCGAGAAGCGGGTATTATGGCTGCGCTGGTAACAGCAAATGTTGAAGGTATCAAGACGACGACTCTGCCCTGAGGCGTTGATAGCGGTAATCACATTGTGGAAATTTTTTACATAAATTTTTAAATGTAGAACATATAGATGAATAATATAATAACTGCGTATTAAAATGTGATGTTATTTGGACCCTTTGAGAAATTTCAAGGGAAGGGAGGTGTAGAACAGCCAGTAGTGACGCCGGATAAGACGTCATATTGAATATAATGTGTGAACACTGGACTACATGGTGCTAATTATTCGGCGTCTTCCGAGGCCAAAATGGTGTATATCGGCCTCAGTTCGTAATTTAGAAATTGCTGACACGTTCCTGCTTAAGAATTGGGACAGGAAATTTGCGAGACCTCAAGAATTGCGTGTAGAGGACGGAAAAACAAAGGACATCAACAATGAATCCTTCCCAACAACACACCTTAGTTAAGTGATGCTTACCCATAAGGTACAGTAGTTTTTGCGTTGTCCATCGCAAATCATATCTGCTAGGGTATGGGTAGGGTGTGTTCCATCAGTATTGTCTTCCAGTAATTAAATGGTAAGCATTAATACTAATTACAAGTTGTGTTCCCAGGAAGCCAAATCACATAGTCCACAACTTTAATATACCAGAGTAGCTGGTTTTAATATTATAATTATTAATATAATGTCAGGTCTAGTTTTTGTGAGAATGGTGAAGGAGTGAGCAGTCGAAGGAGTTGCAGTTCAGTGACCTACTGTGACTAAGTCCAACTTACCTCACCCAAATTACTTGCAGGTAATAATTCAGGTGATGCCCTGTAAACCTCCTGCAAGAGATTTACTCACATAATAATAATAATAATAATAATAATAATAATAATAATAATAATAATAATAATAAGTTTCACGCACATTATGAGTGACACTATCATTATCATCATCATCCACCTCCCATACAAGGGCACATCCTCACCAGTCATCACCACTGTTAAATAATGTTAATGACAGAAGGGGGTCATTAACATTATTTAACAGCGGTGATGACTGGTGATAATCGGCTGTTTATACAAACCAATGGATCTTTTATTCCCAAAGATCAATCCTGGTACCTCCTATTTCCCCAAGCATTGTGTAACCCCTATGGTTTTGCGTCCCCCCCCCCCTCAAGGAAGGTTCCTTGATGTTGGTGAGGGGCTCTTGATTTAGGGAATTGGATCTGTGCTCCAGTTCCCCGAATTAAGCCTGAGTGCCTTCCACATCCTCCCCCCAGGCGCTGTATAATCCTCCGGGTTTAGCGCTTCCCCCTTGATTATAATAATAATAATTTGCGCTCCCCCACACATAATAATAATAATAATAATAATAATAATAATAATAATAATAATAATAATAATAATAATAATAATAATAACTCCTGGGAACATTACCTCCGATACTTAGTCTCAGAGGATC
>NC_091305.1:26690912-26693412 GCF_038502225.1 Cherax quadricarinatus
CGAGATGTATTAATACTACAAGTCTCTGTAGGCGCTACACGTGTTGAGAAATAGTGATATTATTGTATTGAAACCACTAAAACTGAAGATTTTTATTTGACAGTGTTTCATCTAGTCGCTGGATTTCTAGAAACGGCTCGATTTTTGTCCATTTGGTCTGACTTTACTTTTCTCCTGGCCATAGTTGTCAGCTTAATATCAGCTGGAGAGTCAGAGGTCATATTAACGATTCTGATTAACTTCCATTCGAGAAGTTTTTTTTCCTCCCTTTTTGTCGTATTTATGTTCTTTTAAGGTTACATTTTCAGCATTATTCATTTTTAATTCCCTTAGAGCGCTAAACCTTTATGGATCATACAGCGCCTGTGAAATTATATTTAATCAAATATGATCTCCTAAAGGTACATTTGGTCCCGATAGCCAACATACATATTCATTGCAAGCAGCTCTCAGATATTTCATTTTGATACTATGTTATATTATTTTTATTTGTATATATTCTATTGTATTTAATATCGATTATTATATGTCGTACGTTCATCCGCTGAACCATGATATAAGACTCTCCCAGGCAGTCTCTAGCGGCCTCCACACAGCTGGTATTGTGGGTCTACTTCGATGTTCCTCTCCTGTGTTATACGCCCGAGATGGCAGGACGCGACCCAGACAGCAGGTGAACTCGTCAGGGCCCTCACACTCTAAACTGGTCCTGATCTCTACTTCTGGGAGGTCAGTGAAGAGGGACCAGGAGTGAACACAGTCGTCTCGAGTCATGCAGGAGCAGGCTACCATCTTTGGTCTTCTTTGAACATTCTCACTTCTCGGGTGCTCTTCACCTTGTCTGGACTCTGCGATGGCTGCCAGCGGTGCCCTGGAAACGCTGTCTCCCTCAATGGTAACTAAAGTATGTTGTGAGGATGAGTTAATCTCTCTACCAATGCCTTTGTAACCGGTAAACTTGGAAAGAGTGTCGAGTGTAGAGGGTCGCCAGCCAGATCTGTCTCTGCGTGTTTGAGTTGTTGTTTTTGTGAAGTGCTGACGCTGGCGTGGGATGGTCGTCGTAGGACGACTGGCGTTACTGGGTATCAGAAGGTTGGCAGGTAGTATAGTCGTCAAGTTGTGATTGATACTGGTTGAATGTTGACGAGTTTTGGCAGCGGCCGTAATCAGGTTGCTCTTGATACTCTTGGACAAGTCGAGTAGTGTCTTACGCCTGCAGCAGTACCGTGTCTGCACCGGACATGAGAATCCCTGAAAATATGCAAAACATTATTATTATTGTTATTATTATTATTATTATATTATTATTATTATTATTATTATTATTATTATTATTATTATTATTATTATTATTATTATTATTATGAATAAAAAGGTACAATACAGTGACCGGAGAATACACAAATAACCCGCACATAGGAGAGAGGAGCTTACGACGACGTTTCGGTCCTACTTGGACCATTTCCAAAGTCAAGTAAAAAGACACAAGTGCAACTAATGTGACATTTTATTGTGGCAACGTTTCGCTCTTCAGGAGCTTTGTCAAGCCGTAACGGCTTGACAGCTCTTGAAGAGCGAAACGTTGCCACAATGAAATGTCGCATTAGTTGCACTTTTTTTTCATTTACCTAACATATTGTAGGTAATTCTACCAACCTTAATACATTTACAAAGTCACACTAACAGAAAGGAGAGAAAGAGCCAGTATAATATAGGCCAGCTGGCAGGGACGGGACACGAGAAGTGGGAGTAGTAGCAGTAGGGGTAAGGCAGGTAGTGGTAGTAGTAGAAGTAGTAGTAGTGGTGGAGGTAAGACTGTAGTAGAAGAAGTAGTAGTAGTAGAAGTAGTGGTAGTGTAAAGAAGGGAGAATGGTAGGTGGGAAAAGAATAGAAAAGGGGAGAAAAAAGGGAGGCAAAAGAGAAGGAAGAAGCCGATGGTAGTAGGAAAGAAAGTAGTAGTAGTAGTAGTAGTAGTAGTAGTAGTAGTAGTAGTAGTAGTAGTAGTAGTAGTAGTAGTAGTAGTAGTAGTGGAGTCAATGAAAGGCCAAGAACAATACACAAGACAGCGAGTGTTGAATTTTCTATTATACACAACTTTACTTGTATGAACCTTAGTCTTGGCTTTGTCCCTGCAGATGCCTTGTTTTCCCATTACATTGCCAAATGCTCCAGACTTCAGAACACACGTAACTTAACCTGATTCCTTTTTCTCCTCATGTTTCTACCTCTTCTTCTTTCCTATTTTTCCTTGTTCTTGTTTTTGGGTTTCCTTTCTTCTGCCTTGGGTGTTTTGTCTTTTACTTCCCCCCTCTCCCTGTGTTTTTGTTGGGTTTTGACTGACTCCACTACTACTACTGCTTCCTTTCCTACTATCTTCGGCTCCTTCCTTCTCTTTTGCCTCCTTTTTCTCTCCCCTTTTCTATTCTCGTCCCACCAGCCATTCTCCCTACTTTACACTACCACTACTTCTACTACTACTTCTTCCACTACCTGCCTTACT
>NC_091305.1:26698412-26705912 GCF_038502225.1 Cherax quadricarinatus
GACACTTGGCCTAGCTCGGGGGGTAGATTATGTGTGTGTGTTTATGCGTATATATATATGTATGTGTTCATGTTCTTATGGGTGTCTGTATGCGTGTGTGTACTCACCTAGTTGAGGTTGCAGGGGTCGAGTCCAAGCTCCTGGCCCCGCTTCTTCACTGGTCGCTACTAGGTCACTCTCCTTGAACCGTGAGCTTTATCATACCTATGCTTAAAGCTATGTATGGATCCTGTCTCCACTACATCGCTTCCCAAACTATTCCACTTCCTGACTAGTCTGTGGCTGAAGTGTTTGAGTTCGCTCGCAAGGAGGTGCGAGTGAAAGCTAATGGTTACTTTCATTTTAAAAATAATTTGCATACAAAGCCTAAAAGGCAATAGGGAGCCTAGTGTAGGAGCCTAGTGTAGGAGCCTAGTGTAGGAGCCTAGTGTAGGAGCCTAGTGTAGGAGCCTAGTGTAGGTGCCTTGAGAGGCCTTGCGAGGAATGATCTTCACACACAACAAGGATGACCTGAATAAATTGTTTTGAGCGTCACTTCACAAATGCTACACTGAGGACGAGAGTGAAGTTTAGAGAGAATTTCGCTGTGTAGTTTCATCAAGTCATGATATTGTAAGGCTATTCACTGAGCGAAACGTTGTCTCAATAGAAGCTTGTTCTCTCCCGCTACGTGTGTTATCTTCACAGCCATGTAGATATAAAATTATATTTGGTAAATAAATCAGAGTTAAAAAAATCTAATGTTTTTTTTTGTTAATACATATTAGTGCTTATCCTAATGATTTTCGCCTTCTGATTCACACATCGCATGATTCTCTTTGCATCTTCATACCGATATTGATGGAAGAAACAGACAAATAAAGTATAATGCATTATACTTCATTCGTGTCTATTTTTCCACTGTGTCCGTATTTTCTGTAGCTAATGTTTTCACCCTGCAAATAGATGGGTGGAGGATGTCGTTTGCTTGTTAATCTCTCTCTAAAACAAAAATATTAACAAGCAAACGACATTCCCCACCCATCTATTTGCAGGGTGAAAACATTAGCTACGTTAAAACTTACAGATATCTTGGTGTAGATGTACCCTTTAACAAATTCACTATACCACAACTAAATAAGAAATACAAAGATTGGCTAAATGCTCTCAAAGCTGTTGCTGGCTACAACCCCAACTGTGGTGCTAATGTGAGAATCGTGTACATACCCCATATGTTAGGTCCTTAATTGATTATGCTGCTCCCATGTTGATATTAGGTAGAGAAAGTTCTCTCCGACCCTTGGAGTTAATATAAAATGACGCTGTAGACAACAAGAGCATTTCACCCCTCCATGGAAGATGTCTTTATTTAATATCACATACCTCCAAGTCCCTTCCAAGAAGATCATTGCTAGTAATCCCTTCCTTAAATCGCTTGTTAAAGCAGCTTTTCAAGAAGAAATTTCTCGCCTAGCTGGTAGTAATAAGTTATCACAAGTTATGTACACTGATGGATCTAAACAGGAGTCTTCTGGCAGGGCTGCATCTGCTCTTGTTGCCACCTCCCTAGTTAAGAACGATAATAAATTTGTTGAACTAGGCATAAGAATTAACAACTGGGCGTCTACATTGCAAACTGAATTGTTTGCAATTCAAATGGCGCTAAAGGTAACTTATGACATTGAGGTTGACTCTATCATCATTACTGATTCCATGTCATCACTGAAGGCTCTTGACTCATATAATGACTCCAACAACATGCTCACTGGAGAAGCCAGGTATAGATACTAAAAAATCCGGGAAGAAGGAATTAATATATAATTGCTATGGATCCCATCACACATTGGATTATTCCTTCATAGTAAAGTTGATATGTTAGCCAAGAAGAGTAACCTGAAGAGGAATGTAGAATATAACTGGTATATCTGTGTCTAGCATTAGGAATAATATTAGGAGAGAAGTAAATAATACAAATGAATGTTATAGGAATGCAATTAGAAGCCTGAGTAGATCTATAACCCACTATGATAACATGAACGTAGATAAGTATGTTTATGGAGCAACTTGCAATGTGAACAGACTGACTGATGTTGTAGTGGCCAGGCTTAGGCTTGGTTATAAGTACTTCTGGCAGTTTGGGAGACACACACATGATGATCAAACTAAATGTAAATTATTTGGTCAGGCATATGGTCACTGTCTTGAACACTATGTGCTTACTGAGGAATATAGACATAGACAGTATAATAACCTATGTGACATGTCAAGATATCTTATTAATGAAAATAATATACCAGATATACTAAGCAAAATTTCCTAAAATTGCTCGTAACAGATAAGTGAACTGTAGATATAAATCCAAATGTACACCTGTTAACCGTTTTGGGGCCTAGTTCCTAGGCCTTTTGTGTATCCATATGCTCTTACGCTACCGACCACAGAATGGATATGGGGTACACAATAAACTAGCCACTTCGGTGGCAAAATCTAATCGATATTAGAATTAACGGAGAGAAACGCGCACATTTGTATTCTAAGAGGCTGAAATAACGGTAAGTGAGGGCATCATGCACCTGTCTTCTCAAGAGGACTCCTGATAGTGGCCCGGTTAAGGCTCCTCAACCTTTCTGTTCCTCTGTTCACTCAGTGCTATGTAATCAGCTCTGTAGAAAGTACACACACATATTGCGGAACAAGTTTGTAAGGGATAACATTTCGCTCTGTATACAGCTTTATCATGCCATACGAAACGTTGCCCCAGTAAAAGTTTGTTCTGCAACAAGCATTATTTTTAAGCATGCTCAAATAGAGTATCTTAGCGGTTGGTTCATTTTTCTCCTACAAAGTTATCAGTTGTAACTTGATAACGTCTCATTCAGTCGGCTTCATATTTTTTGACGCTGGTGATCTATAACTAGGGTAATGTTGATGCAGTTATTAGCATGTACGCTGCACAGTGCGGTAACTTGAAAAAAAAAAACTTTTCTCATTAAATATTCAACACTTGCATCCTACTTAGAAGATGATTGAGAGTATTATAGGAATGTGTAGGTGCCAATTTGCCAATTATTATTTCTAAAATGGTCTGGTCAATAACTCATTACAGTTGTGACCGGGTGTGGACGTGTGAATTGCTCATTACTCTATAATTTGTTCATGATTGTAGCTATGTATAAACGTAAGTAAGTAAATTTGCTTACATGATTCATTATCTTTGTAACTTGTGAGTTCATTACCTTTGTACCTAGTCAGCTATCAAAACTTTGGGGGTCCAGTCCCTGGACCCATTATGTACCTCTGTAATCTGTAAATACATTTGTAACTTGTCATGATTGTGATCAGATCTACCTGGAGTTCACTACCTTTGTAACTTGCTCTGCTATCAAAACTTTGGGGATCAGTCCCTGGACCCATTATGTACCTCTGTAATCTTTTGACTACCGCCCACAGGATGGGTATGGGGGGCATAAACGTATTAAACTAACTAAACTAAGTCTGGTGTTTTGTCCGATTAATAGCCTGAGTATGTCTCTCTTGAACAGCTTTAATCTTGAATGTCTTGTGCATCTGACAGTAAAGGATGTTACGTTTAGGGTTTCAGCTGCGTAGATTCAAATTTGCTAATTCTGTATACTAACATAATGAATAAACTTGTTATTGTTGAATTCTGTGCTGTAACTAAAGAATGCATCTTCTGTCAACAGTCTCATACTTGTGTAGTATATACTGTATAATCCCAATTTATAGGTAGGCTCCCTGACCAAGTCACGTGACCCCCGTTTATAACTCGCACATAGGCCTTCCCTCAGCCCCCTCACCATCTAGAAATGACCCGGGCTGGGACAAGACCGGCAAACCTACAACAACCACCCTCAGAGTCCTCTGTCTCACTCTCGACTAGACCTAGGGGATAGGCAGACAGGTCGGGCCCTGCCACGTATTTCATTATATCGCCTACATTACAGTATACTTGTGGTTGGCCTAACATTTCTTAACAATGGTGTGTTTTCATTAAAGGAAGCTCCGCCTTATTTTTTGGTTGGGTAGGTTTTAATTTGCTAAGTTTATTACTCAAAATGATTTTTGTGTATAATAACTAAGGAAAGTCTGTTCTGATCACCTTCACTTGTATATCTTGCCTAGAGGAAGGTCAGGAAAAGTTACTGAAAATATAGGAGAAAATTAAAATTTTTGTTTTCATTCGATAATTTCTGAATGTCTCATCCGATCGGCTTCAAATCTGCAGGTGCCAATAACTTGAGAATGCAATTCTGAGAGGCTTCAAATTAGAGTGCTGGTGTATTCTGGGATGCTGATCTTTGTGAGATGACTAACGAATGCCTCTTTTGATTGGCTTTAAACTTTCAGTGCCAGTGTTTCTTAGTGGAACTTGACTTAGTTTTTGGCTGTGCAGGTAGGCACCAATTTCCATTTTTATCAAGGTAAAATAGCAGTTTCCATGTGATAACTTGTGAATGCTTCACTTGACTCTTCAAATCTTGAATGCTGATTTATAACTACACTAGAAACTCAGTGAGGTAGAGGGGGCTGGGTTTATGGGATAAGGGGATACCTTCCTCGGATCGTACAGCAACCAAAGCGCATTTATTATTCACTGTTACTATAAGTACTCCATCTGCATCCACTGTGTTAGTCACCTCGCCAACCGTTATACGTTCTCAACCTGGTGAACGCTTACCACACAACAAATGGTATTAATGTTCAAGAGACACAGAACATAGGTGTCCCGTAGCTCGACTGCTAGCGCATTCAGCTCACACACTGAGGTTTAGGGATCGATCCTGGTATGGGTGGAAACATTAGGACGTGTTTCCTCAAAACTTTTGCTGTCCTTGTTCACTTAGCAGTAGATAGACTGACCTAACTTGCCAGAAATGCTCTGCATAACAACCAACTTTCTATATAGTAGTATGTTATTCATGTCAGCTAGGACTGTATACCTTGTACATGTAGAAATGAAGATTATGATTATTATTATTATTATGCGACATAACAATGTTCTAGGACGAGCCGAAACCTAGTCTAATTTCTGTATCAAATATCTATATTACTTGCATAATGTTGCAGACACAGAGTTGTGACTTAGTCTTCACAGTGGGAATCTATTAGAGATTATTTCCCCATGGATTGTTGCCTACATTTTCCCTTGATTTTTAGCAAACACTTCATAATTAGTTTGTTTACACGTTAGTATCCGTGTTTGTTATAACACACACACACACACACACACACACACACACACACACACACACACACACACACACACACACAGGAGCTGAGTCTCGGGGCCAGGAGCTGAGTCTCGACCCCTGCAACCACAATTAGGTGAGTACACACACACACACATACACACATACACAGGGGCCAGGAGCTAAGACTCGACCCCTGCAACCACAAATAGGTGAGTACACACACACACACACACACACACACACACACACACACACACACACACACAATGGGGCAACCTAGAACTAGGATGAGAACAAAGGGCCCGAAGGATGAATCTGGGAGGGAGGACTGGGAGGCAGAGCTCAAAAAATGGGAGGAAGACTGGGGAAGGAGGCTAGATGAGCTTGCAAGGAAGATGGAGGAGAGGTTAGCAGCAGAATGCAGAAGGTGGGAGCAACATGCCACAGTAGCAGAAGCCAAGATACAGAGATTAGAAGAGGAGCTGAGAAATCTGAAACAGCCTAGAGACAAAGATATTACAGAAGTAGCATCAGCAATGTTTACATCAGACACAGACAAAGGGTCTGAAGGGAGCATGGAAGCTAAACTGTATGCAGAGGTCCTGTCAAACCCACATGGGGCCAAAACAAAGACAGGGAGCACACTAGGACAGAATGAGAGGTTGGAAGACATTGAAGGAACTAGGACATGTGCAGGGACCTTACCAGACACTTGTGGGGGCCAGGAACAGGTGAGCAGGAAGGACAAACGAATGAGCATAGGGGCCACAGCTACGGAAGGGACTGAAGGAAGGAACACTCCATGGGAAGGAACTAAAACACCTCAGAGGATGCAATGAGAGTCACAGTGGGAAGTGGAAAGGGAGAGATCAGTTTTTGTCTATGGGCTAGATGACGCTGAAGGGGAAACTTATGATGAAAGAAAGCAGGAGGAGAAAAAAGCGATTGAAGGTATCATGAAGGTGATAGGCGAGGGAGACATGACCCAGGTGGCAAATTTTCGGAGAATCAGGTGGTTCACAAAGAAAAAGAATCGGCCTCTCAAAGTAATTTTCGAGGCAGAATCAACTCGAATCATGATCCTGCAGGAGAAAGCACGGCTGAGAGGCAAACAGGAGTTCATGAGTGTGTACCTCGATCGAGACAGAACACAGGAGGAAAGGATGATACTAAAGGAGAGTGCAAAAACGAAAGGAGGAATGGGAGGAAATGAAAAAGGAGCGCAGAGTAACCCAGGAACAAGTGGAAGGACAAGCTCAGAAACACCTGCAGAAGGACTCCAGCCACGACACCCCCAAGGCAACTGAATAATCCAAACCAACCATCACACACCGATCCCTCTGTTCCCACCCCCCGCACCATGAACCCTACCCCTACAGCAACCCCCTATGGGAGCTCTTCCTCCACCTCCACTGCAACCCCCCACAGGCCCCCACCAGGGCTCCTGCTCTCCCAACCCCAGTATTCCCCCAGGACCACAGTTACAGTATTATATTAGAACAGAAGTTGAAGGTTTGGTACACAAATGCGGAAGGATTAACGAATAAATATGAGGAATAGCAAGAAAGAATAAATGAGAAGTCCCCAGACATCATAGCAGTTACAGAAACAAAATTCACGGAGACAATAACAGATGCAATCTTCCCACCAGGATACCAGATCATGAGGAAAGATAGAAGGGGCAGAGGGGGAGGAGGGGTTGTTCTGCTCGTAAAAAACCAATGGAAATTTGAGAAAATGGGAGGCATAGACGAGACAGGAGAAAGGGACTACATAGTAGGTACACTTCAGTCTGCGGAGCACAAGGTGGTCATTGCAGTGATGTATAATCCACCACAGAACTGCAGGAGGCCAAGAGAGGAATATGAAGAGACCAACAGAGCAATGGTGGACACACTTACTGAGGTGGCAAGAAGAGCTCACTCCAGCAGAGTGAGTTCTTCTTGCTGGTTATGGGGGATTTCAACCACAGGGAGATTGACTGGGAAAACCTGGAGCCACATGGGGTCCCGAAACATGGAGAGCCAAGATGTTGGATGTGGTGCTGGAAAACCTCATGCACCAACATGTTAAGGACACTACCAGAGTGAGTGGGGAGGATGAACCAGCAAGATTGGACCTTGTGTTCACCCTGGGCAGTTCAGACATTGAGGACATCACATATGAGAGTCCCCTAGGAGCTAGTGACCACGTGGTTCTGTGCTTTGAATACATAGTAGAGTTGCAAGTGGAGAGAGTAACAGGAGTTGAATGAGAAAAGCCAGACTATAAAAGAGGGGACTACATAGGGTTGAGGAACTTCCTGCAG